>NC_134466.1:42205680-42821930 GCF_047948215.1 Lycorma delicatula
GTTGAAAGGGGCAAAGAGGAAGCGGTAAAGAGAAATAACTGAAAAAGAAATGAGGGAAGAAAAGAGAAAGGGGGTGGAAAAGAGGAAAATTGGGGAAAGGGAATATGGTAAATATGGAAAGCGTAAAAAGAAAAGGGAAAAGTTACATTTTGTGAAGTTCCGTATATGTTCAGTTTTTAATGTTTTATTAAACTTTCAATTGCGTTTATTTCATTTACATAAGTTGACATATATATATAAAAAAATATATATATATACTCAAATCTAGCAATAGCGAAGAATTGCTGACTTTGCTAGTTTACAATAAAAACTGTGTACAAAGATCTGTTTTAACTATATCGATCTTTTAGCAGTTCTGTTTGTAAGTTATGACTCGATAACGTATGTTCTGATTTTTATGAAAATTTTCCTTGTTATTAGTCGGAATATATAACGATTTTTTTGAAAATTTACCTTTCAAATATCAGCGGCTATTTTTCATGGACAAAGGAGGTGATTTTAACGTAGGGCGATGGAAAATTTCCATCGCTAATCCATCGCTGCTAGATTCTGAATACCTAAACCTCCCCCCACCATTCCTGATTTTACTTAAACCTAATGTTATACATCAATTTTCAATCAGTTTTCCAGCGGCTGTGTAAAAGCTACTACAATATTTCAAATTATACTACATTTTCCAGCCTAAAATTTATTTTTTTGAGATCGTTCCTGTTAATCATCTATAGATCGTATCTTACTCAGTATAATATTAAATATTTAACCATACATTGAGATTAAGAAAGAAAATAAAATAATTTGGGAACCGATTCTAGATCTTGAAATAAGGAAAAAAATTAATACAAACATGTGTCCGAAACCACTTTCTTAACGAGTTACGGCTATCGTAAAGTTTCCCCGGTGAAATGAGATACATACTGAAATTTTTAAGGAGTTATATAAGGGATAAAATTACTGGTTTCTTATGTTTTTTGACCTGAAAAATCGAATAAAACAGGTTCCAGAACTGCATCTCCCGTAGTTCTCATGATATCCAATATAAAACAGAAAAAATCGGTGGCGCATAATTCGTTTATTTAGGTTTGAAATACAATAACTATACAACATTTTATTATTATCAAAACTTTTGGAAAATTCATTTTTGAAAAAATTTATTATGTAAAGTCTATAAAAAAAAAATTGATATGGATACCATATGACTTCTACGTGCGCCTCTTAAATTACACATATACATCTTTTTTTAAATGAAAAGTACATAAAATTTTGTTTCATTAATAACTTCCGATTTTTTTTCATATTTTTTTTATTTATTATTAATGAATTATTATTTATTCTAACATTTTTTTTTACAATCTAAGGTTATGGTTCAACTAAATTACACTTCGAGAAAAAAAAATTGTTACCTGGGCTTTTATAAATGGAAACGGTAAAGGGGCTTATAATACACGTAAAAAAAGAAACGCTGGAGCGGAGGTGGTGGAGGAGGGGTGATTTGAGTGGTTGAAAAAAAAAATATTCCAATACAAAAGTTGTAGATCGTACAAAAATCTACAACTTTTGTAGAGGTCACTTTTTAACATAAAAATTTCCAAAAAAATGCGAAAAATCTTATTTTTTCGTTTTTTATTTTTCATTTCCACAAAAATAATTTAATTTTAACGAAACTTGGTGAAAGTATACCTTTTCTTAAATAACCACAAATATTTTTTAAGTCAAATTTCGCCGGAAATCGCAATAATAAAATTTTTCATCCCTTTTAAACCCCACAAATCAACTCACCACAACCCCCGCTCACGCATTTATTTTTTTATTTTTATTATAAGCCCCTTTATCATTTCCATTTATAAAAGTCCGAGTAACAATTTTTTCCCCTCTAAACGAGTTTTCTGATTTTTTTTTAATAATTATTAATAAATCAATATATTTAAATTAAAAAAAAAAAGTTAAAAAAAAGGAGATAATGTAGGATTCTAACCGATGTACCTTCCCCTTATAAGATCCAAATATTTAATTAATTAATCTTTTATATGGGCTATAACTCTGGAACCAATGAAAATAAGATCCACTTATAATATATTGTTGAAAAGCTCTAAATGATGACTTATTATTTTAGTTAAGAAAAAGTCTTTTTTGAACACTTTTGGTCTAGTCGATTGCAATAAAAGGGGAAGATGTAAAACTAGATGTTAGAAAAGTCCTAGATTCAAAATTTCAACATCCTATGACTAATATTTTTTAGTTATGCGAGATAGATACTTACGTACAATCGTCACACTGAAACTAGTCAAAATGGATTCAGAGATGGCTAAAATGGATATTCCGTTGAAATCTGAAAACAGAAATTTTTCGAGATCACAGTACTTCCTTTTATTCGAACAAAGATAAAAAACAAAAATCAATTTTTGTTATTAAAAAAAAAAAAAACTTAAGATAGAAATGTTTGAATTTATAAAAATTAAAAAAAGAAGGAATGTAAACCAAAACATAAAATAATGGAAATCTATTTGCATAAATATGGAATGAAATCATATTACAAACATTTTTTTTTTAATCTTCCGGGATCACCGTTAGGTATTGCTTTAGAGGATGAGATGAATGATAAGTAGCGTGTGCGAAAATGCCATACCTGACCGGGATTCGAACCCGGGACCTCCGGATGAAAGGTCGAGACACTACCACGAAAAATATTTACAATAAAAAGTCCTTACCAAAAAACACGAAATTAAGAAAATATAAAACTATAGTTTTTTATTAAAAAAAAAGCAAGTAGTAAAACATAAAAATAGCTTTTCAATAATAAAACCGTTGTTTAGAAGTGAACGAATTAGATGTTTTTAATAAAAATAAATGTTTGGTTGGATACGATACTCTAAAATTAACTTTGTTGTGAAGAATTTTCAGCGCCTAAATGTTGGGAAAAATTTGTTTTCAAATCCATCCTTTACATATGTACTAAGTTTTATAAATTTAATTAAAAATTAAAAAAAAAAAAACGAACTAACTTGATTAAAAGAAACAACTATTTCTTTAGAAAACAAACAATTATTTCTAATATAAAAAGGAAATAATTTGTTATTGTTTGTTGAACAATCTATATACATAGTGTTTCTAAAATGGTGGGTTGCGCAATACTTTTTCGAATTTTACTTGTAACCCACCGGGTTGGTCTAGTGGTTAACGCGTCTTCCCAAATAAGCTGATTTGGAAGTCGAGAGTTACAGCGTTTAAGTCCTAGTAAAGCCAGTTATTTTTACACGGATTTGAATACTAGATCGTGGATACCGGTGTTCTTTGGTGGTTGGGTTTCAATTAACCACGCATCTCAGGAATGGTCAAACTGAGGATGTACAAGACTACACTTCATTTATACTCATACATATCATCCTCATTCATCCTCTGAAGTATTATCTAAACTGTAGTTACCGGAGGCTAAACAGGAAAAAGAGAGGATTTTACTTGTAAAACTAAACAAAAAAATATCGTTACGGAAAATGGCAATTTCTCCTTCGTTCTCCCACTGTCCATCATTTTTTTTTTTATACAGAGTTATTATAAAAGAATGGTGCGGTTTTGAACATGGTTTAAATTAAAACAGAATTACTTACAGTTTATGTTTTTATTTTTCAAATTTGTCGTCTCAAACATTTTTTTACATAATTAATAAATTTCAATATGTGCGCCCAAATATTAGTTAACATTTCTTCGTTAATGGTTGTCATCGCTTCATTAATCCTGATTTTTAAGCGGTTTAGGTCGAGAATTTTTTGTGTATAAACAACGCTTTTGATGTACCCCCACAAGAAAAAATTGCAAGTTGTCAGGTCTGAACTCCTTGGAAGCTAAAGTACGGATCCTTGCCGGCCTATCCATCGATCTCCAAATTTTTCGTTAAAAGCGTCCGTGACCGATGCATTGAAGTGCGGGAGAGTACCATCTTGTTGGAAATGAGGTCGATGAATGTTTTCGAGTTCATCCGGATGAGGAAAGCAATAATCGGTTAACATGTCAAGATACACGACTCCATTAATTGTTTTTTCAGCAAAGAAGAAAGGCCCTATTACACGATTTTTCATCACACCACACCAAACATTAACTTTAGGCGAATCGCGTTTTTTCTCAATAATTGCGTGTGGGTTTTCAGAGCTCCATATTCGTAAATTGTGTCTGTTAACGCATCCATTTGCATGGAATGTAGCTTCGTCTGTAAAAATTATATCATCTAAAAATGATTCGTTTTCACTTATTCTGTTCGACATTTCAACAGCGAAATTGTATCGTTTTACACCATCATCGGGTTTTAATTCCTGCAGTATCTGGATTTTATAAGCGTGAAATTTCAGTTTTTTATGTAAAACTTTGTGAACTGTTGATTTTGGAATACCTAATTCGACGCTTCGACGGGGGATGGACTTCCCAGGACTTCTAATTACCGATTGTGTAATTAGTTCAACCGTTTCGTCTGATACACTTGGTCTGCCGGTTGATTTCTGTTTCTTAATCGATCCGGTTTCTTCGAATCGTTTGAACCGACGTGTTATGTTATTTTTATGTGGTGATCTCTTCCGAATTCACGTCGAAACGCACGTTGAACTAAAGTTATGGATTTTAATTCGGCCATCAATAAAACACACTTTGCTTTGTCTTTATCTGAGAACATAGTAACACACTAAACTCACCGCAACAACAATACAAGAACTGACGTTGTGGTTACAATTGCTGATAAACAAACTTTTGGGTTGGAGGCTTTCAGGGATACAACATCTAGAAATTTCCCTATAATCTTCCTATGAATTACTGAAACCGCATCATTCTTTTATGATAACTCTGTATACAAATTCATATCTGAAGTTTGGATAGATGAATCACAATAATATTTCATAAGCGTCTTGGTAATAATGTTTTAACATTAGCAAAACATCAGGACTTAAATACCTTCGAAAATTACAAAATGGCAGCCAAGTTCATTTTTCAAAAAATTTATATCTCTATAAATATTAGTTTCATCGAAATTTATGTTATTTACTAAAATATTAAGCCTTCTATTTTGAAGAAAATGACGTTTTATTTTTTTTAAATCTGTTCATAAACACCCGAGTTACGGCTGAAAACTCTTGATCTAATTTTGTGTCTGTTTTCATGCCCTCTACTTTACGTTCAATTCGATTAAATATTAATTGTTTTTATTTATTGTTAATTCTAGTATTGTAATTTACTATCAAATTAAGTAATAATTTTCTCACAATAATAAACCTAATAATTATAATACAAAATTACATCAGTTTTCTCCTCATAACTCGACTATTTGTTAAAGGACTATTGTATAAGGACTAGATTTTTAAATTTTGGTCGAGTGAGTTTCTATGATGAAAAAAGACAACGAATTATCGCCATCAATTCAAAACAGTCAAAACCCTACAAGTCAGTTTGTAGTTTGAAAAAAAAAATATTACAACCAAAACGACCTCTATTTGTCACTTGATGAATAAAGAAGTATTTGGAAAAATATAATTAAACAGACTTATAGCCCACATATTAAGCCATCCTGGAATAGCAGGCGGTTTGATATTGGAGGGACATGCATATGGGAAAAAATTGTACAGGTAAGCAACGTTTAGAATATGTAAAACAAATTGTAAGGAATATAGGATGTACACCGAAATGAAACGACTGGCATTGGATAGGGAATCTTGGAGAGTTGCATCAAACCAGTCAAATGACTGAAGACAAAAAAAAATGTATGAATGTAAATGAAGTGTATTTAGTCTTGTACAGTATCAGTTCGACCATTCCTGAGATTTGAGGTTAATTGAAACCTAACCATCAAAGAAAACCGGTATCTACGATCTAGTATTCAAATCCATATAAAAATAACTGCCTTCACTAAGATTTGAACCTTAGAACCTTCGACTTCGAAATCAGCTGATTTGTGATGACGAGTTCACCACTAGACCAACCCGGTGGGTTACTTTTTTCTATCTCCCTACCCCTTTGATATACCGATTCCCCATTTTAATTATATCATATATTAAACAATTTCTCGGCGTCATCAATCACAACTATGATAACCCGTCTAAAATGAAAAAAGTTTAAATGCATCCACCGTATACTTCTAGCCGGCCTCCGTGATGCGAGTGGTAGCATCTCTGCCTTTCATCCGGAGGTCTCAGGTTCGAATCCCGGCCAGGCCTGGCATTTTCATACACGCTATAAAATCAATCATTTTATCCTCTGAATCAATACCCATCGGTGGTCCCGGAGGTTAAAAAAAACCGTATACTTCTGATCCTGCACTGTCAAACTCGGTCTTTACAGAACTTTCAATGGTATAAAGTTTTTCATTTAGAAAACGCAGAAGTTCTCTCGTGACCGGATTATGATTTTACCACAAAAATAACAAAACATTTATGAAAAAAAACCGACATGTTTGGTTTTATAAATATTCTAAATATAAAACAACTATTTTACTTTTGTGTTAATATACAAGAAACAAAAAAAATATTTTCCCAACTCTTAGTACAGTATAACTAATGACAGAGTGATTTTTAAATTGAAGTTATAAAAATTAGATAATCGATTAATCAACAAATACATCGATAAATAAATAATAATTCATCCATAACATAACGATGTTTTTATTGTTTCTTAAACAATAATCGTAATTGCTACATGATGAAAATTACAATAGATAGATAATAATAAATTAATTGAACTTTGGCTTTTATTTGAGGCCACTGCTACCAGTTTATTGCGGTAAGGTTTACTACATATTAAATAGACGATCCGAGGTCGTTTAAGAGTTAAAAATAACAAATAACATACATTTAATAAATATACAAAAATACTGCTTCTATAATAGTTTTGAAACAACAAATTACAGCTGTATGTGTATATATAATTATAACTCTTTGTAATAAAAGAGAAAATAGTAATATAAATGTATTGCACGTTATTTCAATTAAATCAATCTTTTACTTTCCCAGCGATAATAGCTAGAATATCTATTTTAAAGGGGAAAGTAAAGGTGATCATGTCAAAAATGGGGTATCGAGTATTTTTAAAAAACTTTTTGTTTTACGGTCCAATTAGTTCATCTAGACCAAAAAACATGTATGTGTGTACGTACACTCGCTCCCCTATTGGCCTTATATTTCAGGATTGATTAAACCAATTTTCTTCAAATTTGGTTCAAATATCTTTATATATGGGGGGCATTGATAAAATTACATTTTTTTAAATTCTGTTAGCTGGTAGGGGATATCGCGTAAAAACTAAATACTATTTCTTCAGCGGTATTTTAAAGGAAACTTTATAAAAGCAAATTTGTTGCCTACATAACGGAACGGAACGCAAGAACGGCGGGAGTTTCAATATTTCTCCCTGCAGATAACAGAGCCTCGACAATGTACCTTGCTGCTGTATCTTTCTATTATCGGGCGGGTTATCGGGTGTTATTTAGTTTGTATTTGTGATTCGCTTTGGGGCTCCCGCTGGTGGGGGGTGGCCGCGCCGCCGGGGTATGGTAACCAGTGCGTCCGGGGGCGTGGCTCCCCTCCGCCGGTGGCGGTCCTGATCGTGACTTGATAATGTCACGCGACGCGAGATACCATGATGGGACCGGGTGGGGGTGCGGGGTTTGTCCCAGGCTCCTGCGCAGACCGGAATGAGGTTACGTTCCCCTTGTTAGGTGACTTAAATTGGTCGACTTAATAGGGTGTAGATCTGAATTTCTATGTTTCGTAAAACATAATTTTGATTGGTATGAGTGTAGCACTGATTTAACTTTAAACTCGTTCGTTTTCTGAGGCATTCACAGTCACGAACGGTGTTGTCAAATCTTTACTAGGCGCGGGGTTCGCGCTTCCGCGGTTTCGGTCAGTTAGTTTTAGGGAATCATGTTAGGTTGGATGTGAAGATGTCTGTTTGAGGCCTCATAAAGGCAAAATTTGATATGTATTTACCGATGCAAATGTCTGTCGAGGCATTTACATCGGTGGCATCCCGATCGAGGCCTAGCTGATAACTGTGAGATGTAATCAGTTAGAGGGTCTAAAGACGATCTCCGGTAAAGACCCTCAGGGCTTGGAACGGAGGGGGTGGTGTGGCGACCGGTAACATCACAAGGTAGGTCTTCCTCCTACAGGGTTGGGATGGGTGTTATTTAGTGGCGGTTATTAATTTTAAGTTTTATTTATGGACGGATTCCGTGATTTGCGTTCCTATTCGTATGGACCAGCGTGAAATTTACTAGGTCTGACTGTGGGAGACTGAGCTTTAGAGCCTCGTACTCCCGGCGTGATTCCTCTTCAGTCTGACCGCTAAAGTCCTTTCGGTGCTAACGCTTTTCCGGGTAGCAGGTATACGCCTATCGGGGCCCTATTATGCATACATAAATATCCAAAAAGTAAAATTGAAATATATGTTTCTCTTACTTCTGCTCTGTCTCAGTTCGGTTTAAATATTATTACAAAATTTATATACAGAGCTATCAAGAAATATCCCCCGGATCAAAATTGCAGAAAAGCTTTTTGAGAATGTTATTTTTCTTCTATTGAAATGGGGGTTAGATATACAGAAAACTTTAATTAAGCTAATTTGTTAAGCATAACATATTTATGAATACTTTTAGAAAAAGGTTTCTTAAAACGAGTATGTCATCATACTCGTCCGAGTGGAGTGAATTTTTCTTGGTGAAGTTTTTGGAGTGAATTCATCCCTTCTTTGTAAATTTTACTCCCGAAATAGAAAAATTCTGTGTCTTTGGTAAATTACATTCCCCATTTTTAATATTTAATTCTTCATTATCCATTTTTCGGTATTCTGTTTTTAAACCTGGATTTATTTCTTTGGTAATAAATTCACAGCATTCAAAATCTTATCTAAATCAATTTACATTTTTGGGTAAAGAATGTCTGCCACTGGTATATTTAGGTTACTTTTTCCTTGTGGATAGCCAATTCATGATGAAATCTAGTTTTCAATTTTTGCACTGCTTCTTCTATACACAAGTTGAAAAGTAATGGAGACAAGCCACCACTGTTCCTTTTCTGGAACGAAAAGCAAACATGTCGGAGGATGCAATAACCTCCTGCCTATTGCAGTCTGCGGACATGTGTCCTTTGCTTCTGAATCATTCTACTAAAATGGCGTGGGTCATTCATTAAATGGCTTTTATTCGTCGATGTGAAGTTGGGACTGTGTTCCGATCCCGTGGAAGTTTCAAAGGCAGGGAACCTGACGGAACGATTTGGTTGTAAGCTTATCTTCCGTGACGCACTCCCTTTCTGTCCAGAGTGGGCAGAAGCCTTGAATCTGGGTAGGGCCACCCTCCTGGAAGAGGTAAGCGCCGGAGGTGATTTGAGGGCCTGTTCGTTTATTGCACTTTGGCTGCTTAGGTTTACAGTCAGGTGGGGGTTATTTGGGCTGTTCTAGGTAGGTAAATGCTATAACTAGCCCAGTCTTTGGGATGTTGTCGGGAATGGACGGGGATAACGAAGACGATGTCTTGGAGCGATGCTGTAGTGTCTGGCCCTCTTCTCTTCATAAAAATCCTTAGTAAAACCGCTAGTTCTGAGAAGAACTAGCCAGGGGAGAGACCAGTCTTTATCATTCTACTTCTTCCTTTTTTCTCGTCTCTTTTCTTTTTACTTTCTTGTACGAAGTAAAGGAAGTATTGTGATCGTGAAAAATTTCGTTTTCAGATTTCAACGGAAATATCCATTTTGACCATCCCTGAATCCACTTTGACTAGTTTCGGTGTGACGTCTGTACGTACGTATGTACATATCTCGCATAACTCAAAAACGATTAGCTGCAGAATGTTAAAATTTTGGATTTGGACTATTGTAACATCTAGTTGTACACATTCCCTTTAGACTGCAATCGACTGGACCAAAATTATCAAAAAAAGCCCAAAATTAAAAAAAATTGGATTTTGGACTTTTTCTAACTGCAGTAATATATCCTCATTGATGCACCTTGGCTCCGGGAGGCCCCGAGGAAACAGGTTCTGGCTAGACGGGCCGGGTAGTATATATATAAATGTAACGAGGCTAAATAATTAATTATTTCATTTTTTTCTATTTCTGAAATAACACGCCCATTTATCCTTTTTTTTTTTTTTTTAACCTCCGGGACCACAGTTGCTTCAGAGGATGAGATGAATGATTTGTATCGTGTAAAAATGCCATTCCTAACCGGGATTCGAACCCGGGATCTCCGGATAAAAGGCCGAAACGCTACCACTCGCGCCACGAAGGCCGGCATCCATCTATCTCTGGCGTGAATTACAATTTCAATTGCAAATCGATTAGAATAAAATGTTTATCTGTTATATATAATAACGCTAATTTAAAGGATATAAAATTTTGTATAGCGATATTTTTGAACTATTTTTTTTTTTTTTTATCAGGAAGCGTAAAAACAGCGATAATTATGTATAAGACTAATAAGAAGAAAAAATTCATTTAAATACGCATATATATATATATATATACAGGGAAATAAATTAATAGTAATTTACGAAAGAAAAAAAAAGAACAAAGTAGGAAAGAGAAAACGAAATATAAAAGAACTGCTAACAACATTTACTGTTGCATATATATATATATATATATATATATATAAATTATCAAACTTACTTCCTTCCTCTTAACTAAAAAAGGAAATGTAATAACCTAGAGACCGGAACAAGAGTTGAAAGTTAACTAAATATTATATTTAGAAGGTGAATATGGATAGTGAAAATGTCTGCGATGGTTTAGAGTAGTATATAACATAGAAAGATAGTTACAGATCTTTATTTGTTTTTGATATGTATTAATTTTACTTTTTTTTAAGCTAAAATAAAACAAATATTTATCATTTCCGGCAAATAGTAAAAGTAAAAATATGTCAACCAAATATGTACCCTAATTTAAAATAGCCACAAAAAAAATCTTAAAATAAAAAAACCGGTTTACAAACATCGAAAGAAGTACGTTTTTTCTTTAATTATGGAATTAATAAAAAGTCATTGCCAAATTAAATACAGCAAATATCTTAATAACCTTTAATTTATTACTAAAATCAAAAAGTCGATATTAAAAAAAGTTTGAAAATCTATTCTGAAATGTTTATTTTTTAATACAGGTAGGACTACATACAAACGTCTCTTATGAAAAATAAATAATAAACGTTCGCAAGAAGAAATGCAAAAGTGAAAAACACTGTAACTTTACAAAAATAAAACCACGAATTTAGCAAGAAATAAACGAAATAAAGAGATTGCTACCGAACGTGAATTAAGGCTATCTGAAATACAGAACTATATACTGTTTTTATCTTAATTTTATTTCATTTTTAAGATACATCTTAATAATGAATACTATATCAATCCAATATTAGGAAATTATGTGGCAAAGTGAAAATTGAAATTATGTGGCAAAGAGTACAAGCCTTTCATCCGGAAGATACCGGGTTCTAATCCCGGTAAACTATGATATTTGTTCTTACGTATAGCGGATCTTAAGATGTATTAATCATCAACAAACAAACAAATCGTCTATGTAAACAAGATAGTAATAAGTTATAAATATTAAAAATTAAAAAAAAAAAAAACACAACTGCCGAAAAAAAACAATGCTGACAAAAATTGATCTCTTTGTTCTGGTTTAGTTCAAGCGTGATTTTGTATTATACTAGCAAATACCCCGTTTGAATTTAATAGTGATTTGTTAGATCGAAGGTGTACCTTTTCTTTCTTTTTCTGTGTAATCTTTGTAACCACATAAGGAATTACTTCAGAGGATGACATGTATGAATGTAAATGAAGTGTAGTATAGTTTCAGTTCGACCATTCCTGAGATGTGTGGTTAACCACCAAAGAACACCGGTATCCACGATCTAGTATTCAAATCCGTATAAAAGTAACTGCCTTTACTAGGATTTGAACCTTAGAACTTTCGACTTTGAAATCAGCTGATTTGTGAAGACGCGTTCACCACTAGACCAACCCGGTGGGTCTGAGAGTATATCTGATGGATGCAAAAGTTAGCCTTTAACCTACTAAAAAATACCCCATTTGAATTTTGAAAATCTAACGCCCGAGAGGGGTCCCAGGGGCACCCCTTTGTTACCAGTTGATCGTGATGATTGGTCAAGTCTCGCACAAGGTGTTCTCATCACCTCACACGCAGTACGCCAAAAGAAGCCCATTATTATTAAACAGAATTTAAAAAAAATGTATTTAATATTATTTTATTTTATTTAACGTAGATTTAATTTTGTTATTTTTCTAATATTCATTCGAATCATTCAGTTCAAACTCAGCTCACACAGTGATAAAGGCTCACAACAGTACACAGTTCATTAATTCAATTCATTAATGTTTATGCTTAAACCGGCAAGACCTGGGAAATTTCTCTCCTTAAGGTTGGCGAACCTGTGTCGTTCATGGCCACGCTAATAACGTACAAACTGCATTGTTGTCTATAAGTTGTCGCGTTGTAGTATCTTTGATTACTTGTGAGTTATTACGTTATAAAATGAATAGAAAAACTGATGTTGCCGCCGACTGTGAAATAGGTGGAGTCATACGTTTTTTAAATCATCAATACGTCGGCTGATATTCATAGGTAGTTGGTTGCTATGTGCGGTGATAATGTAATGAATGAAAGAAACGTTCAAAATTGTTGTGAAAAGTTTAGAAATAACAGCATTAATATGCACGATGAAGAACATTTGGGGAGGCCCTCGACAATCTCCGAGAACTTTTAAAAACGCGTCGATGATGAAATCAGAAAAGATCGTCGCTCAACGATTGCCGACCCTTCTTTTTCCTGGTGTTTTAAGAGTTGTTATCGGTTGTATGACCATGACCATTTAGGCTTTAGAAAGGTTTGTGCACGCTGGATGCCGCACGTCTTAACGGAACGCCACAAAAATCCTAATGAGATCTGCTTTGGAATTTTTGATGCGCTACAGAGAAAAAGGTGACGAGTAGCTTAATTCAATCGTAACCGGCGATGAAACATGGATTTCGTATCACACGCCAGAGAGAAAACGGCAGTAAAGTGAATGGCTGGACGCAAACTGATGGGCACAATCTTTTGGGATAGGTTTGGTATTCTGCTTATCGATTTCATGTCACGTGAAAGGAAACCTACTGTAAAAGTCTAAGTTACGGCGTGCCATTCAAAATCGGCGACGTGGTGGGCTGACCGACGGCGTCGTCCTGCAGAACGATAATGCAAATCCACATGTTGCGGGTCCGATACGTGATTTACTGAGAACATCTGAATGGGAAATTTACGATGACCCACCATATAGTCCGAATTTAGCTCCTTCTGATTACCATTTGTTTGGGAAATTGAAGGAATTTTTGAGCGGTAAACGATTCGGGGGTGAAGATGAACATAAAAATGTTGTTAACTAGTGGCTAAATGTACTGGCGGAAGAAGAATATGAAGAGGGTGTATTGAAACTGGTGTATCGATACGATAAATGTCTTAATTCATGTAGCGATTGTGTAGGAAAGTAGTATAAGCTATACTTTAAGAGAAATAAAAAAATATTTATAAAGTTTTCAGAATGAAACGACTAGCACTAGATAGGGAATCTTGGAGAGCTGCATCAAACCAGTCAAATGACTGAAGACAAAAAAAAAAGTTTTCAGAATAAATTTTTTTACAATGAAACAGTCTTTACTCTAAAAATAACGTCTCATACGAAGTGTGATCAAAAAATACGGTGAATGAATTTTTATAGCGGCAACTGCCGACGCTACATCCATATGCTGTAATTTGTCCAACAGCGTGATCAACTGAGACAGGCAGGGACAAGTTGTAACACGTTCGAGCTTGCCAGTCAGCTGCCAGAGCCGCTAGAGTGAGGTTGTGTTTATCGCACAACATGGATTTTGAACAACGCATTAACATTAAGTTTTGTTTTAAGTTGCAAAAGAGTGCCAAAGAAGCTCACGAAATGTTAGAATCGGTGTACGGCGATAATGTGGTAACGTTGAAGACTGTGTACAAGTGGTATGACCGATTTAAAAACGGAAATGAGTCTGTTGAAGACGAGCAGCGTGCGGGACGTCCAGTAACCTCAAAAACAGTTGAAAATGTGCAAAAAGTGGAAACAATGGTTCGTTCAAACAGGCGAATGACTATTCGAGAGCTATCGGAAGACCTTAACATCTCGTACGGATCCGTTCAAAGCGAAACGACGTACGAAAAAAGCGACCAGAAAAATGGACCAATGGCTTCCTTCTTCACCACGACAACGCGCCGTGTCACACCTCGCTTCTCATTCGCGAGTTTTTGGGCGAAAAAAGTGTTCCTGTCTGTCCACATCCGCCATACCCACCGGATTTAGCACCATGCAACTTTTGGCTCTTCCCAAAAATTAAAACTGTGCTTAAAGGAAAACGTTTTGACACCATTGCTGACATTGAGAGGGCCACGACCGAGCAGCTGAAAGCCCTTCCGAAAGACGCCTTCCAGAAATGTCACCAGTCTTGGAGTCAACGTTGGGATAAGTGCATTGCTAGCCAAGCACAGTACTTTGAAGGAGATTAAATCGAATTCTATGTAACCTTATTACTTTTTTTAATAAAATTATTCACCGTATTTTTTGATCACACCTCGTATATATATATATACATTTATATAGCCTTTGATAATCTCGGTTACGTAAGTATTCCAACACGGGGTCATAAATCTAAATTGGTTCAGCCGCTGAGATGCTATAGTGGAACAAAAATACACACATATAAACATACATACTAAATACAGTACACTTCTTTATGGACAGTCGTGAAAAATAGAAGACCGTAATTAATTTAAGCTGTCTTTATTTTTCCATTAAACATTTAAACATTGTGTATGATTTAAGTCGCCTCGTTTTTCATACTTACATCAATAATTTCTGTTCCAAAACTCTGTATACTGTCCAAATGTTATAAAAGATACAATAAATTTAATTTGAAAATCAACTGAAAATTTTAAAGTATATTACGAGAAATATAATCTTATGTTTACCTTTTAAAATAAATTCCTATTTAATATTTTTGCAGATATTACCTATTATTTGAAAAACACGTCGGAATAAAATTTCAAAATAAGAACCAAATTTAAACCTGATATTAAAAATGATTTGCTATCGCTCATAATTTGTACGATATCAATTTAACAAATCAATTTTTTGTGCACGATTTAAATTTTGCAATTTAATAACGTAATCTAATAATAATAATAATAATAATACAAACATAATTTTAATGATAATTACAGTGATAATATTCATCATTATATACTCTTAAATAATTTTTTTTGTTATTATTTCAGATATCAAGTGGAAAAGAGTGAAAGTTGTGAAAATACCAACTGAATGTTGTCATGTCCTGTCACATTTTCATTACATTGGCGCTTGTGTTATTACAAAATTCTTATAAAACATTTGGTAAGTAGAAATTTCATAATTTATTATAAATATTAACTAAAAAACTAGTTATCAGCATTGGAAAAATACTGGATTTTTAAGCTACGGATCTTTTTCCTTAACTTTTTAAGGGTAGTTAATGAAAATAATTTTTACATAATTTTCCTAAAGATGTTTTTAGGAATACCTTAGTTAAATTTTATCTTTTTTATTTATTCCAAAAATAAAATAACTATAGATCACTCAACCAATAATCGAGCCAACCATATTTTAACTACACGGAGCGTTTAACAGTTTGTTTGTAAGTTACGATACCGACTACTATCTTTCATGGACAAAAGAGGTGATTATATTTCAAAATCACCTGCCCTTTTTGGACAGTAGAAGGGGAAAATTGTGGACGCAAGTAACGTTTGGAATATGTAAAACAAATTGTTAGAGATGTAGGATATAGGGGGAATACCAAAATGAAATGATAGGGAATCTTGGAAAGCTCTATCAAACCAGTTAAATGACTGAAGACAAAAAAAAAAAAAAAACACGATGTTTACCATATAATTTTATTATTATTTTTTAATTAGATTTATAGGTATATATATATGTTTATGCATAAAAAAAATAATAACAAATAATAATAATAACGTAAAGTAAAATAATAAATTACTTATGAAATTTAAAATGAAACATAGTGTGATCGATTGTCGTTCGATTAGAAGGTATGTACGTATTAAAGGGAAGTATGAAAGAATGAGTGTTTTTAGTGAAAGTAGAAAGTGACATAAAATATTCTAGAATTTAAATTCACGCCTACTTAAACAAAGACAAGTAATATAGGGAAAGAAATGAAACAATTTATTTTCTATGCAAAGTCATCCTTCGTAATAATCTAGTTAAGAGAAAAAAAATTGTAATAGAATAGAAAAGAATTATAAAAATTCATTTCCTAAGGAAGTTTAATACGAAAAGGAAGTACGTATAAAAAAGAAAAAAAAAACTCATCCATAATTTTACAGAAAGTGAAAGAGTAAGACAAAAATATCTTATACGCTCTTTTTTTTTTACTATCATGATATTCAATTTATATTATAGTTGGCGTAATGTAATTAAACGCTTGAGTGAATAAAGCGCAATATTTAATTAAATCGATCTTTCGATAATTTACCAAAATTTGTATGTCTCTAACACGTTACGGCCAAACGTAATTTTCCCATTTTAATAAAATTTTGCATTAATGTACCTTGGTTATAGTAATGTACTTTTTAGAAAAATGGCAAACATGTATAAAAATTTCCTTTCAAAATAGAGGTCAATGCAACTATTGGGAAAAGAGCCCAAATGTTAACCTTCACACACCAAATCTTAAGATTGAAAATTAAAGAACCTGTCTAGTATTGGTAAATGATATTCTTTGGTGGTTGGGTTTCAATTAACCGCGCGCCTCAGGAGTGGTCGACCTTATTCTGTTCAAAATTACACATTTGCCGGTACATTTACAGTTACACGCCAGACTACGAACAGATGTCTCAGGATCTCTACACAGTACTGTTGACATCATGTCCTGTGGGTTACTCTGTAACCTGGAATTACATAAAAATAATAATTATGTATATATAACATATTAACTTTAACCAATACCCAGTCCAGAGTGAAATTCAGAGGTGAACTCTCTCAACCCTTCTACATAAAAACTGGATTGAGGCAAGGAGACGGCCTCTCACCACTCCTTTTTAACTGCGCCCTTGAATTTGTCATGAGAAAATGGTATGAAATAAATCCCAAAAATATAAAAATGGGTACTAAGAAAAACTCCATCACACTAAATTGCCTAGGATTTGCAGATGACCTCGCTCTTTTAGCAAATAATATTCAAGAAGCCAAAACACAAATCATGAGCCTTCAAAACCTAGCACAAAAGATAGGGCTTCATATCTCTTTCGAAAAAACTGAACTAATGGCCATAGATCCTCTGGTAATAGAGCACATTACGGTAAACAATCAGAAAATTAAAATAGTAAAACAATTTAAATATCTAGGGGAAATAATAACTTATAATTTAAATGAAAAAGTGACATGGCAAAACAGGACAAATAAAATGATTAAATCCCAAAAATTAACTTGGTCAACATATAACAAAAAATGCCTTTCTGCTAAAACAAAACTTAAACATTATAAAACTGTAGTACAGCCAGAAGTCACCTACGGAAGCGAGACCCTTTTCAAAATCACTCAGAAAAACCGAATTGAAAAAATTCTGAAAATAGAGAGGAGAATCGTCAGAACGTGTATCAATAAAAAACACCAAAAAGAAGGCCGATGGTGGATTGTGTCAAATGAGGTGGTATCGAGAAATAGAGCCTGTTACTGATACTATGCGGAAAAAAAGAATCTCTTTCTTCGGTCATCTCATAAGGACACCGGAAACAAGACTGTCAAGAAATATCATTGAAAAGCTCTGGTTCCAAAAGCTAGAAGTAGGATGGATCAAAGAAATTAGAGAAGATATGAAAGAATTGGGAATTTCCCTGACTGATCTACAGAATAAAACTCGGAAAAATTACAAAGCTAAAAGATAAAAGCATTAGATTTAAACAAAAGACAGACAAACGACAAAATACAACGAAGAGGGTGTTTACGGATGAAGAAAAGAAAGCAAGATCTGAACGGATGAAGAAATACTGGGCAGCTCGAAAGAGTAAAATAACACGCTTTTCTCAGAAAAGATCCAACTAAAATTGACTTAAGTGGTCCCATGTTGGCCGTAAAAGCATAATAATAATAATAATATAACATGTCATGAGCGGGTTCATAATCAAATCAACGCCCAACAAAAGCTACTGAAGATAAATTTATAAAAATTTGTATATACGTTCAACTTAAGGTGCATGTCTACATTAAAACGGATTTTTTGAAATTCCCAATTTAAAGGGTTAAAACTGAGTAACAATGACCTTTTCTGAATTTCTCGGTAATAATAAAGATATCTATTTGATTTTTGGTGTGTGTGTGTTTCTGTGTGTATATGTAATTATCATGTGAATATCCAAAAACCAATTTCTAGATTTTTCGAAATCTTCCCTTGAAAGGGGTGACGAAAGGGAAAACATTTTTTAACAAAATTTGCAAATTTACCCCATTTCCGACTATACTAAATTATATATTTATTATATTTGGGCATGTAAATACTCTTCAGATAAAGATTTTAAAATCAGTTTTAGGCTTTTTAAAATTTCGATTTTTTAAGCGATGCGATCGTGTACGGCACGGCGGATTAGCCAACACAGCCACTGGTTCGAATAATAAGGGACATCGGTTCGAATCAGACTTCATCTCCTTTTTTTTAATATAAATTGATTTGTTATTAATTATTAACCACTGATAGTAAAAAAAAATTACCATAAATAATAATTCAATAATAATAGAAAAAAAAAATTAAAAATATCAGAAGTTAATAATGAGATAAAATTTTATGTACTTTTAATTTTAAAACAATATGTATACGTTATTTAAAAGACGTACAAGAGAATCATGTGGTGTCCACAGCAGATTTTTTTTAATAAAATGTTGAGTTTATTGACTTTCTTTTCTGTTTAGAATCCGGTAATTACCGTTCATGTTATACTTCACAGGATGAATGAGGATGATATGTATGAATGTAAATGAAGTATCGTCTTGTACAGTCTCAGGTCGACCATTCCAGAGATATGTGGTTAATTGTAACCCAACCACCAAAGAACACTGGTATCCACAATCTAGTATTCAAATCCGTGTAAAAATAACTGACTTTACTAGGATTTGAACGCTGAAACTCTCGTCTTCCATATCCGCTGATTTCGGAAGACGCGTTTAGATCAACCCGGTGGGTTGAGTTTATTGACCCAAATCGTATTTATTTTACTTGAAATTTCTCGAAAAATACGGAAAGTACAGTTGTGGGATCAGTTTTTTCTTCAATATTTCAGGTCATATTTACCGCTGAAAACCATTAAATTTACTTCTTAATTTGGGTCATAAGTATTACAGTCTGGCTTAATTTACCGAAGCCGCAGAAGAAATCTTTCGCCAGTCGACACCCTCTCACTAATGAAACTGTTTAGTTTATTTTCACCAATATATCCTGAAAGTTATTAAAATCTTCGTGAATCACTCTGTATAAAAGGTTTTATTTCATTTCAGAAAGAGAAGAACATCATAGACCAATCTATTCTTTCTTATAGGTAACGCAACGAATAAATAAAGCATCTTCTGAAATATAAAAGATATTTTTTTCTGAAAGTAATAATGTTCACTATCTTCTAAAACATAGTGAAGTTATCTCTGATAAAAATAAATAAGAAAGAATGCTAATGTATTTATTCGGTTTAGCATAAAGATAAAAAAATGCATATACAGCTGAATAAAGAAAAAACAGAAAACCACTTCCATCCTCACTTTCCCTAGTTAATCAAAACGGTATGCGAATTAAATTTTAGAATGGTTATGCTTTGTTTTAAGAATAATTTGTGAATTCATAAATACAGGGTGTCCCATATAAAACGCAACCCATCAATCACTCATCCATGAAATTTCAAAAGTCAAGCTTACTCCCCTACTCGTTACTGAAATGGACTCGTCCAACATCTGAACATCACGACGACGCGATACTAACAATAATGCAATCATAACGTTCAGTGTATTGCTAGAGACAAGATGGTGTTTTCGCTAGATGAACGTGTTTTCATTGTTGAGTCGTACTTCAGTACGAAATCAGTGGTTACAGTGCAAGATTTGTTTCGCCATAAGTACCCAGATAAACCAGCTCCTAACAAAACATCACAATTAAGGTTAGTTGCAAAATTTAGAGAGACCGGTTCTGTTAATAACAAGGAACACAAAAGATCTGCGTCGGTGTTGAATACAGATACAGTCACTGAAATCAAAGACCGATTACTCGCCTCGCCAAATAAATCGATCAGACGTTTGTCTGCTGAAATTAATTTGTCTAAATCAACCGTTCATCGGGCGGCCAAACGATTACAATTATGACCTTATCGCATTCAAATGGTTCATCGACTTCTTGAGCCCGACAAAGAAAAACGGCTACAATATTGTCAACGGTTCCGTCAATTTCTGCGTGAGGGAATTAATATTATGGATTCGTTATTTTTCTCAGATGAAGCACGGTTTATTTGGACGGCTATGTAAACAGCCAAAACAGTAGAATTTGGAGTACTGAAAATCCCCACGTTTATCACGAAAAACAATTACATCCGCAGAAGTTGGGCGTGTGGTGCGCGATATCGCGGAAGAAAATAATCGGTCCTATTTTTTTCGAGTACACCATTAATGCAGAACGATATCAGGATATTTTATTTCAGTTCATCGCACTCTTGGAAGAGGAAGACAGACACTGCTGGCTTCAACATGACGGTGCGACATCGCAATAATTCAACTTCTGATTTCGTCGAGGAATTCTTTGGTAATCGTGTTGTCGGTCGAGGCTTGTGGCCACCAAGATCTCCAGATTTGACTGCAGCGGTTTTTTTACTACGGGGTTATCTCAAAGAAAAAGCCTACAGCAACAAACCACGAACACTTGAACGATTGAAAGTCAATATTGAACAAGCTGTATTAAATATCCAGCCACAAACTTTGTAAAAAGTTGCAAGAAACGCTGTAAAAAGAATTGAAGCTTGTATTCAAGAAGATAGCGGCCACTTCCAACATTTACTCTAAATGTTAGGCAATAATAAAAATTACATTTACATGTACACATACCGTTTTATTATTTCAATACCTACCAATATAAGGTTCGGTTGCGTTTTATATGGGACACCCTGTAGTTAAGGTTCAATCAAAACTAAATTTTTACCAATTTTTATTTATTTTTATACAAAAATATAAATATATTTTTTTTATTGTTATTTTTAAGAGTTTTAAAGAAAAAAAAATATGTACAAGTATTTTTTAATATTGTAACTAAGAAAAAATTAAATTTTAAGTTATAAAATTTAAATCCTAGAAAAGTTAAATAACATCGCTGTCGGTTATTTAAAATTAATTTTGTTAACAGATAAAAAGAAATAAAAATTAGTTACCATGAACTTGTAACGTACTGAAGACTACTTCTAATAGTTTCAATTATTTTTATTTATTATTTCGGTATATAAATATTTTTAAACAAACCAGTTTTCAAACACTCTAGATTTTTATTTTACTACTCTTATACTCTTAGTATTTTAAAAAAACATACTCTCGCTGACCTTTCCTAAAGAGAACTTAATTAGAACAAGGTAAAGCAATTATAACAAAATTTTGCAAGCAAAAATAATAATAATAAAAACAATATTGTGGTATAATAATAATAATAATAATAATAATAATAATAATAATAGTAACGGTATTTATATGTATAGTAAAAAAGTAAACATTTAAAAAGTAATTTAGTCTGGCCTTTAATTAAAAATGATTAAATTTAATAATAAAATAAACTTTCAAAGATCATTTTAAACAAATTTCAAAATCCTCGTAAAAGATTTAAAAATAATAAAACCATTTTTTTTAAATACAAAAGTTTTAAAAGTTGGAAAAGTAAAACTTAAAAGCCCTTAATCTGGCACTTGTTTCAAAAAATTGAGAATAATATCATTTTTTAAGTTATTGGTAATCTTTAAAAAATAAATACTTAATTTAAATGGTATTTAATTTAATTTAAATTATAAGTACGTTTAAAAATACCAATATAAGAGTTTTAATTCAAGAAAAGTAAAAAAAAAACTACACTGGTCAAAAATATTATAAAAATTAAAAAAATGTCAAAAAAATAGTAAAATTAAAAAAAAATAAGTGGTAAAAAAATTAAATTGTAAAATAAAATAGCCTTAAAAAGTCATACAGTGTTTCTAAAATGGTGAGCTGGCTATACTTTTTCGGATTCTGCTTATAAAACTGAACAGTAAATAACCCTAGAAAAATGGCAATTTCTCCTTCGTTCTCACCTTGTCCCCCATTTTGTTATTACTATATAATAATTTATATCTCAAGTTCGAATCGACGAATCACATTAATATTTGGTAAGCGTCTCGGTAATAAAATGTTAAAATTATCAAAAAAATCATGGTTTAAATACCTTCCCAAATTACAAAGTGGCGGCCATGTTCATTTTTCAATCCGTTATATATCTATAAATATTACTTTTATCAAAATTTATGTTTTTGCTAAAATATTAAGCCTTTTATTTTGAACAAAATGAATTTATTTTTGAAAATCGGTTAACAAATAGTCGATGTATGGGAGAGAATTGATGTAATTTTGTGTCATAATTATTAGGTCTATTATTGTTAGAAAATTATTTATTACCAAATTTCCCAGCGGTCTTTACTTTAGAGATATCTCTTTGTATAAAGTTTGAAACAATGTTTGACAAAATATTTAAACCGAATGGTTAATAGAGAAAAACCAAAAACAATATTTCAATTTTAAGAAGTGGGGATTGATTTTGGAAAAAAAAAACAGTTTTGATTATTTATATATGTATTATAGGTAACAAATTTTCTTATGCAAAATTTTCCCTAAAAAAAAAAAAAAAAAAATTTAATTGAGTTTTTTGGGGAAATTTCCTTCTCCCGTTAACAAATTTTGAAATAATTAATTAGATAAATGTCCCTCTCATATATATAAAAATATTTCAACCAAACTTGAAGAAAATCGGAATTGTCAACTTTTTTTTTTTTAATTACCCCGTTAGTTAAATTTTAATAAAATTATAGAAAAAAGAATTAAACTTGATTTGAAAACTTCACTCATTTTTACAAAGATTCTTTTTTATAATACTCGCTGAAGAATAATTTAATAAAAGAACAAAACCCTTTCGGCTCGCCGTAAGGCGGAGGTATATTTCATCGGTGATATGTAAGGGATAAAAAAGATTTCCACCTTAAAGTTAAGAAAAACTTTAAATTTACACAATGTGACACTGGTTTCTTGTAAAAAAATGTTTTACATATTTAGCATACGACGAGCCCCACCTTCTTACAATTTCAGTAATATTTTGGTCATCCCTTTCCGTAAGGGTTAGTCATATGAAAACTTGTTTCAGACAAAAGTTTTAGGAATGATTACAGGACTAACAACCATTTTAAACGGATTCGAAATTGTGTCTTTTAAGGGAGGAATGATTTTTTTTTTGTCTTGGAAACCCCATTTTTGCATCCCCTGGGCCAATGGTTGGTGATATAAAAAAAATTTAATAGATACGTTTTAGGTTCTTATTCAAAAAATAATAGAAATTTTAAACGAATTCGATATTTTACTTAAGAAGGAAGTTAAGGTGATATTTTGTTTTTTCAAAAAAGTCTCCCCATTTTTATCCACACGGTTCGATTTTTCCCATCAACGAACTTGATCGAAATTTTGGGTCGTTATATTATATGCATCAATTTGAAAGTGATTAGCACAAAATTACGGAATTATCTTGATCACAAGAAAGTTTTATATATATATATATATATAAATATATATATAAACCTTTGATCTGACGGTGGTTTTGGAGTCCGGGGGATGTGAAACGCGAAGATATGTCGATATTTTCCGAAAGTCGAATCATGGTACTCATTAGAATAGGTAGCTTTATTATGAAATCTACCTAAAATAAGAGTAGAACAATGGAGAAAAATTAAAAAAAAAAAAACAGCAACTTAAAAAACTTTCAAACAATTTTTTTTTTACTGGGAAGGTTTTTCTATATCTGGTAATGGTTGTGATTTATTAAATGAAAAGGGGGGATCCCCCTTTTTATTAAAGACCCTCCCTTTTAATAAAGAGGGGGGAACTAATTAATCTAATTTTATAGCATATAAAAATATAATAATCATTTAAATATATTTATTTTATTGTTTTATGAATATTTTTTCCTAATAAATGAAACCAATTCATTCAAATTACACAATTAAAAACTCCGTTCCGAATAAAAGATTTAACGGTATGTGAAACGTACATATAAATTCAACTACAATGAATATTTTAACGCTTTTATTTGTACGTTATTTTTAAAGCTAGTTAACTGGTTTATGATTATAAGAATAACCAGTCTTTAATCATTATAATGATAGTGAAACTGAATTTAAATCATAATGTATTCTTGTAAATTACTAGTTCTGTCTGATCAAATATCTTCTTCCAGTTATATACTTACGTATTTTTATTGATTTAAAGAGTTTATACATAAATTTAAATTTGGATATAAAGGCTAAAAAAAAAAAAATATAACCATAAAAATCACTATTGTATTTATTATTATTACTTTCTCGGTTAATATAACTACGAGCTGTATTAAATGGGGGAAATATGGAGATCATGTCAAAATGGGGTATCAGGATTTTTTCAAATCTTTACTTTTACGGTCCAACCCGTTTATCTAGACCAAAAAACATAGGTGTGTGTGTGTGTATATATATATATATATATATATATATATATCCGAAGTTGAGATATACATTTTTATATAAAAATAACAAAATGGCAGACAGGGGAAGAACGAAGGAGAAATTCTCATTTTTCCTAAGAATATTTTTTGTTTAGTGTTACAAGTAGAATCCTTTTCGGATTCTCAGTGGGTCATATTTAATTGTTAAAAATTTACCATAATTATCAAATTTAATTAATTAAAATAGTTCGGAATTTTCTTGAAATTTTATAAAATCTTTTCAATGAAGGTTTTTCAGTTATTAATTAACTTTTTAGAAAAATACTAAAAATTAGTAATTGTAAAAAAGTCGATCTTTTTGTAGGAGTGGTCTTTGCCTTTCATCTAGAGGTTCCGGGTTCGAATCCCGGGTCATGCATGGCATTTTACATACGCTACAAATTTCATTTTCATATTCCCTATGGGCAACTTTAATTGATGAATTAATTCATCGGGCAAAAGAAATAAGTATCTTAAGCAGAGATGTACAAGAAAATAAAAAGTAGATTATGTGTTTCTAAAAATTTTAAATGGTGCAAAATATGTAAATATTTGTTTTAAATTAACATAAATCTAAACAGGGCGATAATTAATATATTATTTTCATACTATGTTGACTATTACTTAAATGTAAATTATTACTTATTTAAATTAAATTTTGAACACGTAAAAGGTTACGTATTCAAAATTTACTTCTTTAAATTTTGTTCTTTTTTTCATGAATGTTTTTTATTCTATATTTTTTTTTGACTATGAGGAATGTAAATCTAGGTTTACTCAAATAGCCGGCCTCTATGGAGCGTGTGGTAGCGTCTCGGGCCTTTTACTCGGAGGTCCCGGATTCGAATCCTGGTCAGGCATGGCATTTTTACACTCGCTACAAATCATTCATGTCATCCTTTGAAGCAATACTTAGAGGTGGTCCCGGAGGTAAAAAAAAAAACACAAAAAAAGGTTTACCCAGGTAAATTTCATTCTTTTTTGAAATTAATTTCATAATATTAATATGTATACGAGTATAGTGTGTCCAATTTGAATATGCTTTTCATTTATTATCTGTTCCTCCACGGATTCTATTGAAACTTTAAAAATCTTTTAACAAAGGTTCTAAAAATGTTCTGTGAAAATTTCAACCTTCTACGACTTACAGAAACAAAATAACGGGTTTAAAATAAAGACACCAATTTCAGAAAATTATATTTTATATTCATTACAAAATAGCTGGTAAAAATGATTAAAAGCCTAACAAAGTATTGTTAAACAACTGTTAAAATTGAATAAGAGAACTTAATAAGTAATTATAACAATAAATAATTTTTTTAAATATTAATTTTAATAATTAATACAAACTAATAATTTAATAATTTTAAACCAACTAATAATAATAATTTTCACCAATTATTTTGTAATGAATAAAAAATCTGATGTTGGCACCACATAACTTTCTTGTACGCGTATTAATAAAGTACATATACACATTTTTTTAAAGTGAAAAGAAGATAAGATTTTATTTCATTAATAACTTCTGATATTTTTTAATATTTCTTTTTTTATTGTTATTATTAATCAAAATTTTTTTACAATCAGAGGTTAATAATTATTAATAAATCAATATATTTAAATTTTTTTATCTTCAGTCATTTAACTGGTTTAATGCAGCTCTCCAAGATTCCCTATCCAGTGCCAGTCGTTTCATTTCGGTATACCCCCTACATCCTACATCCCTAAAAATTTGTTTTACATATTCCAAATGTTGCCTGCCTGTACAATTTTTCCTTCTACCTGTCCCTCCAATATTAAAACGATTATTCCAGGATGCCTTAATATGTGGCCTATAAGTCTGTCTCTTCTTTTAACTATACTTTTCCAAGTGCTTCTTTCTTCATCGATTTGCCGCAATACCTCTTCATTTGTCACTTTATCAACCCATCTGATTTTTAACATTTTCCTATAGCACCACATTTCAAAAGTTTCCATTCTTTTCTTCTCAGATACTCCGATCGTCCAAGTTTCACTTCCATATAAAGCTACGCTCAAAACATATACTTTCAAAAATCTTTTCCTGACGTTTAAATTAATTTTTGACGTAAACAAATTATATTTCTGACTGAAGGCTCGTTTCGCCTGTGCTATTCGGCATTTTATATCGCTCCTGCTTCGTCCATCTTTAGTAATTCTACTTCCCAAATAACAAAAATCTTTTACCTCCATAATCTTTTCTCTTTCTATTATTACATTCAGTGGTTCATCTTCGTTATTTCTATTACATTTCATTACTTTCGTTTGTTCTTGTTTATTTTCATGCGGTAGTTCTTGCGTAGGACTTCATCCATGCCATTCATTGTTCCTTCTAAATCCTTTTTACTCTCGGCTAGAATTACTACATCATCTGCAAATCGTAGGATCTTTATCTTTTCACCTTGTACTGTTACTCCGGATCTGATTGTTTCTCCGGATGGGATTCTTTGAAAAATTTTGAGAAAATTCACCCCAAATAAACAACCCTACCCTGTTGAATATTAACCCCAAAATTTTACCAACAAATTACCTTATATACAAACATTTATTTATCAAATTTCATCAAAATCGATTAATCAATTTAAAAGTTATTAAGCTTCAAGCCGCTAACATATATATGGAATGGACATACCTGCGAATATTATTCCCTACTTTTTTTTTGAGGGGGTCGTGAAACGTCGAGAAATACAGAAAAAACCCATACCTCATTTTTTAACTGATTACCATAATTTCCTTCTTGCAAAGTAGAAAGTAAAACTTTTAATCAAAAACTGAACGAAGTTGAAAATGATGAAGATGAACCCAAAGTGAAACGCGTATTTACACAAGATGATAAATAATTCATTAACGAAATTCAGCAGTATTTTATGAATGTAGGTAGCCCGTTAGCATAACTGCGAGTCTGCGCCAAATTTGTAGATCGCTAAGTAATGTAGGAAACAATGAAGCAAAACAATTTTTGCAAGAAGTTTAATCAAGAGACACTAAAGTATACATTTTTATATTCCACTGACCACAAAGGGGGTAATTATTTTGATTTGTATTTCTATTTTCTTTTATCCAGTTTTATTTTATATTAATGAAATAAGATTACAAAAACAAGATTACGAAAACAACTTAATAATGTTATTTATATAACTTTCATACCTTCGTGTTTAATATTTGGTACATCTGTATATAGTACATATATATATATACTAGAATATAAACGCGTTTGATTTCAACAGCGCCAAAATATTAGACAAAGCATAAAATATACATAAAAGTAATGATATACATCAAGATAAATACAAACGCAGTCAACAATAGAACGGACGCATTTTTTCGGAATTCCCCTTACCCCCCCCCACAAAAAACCACTTAATTTTTTAAACAATGGGCCAAAAATCGATGTATATTTAATATCCAACAAGAATTAGGTGGGAATATGCACGTTTCAAATAGCCGGAAATAATTCAAAATAGAGGAAATATTGATGTTAACAATAATCAGAATGAAGAAATAACCCAATAATTCGATATCACAGTAACAGATTATTTAAATAATAAATAATATCAATAATTAATTGCATTTATTAATCTAACCAAACTTAACCTACGCTCGCTAACCTCGACTAATTAACAGTAATGTTTTCATAATGTAAATCATAAATAATTGCAATAATTACTGAATTTATTATTTAAATATTCAAAACATTACTGCTAGTTATTAAGGTTAACGAGCGAAGCAAGCATAGGTTAAGTTAGGTTAGATTATATTTATATTTCATCCTCTGAAGAATTATCTAAACGGTAGTTACCGGAGGCTAAACAGGAAAATAAAGATTATATTTATATAATAAATAAATATAAATGGTTATAGGGTTATTTCTCCAATCTGGTTATAGTTAATATAAATATTTTTTGCTATTTTCAGTTATCTCCAGGTGAAAAAATTTGCAAACTTTTGGGAAGGGGGAGAAACAAAAAACTACCAATTCTGATTTTTTTTATTTTGAAACATGAATATTCCCATTTAATTCTTATTGGATATTAAAAAATACATCGATTTTTCGCCCGTTGGTTAAAAGTTAAGTTTTTTATTTGGGGAAGGGAATTCCGAAAAAAGATTCGAACGAACGTAGCCGGAATAAGCAACATATCCGTTAATTTAATTGAAAAAATCATATATTTATATTATAAATTGGTTGACCTGCCATGCCGGTAGGCGGGGAGGCCATTTCTCGGAGAGGACGTGCTCCTGTGCTATGCTATACTTAACTGGATGACGGGCCCAAGAGAGTAGAGGAAAAACACGAAAAAAAGTAAAACGTAGTGAATTTATAAGTTTGTATCGTTGTTTGGTTAACCAAAGAAATGAATAAAGATAATATTTTTAAGTAAAATATAATCTTATTATATTTAATTCTATTCAATCAAGAGGAAAATAAACTTAAATTAATAAATTAATTTAATTTTATATATATTCATTTTTTTCTATTACTGTAATAATTCCCCTTATCTAACTCTCTCCAGTTGACAATATTACTTCCCCTATCAATCATGTAGACAAGCTTCTTGTTAAATCAAACGACTAGTAATATTTTCACCAGTATTCATCAGAACACTTTCTCATATAAACACTGTAAGCAATATAGTATACTATTGTGTATTGCAACTAGAAAGTATTAAATAAATAAACAAGTATTGTAAGTTATAAGATACAATAAAACAAGTATAATTCCAGTTTCACTTTTATAAACTGAGTAATATTTACGGTTTTTATTTATAATCTTTTATCTTTTATTTTTTGTAAAATAAAAAAAATACAGTTTAGTTAAATATATACACGTACTCTAATGTAACGCGTGTATTAACTTTACGACATGGTACGATAAACAAAATATGTCAGATCTATACCGCAAAAACATATTTTGTAATTTATAAACTGTGTTGTAAGAAAAATGAAAATATATATATATTAAAAAAAATCCTGTGATTAACCAAACGGAAAAGTAATTACCGTAACATTATGTATGATCACAATTAGAAAAATTTCAAAACTGAATTTCGTAAAAACTGTGCATATATTTTTATATTTTTCCCCGTATGTTTCTAATGCGTATATTTTGTAATATTTCCATTTACCTGTGGAATAAAACACTTCTATCACTTTAAACTGTTTTACATTATTTGCTATGATAAAAAAAAAAAATCAAATTTTTTTAAGGTGTAATTTTAATAGCAGTTTTATAAAGAGGTTAAGCTTTATTCTGAAAGATCTTATAGCACAATTTAAACTTTTTTTACAGTCATCGGATAGAAAATAAAATTTTTAATTAGTTCAACAAGCAGATCAAACTACATACATAATCATAACTACATAATATAATCAAGGACGAAGCAATTAAGAGAGATCCTTACATCCTTTTAACGGATCTTCTAGCAGGCATCTTGAGAAAACTACCAGGAAGGGAAGATCAAATATTAAAAAAAATGGGGTGGATTTTGATAAGTAATGATCTACCTTCAGGCGACTACAAAATGAGATAAACAACCCCACCCCACAAATCTTTAAAAAGATTTCTTCCAATAAATGGTCATTTGTTTCATCAGAAATCCCACGGGAAATCAGGGTAACTTACATCTCAACTCATTAACGATCAACCGGTTCGAATAGGTCGGGTTAAATCTATGCAACAACAAAAAATATTTTTTGTTCAGATACTAAAAAGTCATCTAATGAAAAAATTCCTTAAAAAAACTTTTGTTGCTCCTTAAAATTGTGGTGAATAGCGATGAAGAATGTTTAAAAAAATGTTGATAAGGTACAGAAAGAATAATACGATTGTCTGTCTATTTCTCGATTGTTTTGCTTCAATAAAAACCGACTTTTAAAAGTATTCATTTACTTCTTATCGACTGTATTTACATTAATTTTTTCATAATTAACTTCTCTACAAGTTTTGTTACTAAATCTTCCGCATTTTTTTATCATTTAACAAAGTTATTGTACTATAAACCTTAAAAAACTTGTTTTTCGACACAGAATTTTTTTTATGTCGGATATCATAAAAACTACTGGAGTAACATTTCTGGGACCTATTTTATCCTATTTCCCTGCCCAAAGTACAAAAGTTGGTGGTCTAACTTGATCCGAAAAATTTACGGTAGGGTTTTTTAGTTCCTTGTACGAAATAAAGGAAGAAGTATTGTGATCGCGAAAAATTTCGGTTTTCAGATTTCAAAGGAAATATCCCTTTTACCAGTTAATTAATTTTGAGTAGTTTCAGCGTGACGTCTGTACGTAAGTACGTATGTCGGAAAAAATCCCCAAAATTTGGATTTTTGATTTTTTATAAATTGCAGTAATAAGCCCTTATTTAGAGATTTTCAACGATATATCAAAAGTTGTATTTATTTTCATTGGTTCCAGAGATATAGCCAAATAAAATTTTAACTAATGAAATATTTGAATCTTACAATGGAAGGCACATCGGTTGGAATCAGAATTTATTTCCTTTTTTTTTAAATTTAAAAATATTAATTTATTAATAATTATAAACCCATGATTGTGAAAAAATCTTTAAAATAAATAATTATTCTATAATAACAATAAAAAAATCAGAAGTTATTAGTGAAATAAAATTTTACGTACCTTTAAATATATGTATATGTTAATTAACACCCATTATTACACATGTGTATGTGTAATAGATTTGGTGAAACATCTGATTATTTAATATTAATTGAAAATTATAATTTAAAATCGTATTATGTTTGGATACTCTGGAACTTCTGTTTAATTTTACCTACTTTTTATATTAAACTATAGAGTGACTGAAAAATAAACTTTCACAAGAACAACATCTTGTTCTTGTTCAGTTGTTCAAGAACAACTGAGGCATACGTGTCCGATTTTTCATACATTGAAAAAATTTTTAAGTTTTAGTTCATTACTTTTTTGATATTGTCAGACAAAATTCTCCGTAAATCCGAGTTGATCATCATTTTGTTTATTTGTTTTTTGTTGCCAATCATTTAATCGCTCTTTGGTTTGTTATAATTCTGATCGTAATTTGTGTATAGGTTCTCTAGTTTTCAAATTTTCTCTCTCTTTATATTCATCATCTTCTCTTAATCTTATTATTATTTTCTTGGTCTTAACGTTTACTTCCTCTTTATATTTATCATCTTATCTTAATGTTTTTATTCTTTCTTTGATTCTACCATTTTCTTCCTCTTTATACTTATAATCATTTTTTAATATTTTTATTCTTTCTTTAATTTTAACATTTTCTTCCTCTTATATTCATCTTCTTGTTTGTTTTTTTTTTTGAGATATATTTCTTCATGTTATTTTTCTTTTTCCTGTATGATTATTTCTTTTTCATTTTTTATTATTTACCAAAGAATCCAATATTAAAAACTGAATATTTTACACCGTAACGTCGAAATTAACATTTACAACCAATTTACAGGAGTTCATTAAACGGAATAGTTTAATTATTATTAACTTTTACTTACACGACACACCAGAAATGAATTTTTTTTGTTAATCAGTAACTAACGAATATATGAATAATACTGATCTATTAATACAAGTAATAAAGGTAATTTTACTCTATCCTAATATTTCATGCAAGGTTGTTGAATTAATAATTGTATAATTATTTGATGTTAATAAAAACTAATATTTCAGTAACTGTGTAACTGTCCATTTTAAGAACTGGAGGATCGTATTTCTCTTTCAAATGAAACAAGTTTAAATGAAGTGTAGCAAAAATATGTATATGTAATTTAATAGGCGTACAAGGAAATCATGTGTTGCCCACGTCAGATATTTTTTATTAGAGCTGAAATCCGGGCGAAATCTTTCGCTAGTCGTAACTCGAAAACAAAACGTTTACAGACCTGTTTATATGAAATTTTTTATTATTTACACCAGTAGAACATATCCTGAAAGTTTCTCCGTGAGACACTCTTCATATATATATATATATAGTAAATGATTTTTTCGTGCTCCTCATACCTCAAAATGTAAAGAAAATTAATTTTCACTCACCCTATCGCACTATGTGACCGTAAGTAGGAGAGTTGCTATTTATATTTCTGGCCTTGGCAATAGTAAGTGTTGCCAGGCGCCATCTGACGTTTCCATTGGAAACTTGACATAACCTTCTTCAGAACATTTTGGCATTTGAGCGCGATTTTTGATGTTTACAGTAACTTGAAAAAGTCATCTCTGGCAAAAAATGCAATTAACTCGTCAACATTTTCGTGCGTTTATTTTTCATAACTTTCGACTTGGATTATCAAGACAAGAACGCATCGATGAACTTAATTCTTTATACGGCGATAAAGCACTATCCTACAGCACTGTAAACAACTGGTATAATGAAATCAATCGTGGCCGACGTTCGCTCCACGACGAATTCCGTGAAGATCTTCCAAAATCGGTTGTTGTGCCGGAAAACATCGATGCTGTGCGTGAACTGATAAAGCAAGATCGTCATATGACATACCGTGAGATTGAAGCATCTTTAGTCATTAGTATGGCATCAATAAGATATTGCATGATCATTTGAACGTAAAAACGATTTGTTCACGTTGGATCCTGCATAATCTGAGAAAGGAAGGATCGTGTCGACTGGTGTAAGGAAATGTTGAAAAAAGTAAGTTCAAGGTGCATCAAAGGCTGTGTACAACATCTACAAAGGTGACGAATCATGGATCCATACATACGATCCCGAAAAAAACCAGGAATCGACTGTATGGGTCTTCCAAGAAGAGACAAATCCAACAAAAGTTGTTCGCGAAAAAGCAGATCGAAGCGAATGGCTGCCTGTTTCTTCGGAATTATCGGTCATGTGGAGACAATGGCGTTAGAGCAACGTAGGACGGTCAATTCTGAATGGTACACGACCGTTTGTTTGCAAGAAGTCTTCTGAGAAATTCGGAAGAAGAAAAGTCGAAGAAGAAGTGCATCATTCTTCATCATGACAATCCAAGCTCTTACACATTGACTCTAACAAAGGAATTTTTGACCGGCCAAAACATCGAATTGATGGGTCATCCACTGTACAGTCCTAATTTGACACCCAATGACTTTTTTTTATTCCCGTACATAAAAAAAAGTTACGTGGTCAACGATTTTCGACACCCGAAGAAACGGTTGTTGCATTCAAAACGCATGTTTTGGAGTGATCTCAATCGGAGTGGAAAAAATGCTTCGAAAATTGGTTCAAACGCATGCAGAAGTGTATTGATCTTCATGGAGAATATTTTAAAAAACAGTAAAACCAATTTCGATCATAAATATTTGTTTTTTCATTATTAGGCCAGAAATATAAACAGCAACCCTCGTAATACCGTACTTTTTTCTAAATGTTGGTAAAAAAGAGTGCTTATTAAGTGAAAGTTTTAACTAGGGCACACCATTCTTAGAGTATATTCAATGTTTATCTAAACGTAAAGTTAAAATAATTTACTCATACAGAATTATATGATCTTATTTATTTACTTACTAGCAGACAATGCTTCACTATTGCTATCTATCTATATACATACATATATATATATATATATATATATATATATATATATAGAGAGAGAGAGAGAGAGAGAGAGGGAGAGAGAGTTTAAATGAACACAATTGAAAATTTAATAAAAAATTAAAAAACTGAACTTTACAAATTTTACCTTTCACTTTTTCTCCTTCTCCTTTTCCCTTTCGAACTTCTCCCTTTCACTCTTCTCCCTCATCCCTCTCCCAGTTTCCTTTTTAGCCTTTCCCGTTTTCCCCTTTTCCATTTCCTCCCTTTTCCCTTTTGCCCGCGCGTAAATCGGTGGTCCATTAGTTTTTTGGTCTTTAGCGAACACACATACGAGCATGCCTTTTATATATGTATATATATATATATATATATATATATAAATATATAATAAAAAAGTCTGTTTCTATAATTGTTTGTTTCGTAAATATCTCGACACCGGCCCCACGTAATGGGTATAGTTTTTCCAAAAATATTTATTTTCACGTAACTAATATTCATATTCTGAATATGAACCAAATCAGTGGATAAATATTATTTTTCTAAATATCTCAACCCCAGCGCCATCTAGCGGGTTCATTTTTAGCAGAGATAAGTTTTTCTATGTAAGTAACATGTAAAACGATGGGGGTAATTATTTAATGTTAAGTTAAAAAAAGAAAATATAAAAAATAAATAAAAAAAGATCGGAATGAGAAGAATAAAAAATATGTTGAAGGTTATAAAGGGTAGTTAAAAAAAAATCATAATAAAAAACTAGAAAGGGAAATTTTTTTCAGTGTAACAGTTATTTTTATATTTATCCAAGAATTCTTTGTAATGTACTGTACGTGTGCGTTTGATTAGAAAGGGCGGGGACGTGTATAATCCTCTAACGTTAATCTAAATAAAATGAACAACATATTAGGTACACCATGCTGTTTCTAATAACAATTCCGAATTTACATACTTATATCTTTATTTTATTTTATTCTACACATTATTTTATCAATATTAATATTTATATCTTGAGGTTGTACATTCTATCAAAAGTAATGATGTTCCGCTTTTCAAAAGTAATCACATTTCATATTTCCCTCGTAATACTTTAATAATTTTATTTTTTCACTTACATTCAAAAGTTAAAAAAGAAAATTATATAGAAAAAAATTTGATGTGGACACTTCATGATTTCCTTGTACGTCTATTAAATTACATGTACATTTAAACTTATTTCATTTGAAAGTAAGATACGATCCTCGAATTCTTTAATAAAGTGGATCGTTACAAATTGCTAAAATATTAGTTTTTATTAACAACAAATATTATACAATTATTAATTCAACAATCTTACCTGAAATATTAGGTTAGAGTAAAAGTCCCTTTATTACTCTTTAAATAAATGTATGTCTTATACCTAATACTAAGTTTTTTTAAATTATTACAACGTAACGATCAACAAAATGAAAAGAAAAACGAAACAGGAGAAGTTTACTGAATTTTATAGCGATATTTATTATCAAATATACTGAAACAAATGCATAAATAAACATAATTCGATTCTAAAATACAATTTTCCATTAATATTAAATAATCAGATGTTTCACTAATTCTATTACATATACACATATGTAATAATGCCTATTACATTACATACACACAATTTTAAAAGTTCATAAAATTTTATTCCCTAATAACTTCTTTTTTTTTTTTAACTGAATTTTTACGGGCATCGAATGGTAAAGTCATTAGCCCTCGTCACATTCTTTAAAAGTAATTTGTATCACCATCTGGATCGTCATATGTAAGGGTGTAAAGGGCCCTTACATTTTATTTAAAAACACAAACTACACAAAAGACAAGTACAACACACAACACTTACGGGGTGTAAAGGGCCAATATTAAAATTTGAGATAAGGTTCTCAAAAGACCATGAAATTAAAAAAAATTCAACTTATCAATACCATATCTTTCTTTCTTTCTTCTACGAGTCTCGTTTACAGTTTGTTTAAGCACCCTCGGAGCGATCAGAACCGCCGTTGAGCACCATATCAGTCGCGCCAGGGTGCCGTGGCAGTTGAATCCTTCTTATAAACAGGCTACAGGCATGCACCGCGCATACCCATAGCCTCGCGCCCTCAATCCACCCTTGAGGGTCCCCCATGCCATCATCGGACACACCCCGACTCACTGCTCTTGAGTGCAGGTGAGCCAAAATGGCCTAGGCAAGAGGGCTACCTCCCGTCACTATACGTGCCACGCTTCGAGACTCCCTTATATATAAATAAAACTACCGCTTAGAGATTCTTTTATCACAGCTTTAAACGTTCATTTTATAGACTTTTAAGAAGTCCACTGGCGTGTAAAAATGCAACTATATTTTCTTCATTTCCATTATCCAGATCAGCAGTAATATTATTTCTAAGACGGAACCTCTTTCTGAGGTCATCATATATGGTACACTCTTCTATTAGATGCTTGATTGTCAGTGTTTTATTACAAACACCGCACATTGGTCTCACTTCGCCGGTTAACAAATATGAATTTGTTAATCGCGTGTGACCGATTCTAAGTCTGTTCACCGCTACTTGTTCACGGCGATTCAACTTAAAGTCGCTTTTCCATTTATAAGGAGGAGTTTTTACTGAGTTTAATTTTGTATTTAAACTCCTCCATTCAGCATTCCACTTGTTTTTTACTATGTTTGTTAGACGGTTTTTAACATCTGCCACTCTTACAGGAAATGCATCCAAATCATCGCAGACTGTTGCCTTTCTGGCAGCTTCGTCTGCGATTTCATTACCTGTAATACCAGCATGCCCCGGAGTCCATACAAATACGCATCCTCGTTGATTTATAACGTATAAAATGGACAGGATGTTTGCAATTAGGACATCCTTAATGTTCTTGTTCCGAATTGCGACAAGTGCACTTAAAGAATCGGAACATATTAGCACTCTCTCTTCGCAATAGTGTTCAGTGTAGCGAAGAGCTTGCTGAATTGCAGTGAGTTCAGCCGTGTAGACACAGGCCACATCTGGCAGTTTCCAAAAGTGGGCTTCTCTATTTACATATATTGAGCATCCAACACCATGTTCGGCTTTAGAACCGTCAGTATAAATTCTAATATGTTCTTCGTAACTACTGACGGCTGCTAAAAATTCCCGTTGGATGATCACTGCTGGTTTCTTTTTTATTTCTCCTTGAGAGAGATCCATGTATTTACCGCTGGCAAGCGGTAAATACAAGGTTAGATTTCTAATAACTTATGATGTTTTTTTTTTGTTGCTAATATTGAATAATTATTTATAGTAATTTTTTTTACAATCAGAAGTTAATAATTATTAATAAATTAATATATTTAAATTAAAAAAAAAAAAATCGAAAATCAAGTCGGATTCGAACCGATGTGCCTTCCCCTTGTAAGATCCAAATATTTCTTTAACTAAAATTCTATTTGGCTATAACTCTGGAAACAATGAAAATAAGTACCACGTATGATAAATCGTTTAAAAGTTCTCATGAGGTCTTATTACTGCAATTTAAAAAAAAGTCGAAAATCAAACTGGTTTGTATTTTGGGCTTTTTGGTTCAATCGATTGCCAACAAAAGGGGAGGTACATAACAAGATGTTACAACAATTAAAAATCCAAAATTTCAACATCTTATGAATAATCGTTTTTGAGTTATGCGAGATACATATGTACGCACAAACGTCACGCCGAAACTAGTCAAAATGCATTCATTGATGGTCAAAATGGTTATTTCCTTTGAAATCTGAAAACCCAAATTTTTCGCGATCATAATACTTCCTTTTTTTCGTACTAGCAAGTTAAAAATATTTAATTCCAAAAAAAATAAATAAATCCTTCACAAGATGTTCAAAAAATATTTTTAATAAGATTTTTCATAAAAGAATGGTGGGGTTTTGAATATGAATTAAATGAAAACAAAAATAGTTACAATTGATTTTTATTTATGTAATTTGTCATCTGAAACAGTTTTTTTTTACATAACTAATAAATTTCAATATGTGGACCACATTAGTCGTTCAGAAAATACCCAATCGATACTCCGTTTTTACCCACACCCGAATTAACATATCATCTGTTATGGTTACAACTGCTTCATTAAACCGTTCCTTTAAGTTACGGAGGTGGCGTATATTTTACAAATGTTTTTTTATATACCATTACAAGAAAAAATCGCAAGGTGTGAGATCTGGAATTCTTGGAGGCCGGGTATAAGTCCTTGTCGGCCTATCTGTAGATGTCCAAATTTTCCGTTCAAAGCCTGGCTGACGAATGCATTAAAGTTCAGAGGTGTGGCATCTTATTAGAAATTAATCCTCTATAAATGTTTTTTACATACATAAATTACGAAGAAAGATTTTAATATTAATTATCATTTTGTACAGATAGAAACCATTTATTATTGATTTAATTATATATTTTTTTAACTTTCCATTTTCATATCCGCGTTACTAATCAATTAAAACTGAATTGTCATACGAGAATGATCGCTGCATATCCTATTAGATTAACAGGATATACTGATGATAAAATTAATATATTTAATTAATAACATTAGATAAACAAAGGAGTATATTGTTTTAGGAAAATTCACTTTCACAAAGTTCGTTCTTTCATCCCTAATATTAAAGGAGTAGACAAACCCACAAGAAAGAGTGTAGAATTGTAAGGACATTATGACTCATATGGGTGTAATCTTATAAATATTGCTTTCACATACAAACCCACGAGGATATATTAAATTATATGATTATTAAACTAGAAACATTAGTCCGAGCAGAATCTTTTCTGACTTATGAGTTTTGTTAATGATCGATTACTTTAGAATGAGTACTCTTAAGATATAAAAAAAATTATAAGTTATCTCAGCTTATCTATGAATTAATCAAAATAAAATATACAGTAAAAAAAAAAAAGTTCAATTTTTAGGTAGATTTCATAAGAAAGTTATATATTGTAATGGGTACCATGATTCGACTTCCGGAAAATTTCGACATATCTTCGCCCCCAAAACCACCGTCAGTTCAAAAGTTTATATATATATATTTCACTTTCTTGGGGACACGATAACTGCCGTAATTTTGCACCAATCACTTTCAAATTATTCCTTAAAAATTATAACTCGTCCCAAAATCTCGGTCGAGTTCGTTAACAGCCAAAATCGGACCATGAGGATGGAAGTGGGGGGACTTTAACGATAAAACAAAATTACGCTATAACATTCTTATTAAATAAAATATCGAATTTGTATAAAGTTCCTACTATGTTTTGGATACGGGCCTAAAAATTATGTAAGTAAAGTTTTTTGATATCACCAACCATTGGTTGGCACAGCGGGTGGAAAAAATGGGCTTATGAAGATAAAAAAATCATACCTTCTTTAATAGGCACAGTATCGAATCGGTTTAAAGTGGTCATTACTCCTCTAAACATTACCTAAAACTTTTGTCTGTACCAATTTTTGATATGACCAATCCCTGACCAAAATGTTGCTGGAATTATAAAAGATGGGGCTTCTCGTATGCTAAACATGTGAAACTTTTTTTCACATGCAACCATTGTCGTATTGAGTAAATTTGAAGTTTTTCTTAACTTTAAGGTGGAAAAATATATTTTTATCCCCTACTTAGCACCGGTGAAATCAACCTCCACCTTTCGGCGTGCCGAAAGGGATTCTTTTCTTTTTACTTTCTTGTACGAAGTATTGTGATGACGAAAAATTTCGGTTTTCAAATTTCATCGGAAATATTCATTTTGACCATCCCTGAATTCATTTTGACTAGTTTCACCGTGACGTCTGTACGTACGTATGTATCTCGCGTAACTAAAAACGATTAGCCGTAGAATGTAGAATTTTTGGATTTCGGACTGTTGTAACATCTAGTTGTGTACTTCCCATTTTGATTACAATCGACTAGACCAAGATCCAAAAAATATGGATATTAGACTTTTTCTGAACCGCAGTAATAAGCTCTAATTGAGAGCTTTTCAACGATATATCATAATAAGTGGTACTTATTTTAATTGGTTCTAGAGTTATAGCCAAATGAAATTTCAATTAATGAAATATTTGGATCTTACAAGGGGAAGGCACATTGATTCAAATCAGACTTCATATACATATATATACACATATAATATTTTTTTTTAAATTAATTACACAACGAAATATTTCACTAATATACAAAAGTAACACATCAATGGAATCAGTAAACATCGGATTATTACATGACGGAAAAAACATTTTTTTTTTTTTTGTTTTCACCTCCCGTTAATCTCCGGGACCACCGTTAAGCATTGCTTTTGAGAATGAGGTGAGTGATTTTTATTATCCTGTTAAACCTCCGGAACCACCGTTAGGTATTGTTTCAGAGGAGAAGATGAACGATTTGTAGCGAGTATGAAAATGCTATGCCTGACTGAGATTCGAATCCGGGACCTCCGGATGAAAGGCCGAGACACTACTACTGACGTCACTGAGGCTGACATCGCCTCCCGTTAAGGTGAAGCTGAAAGTTTTTAGTATGAAAAACCGAATACTAGATCGTGGATACCGGTGTTCTTTGGTGGTTGGGTTTCAATTAACCACACATCTCAGGAATGTTCGAACTGAGAATGTACAAGACTACACTTCATTTACACTCATACATATCATCCTCATTCATCCTCTGAAGAATTATCTAAACGGTAGTTACCGGAGGCTAAACAGGAAAAAGAAAGAAAAGAAAGAAAGTATGAAAAACGAGAAGGTGATTTTAATTAAAAGGATTTTGTACGGGCTAAACTGTCCAGTTTAACATATTTCGGTTTTTCAAGCTGAAAACGTTAGCCTTAATCTCAAACCTTAATCTTAACATGATAAATATTAACGGGATAAATTTTTTCATTATTAAAAAAAACATTAATATTTTATTAAAAATTAAACATTCGGTGAGGAATAACAGAAAAAATGTCATTTTTGTGTTTTAAATGTTTACAGAATCTAATATATTGTGAAATACAAAAAAATTAGATGAAAATCATTTTTTTATAGTTAACTATACCGAAATTTCCTGCAGTTGTATTATTAAGGTTATTTTTCAAAGTCCGGAAAAAAATTATTTACGCATTATAATAAACATTCATTACCATTAAACAGGTAATTTATCTATTATTTTGTGCTAAATGCTAAAATAACACGTACTGTTCTTTTTCTAAGAAATATTTTAAAAAAAATATCTTTTTGTTTAGAAGACGTGTAGAACATACTTTTTTCTAAACGGAAATGTTCTAATGGTATACGTAAGCCTATAAAAAAAAAAAAACGTCCGGCAAGGGTAAATGAGAATATTTAATTACGGACAGTATACCCAACTATTAAACTGTCTTTTGTCTACTATACCCACTTATACATTAATAAAACTAAAGAAGAGAGTTCTCATACTACAGGAAACCGACCTGATTTTATTCTGACCTCATTTTTTATATTCTGCCTTTTTTTTTTACTTTCTTTTTTTCTTTTGTTTACCTGCGTGTACCAGACGGTGGTAGTAAAAAAAAAAAAAAAAATAATAACACGATAAAACAGCATTCACTAGCTTATACAGATTATTTCTTTTCTTTTGTAAAGTAATATTTGTCGAGAGTAAACAAATACACAACTTTAAATAGATAGCTCATTAACATACTAAATGCTGCAAGGTGGAACAAAATTATAACATAAAAACAACAAAAACAACGAATTAATTTTAAAATCTTTTGCGAAGAAAAAAATTATGAAATTCTATAAACAAGAGATAAATATTAAAAAAACACGACTGCCAAAAAAAAAATTCCTTTCGGCATGCCGGAAGACGGAGATAGATTTCACTGGTACTAAGTAGAGGATAAAAAAGATTTTCACCTTAAAGTTAAGAAAAACTTAAAATTTACTCAATACGACAGTAGCTGCATGTGAAAAAAGTTTCACATGTTTAGCATACGACAACCCCATCTTACAAATCCAGCAAAATTTTGGTCATCCCTTGCCGTAAGGGTTGGTCGTATCAAAATTTGATTCAGATAAAAGTTTTAGGTAATGTTTAGAGGACTAAAGACCACTTCGACCGATTCGATATTGTGCCTATTAAGGGAAGCAGAAATTCTTTTATATTCGAAACCCCATTTTTTCCACCCCTGGACCAGTGGTTGGTGATATCAAAAAACTTTACTTAGATACATTTTAGGCCTTTATTCAAAAAAAAAAAAAAAATACTAGGAACTTTAAACGAATTCGATATTCTACTTAATAAAAAATGTATACCAATATTTTTTTTTTTTCTAAAAAGTCCCCCTATTTCCACCCCGATGGTCCGATTTTGGCTGTTAACAAATTGGAGCAAGTTTTGGGTCCAGTTATTTTTAGGAATCAATTTAAAAGTGATTGGCGCAAAATTATGTCATTTATCGTGTCCACAAGAACGTGAAATATATGTGTATATATATATATATATATATATATATGTATATATATAAATGTTTATACAAACTTTTGATCTGACGGTGGTTTTGCGGTCAGGGAGATGTGAAACGCGACGATATGTCGAAATTTTCCGGAAGTCGAATCATGGTACCTATTACAATAGGTAGCTTTCTTATGAAATCTACCTAAAAATACTTTGCTGACAATAATTGTTCTTTAACATAGCGTAATTAAAGACCATTGCGGGTAACAATTTTGTATGTAGTATTTGCATATAGAATAATTTCTTTTTCAAATTTTTTGAATCTATTTAAACATATATATATATATATATATAAATATATTTAATTATATAACCTATAACACTCCCGGTGACGTAAGAATTCCAAGCGGGGTCATACATCTAAATCGGTTTAGCCGTTAAGCTGCTAATGTGCGACAAATTTACATACACCCTAAATAAATTACACACCTTTTCGGGCACTCGTGTAAAAATAAACTAAATATATTTTATAATACTTTGTATGTGGCTAAAAGGAAATATCTTGTTAACTTACAAAATTGAAATCGATTTACAGATTTTTTCTTCTTCACCAAAATAGTACTATAAATAAAAAAAAATAATAATATCATTTTTTTCAATGGGAGATTGTGAAAACAGAAAAAAACTTTGTTGCAAAAATGTGTCACAATAGCAGATTTCCTTGGGCAACTTACAAAACGTACCGAAAAACTTACATTTTTGTTTCCTTCCTTCCGGTTCCTGTGAACCGATTCGGTTGAAAATCAATAGTGGTATATTCCCAATAGTTTTATACCACTCCACTAAGTTACGTCAAAATCGGTTAAGATTTGCATCCGGTAGAGCGGGCGAAAATATTTTATTCAAACACACATATGTCAATAAATATTACGAAATCGTGTTCAAGAAACTCCAAAACATAAAGATATTTGGTCCTCCCCCCCTGACACCGCCTTATAAAATTTGACTGTGCGCAGTAGTGATGTCTAAAAAAAAAAAAAACGCTGGAAATCAACTTTAATACATTTTACTACCGTAATTCAATCATTAAATATCGTAGTACATCTTAAAACACAACTATTTTGGATACAAATAAATTGATACTGAAAATACCATTGATTACCCATTTAGAATCGTATATATGATTTTTTACTGGCCTTTTAGTTACAATTACACATACATATACACATATTTATATAGCCTATGACACTCCCTGTAACATAAGGATTCCAACGCGGGGTCATACGTCTAAATTGGTTCAGTAGTTGAGGTACTACAGTGGAACAAACAAACATACATACGATACGCTGCGCAACACATATGCGCAAAGGTTCATCCGACTTTTGCGCGGGTTTTTATTTCGCGACCGATCGGACCTTGAAAAAAAAAATAACCCTCGTATATACACCCTAAAAACATTACTCTCCTTTTTGGGCAGTCGTATAAAAAAATAATATTTATTGTATTATTCTTTAAGCATCTAAATTTCTCGTAAGGATATCAAACAGTCCAAAAAATATTTCTAATGGCTTACAAATAAAAGCCCACCGGGCTGGACTACTGGTTAACTCGTCGTAGCAGATTAGTTATTTAACAACTGATTTTCGAAGTCGAAGGTTCTGAGATTCAAATCCTAGTAAGAGCTGTTTTTATACGGATTTGAATACTAGACAGTGGATACGCTGGTGGTTGGGGTCTAATTAACCACCCATCAAATAATTGGTCCGAGTGTGTACAAGACTGCATTTCATAAATATTATCCTCATTTCTTTGCGCTGTGGTGGGGGGGGGGGTTATTGTGCTGGAGGTGCGTTGTGGGATGTGCTTATTGTTCTCCAGTTGAACATATTGCAGAGTAAAAATTAAGAAAATAAAATAAATATAATTAAACATTTAATTTGGTCTATATTATCATTAATTTAAATATTACCTATGACAGTATAAATATAAGTATTTTGTATGCTTTAACTATACTACTTAGGTTTTTTTTTAGAGGAAGCATCAAACCAGTCTTATCTCTCAAAATAGTTTATTCTTAAGAAAATATAAATAAATTGCGTCCAATAGAACAAAAAAGATCTGAAAATTTACCCCCGAATACCCTATTTTTTGGCTTAAACTACGGTTCTTAATAGGGTTCTATTCCCAACAAGTTTACGTGATTTCAACAAGTTTGTCAAAATCGGTTAAGATTTGCGTTTTTTTCCTGCTTAGCCTACGGGAATCACCGTCAGGTATTACTTCAGAGGATGATATGTTTGAGTGTAAATGAATTGTAATCTTGTACAATCTCAGATCGAACATTTGTGTAATGTGAGGTTAACTGAAACCCAACCACCAAAGAACACCGGTATTCATGATCTAGTATTCAAACCTGTATAAAAGTAATTTGCCTTTACTAGGATTTGAAAGTTAGAACTCTCGACTTCGAAATCAGGTGATTTGCGAAGACGCGTTCACCAGTAGACTAACCCGGTGGGTCAATTATAATAGTTTAACAAAGTATTTCTGTTTTAGTGAAAACTTAAGAAACTAATTTTCTAAACATGCCACAATGATAATAATTATTCATAATATTAGTAAACAAAAGTAAAATTCTAATTGTTTTTACGGTCTTGTAAACTTCATCATGAAATAAAAGTATTAATTATCTAAATGACAAAGTGTAATTTAATATATACTTATATATTGTCATAATATAAATAAACCTTGGCTAGGTCATTAACTGTGACGAAGATTATGTAATTTTTAATTCACTTTTATTTATTTACTATGTTCCTACACAATAAATAAACAATAGTTAATTATTTTTGTTTTTACATTTCATAAACTAAATTATACACACGTTAATAGTGGCAAAGTTTATAATAGGATAAATAAAATAAAATTTAAAACCAGTTAGTTCATACCTCGTTACGAAATATTTAAACAAATGTCTATACAATTTGTTTGTATGCATACATTAACGTAATACATTCTATCTGTAAAAAAAAAAAAGGAATACTGACCATCGAGAAAGTATGCAGGCGCATCCGACTTTCAACCTGAAGATTCAAAGTTAAAAAAATCCCATACAGTAAGATATTATTTAAATACGTTACAATTTTTTATACCTCATCCCCTCTTCTATAAACACCACCTAAAAAAAAATATGAGAAATTAAAAGTCTATATATATAAAAATCTGATGTAAAACCACATGACTTCCTTGTACTCCTATAAAATTAAACATTTTTTTTTTTTAATGAAAAGTACATAGAATTCCATTTCATTGTATTTTTTTAAATTTTTTGTGTCTTCAGTCATTTGACTGGTTTGATGCAGCTCTCCAAGATTCCCTATCTAGTGCTAGTCGTTTCATTTCGGTATACACCCTATCCCTAACAATTTGTTTTACATATTCCAAATGTTGCCTGCCTACACAATTTTTTCCTTCTACCTGTCCTTCCAATATTTAAAGCCATTATTCCAGGATGCCTTAATATGTGGCCTATAAGTCTGTCTCTTCTTTTAACTATATTTTTCCAAATGCTTCTTTCTTCATCTATTTGTCGCAACAGCTCTTCATTTGTCACTTTATCCACTCATCTAATTTTTAAGATTCTCCTATAGCACCACATTTCAAAAGCTTCTAATCTTTTCTTCTCAGATCGTCCAAGTTTCTCTTCCATATAAAGCGACACTCCAAACATATACTTTCAAAAATCTTTTCTTGACGTTTAAATTAATTTTTGACTAAAGACTCGTTTCGCCTGTGCTATTCGGCATTTTATGTCGCTCCTGCTTCGCCATCCTTAGTAATTCTACTTCCTAAATAACAAAATTCTTCTACCTCCATAATCTTTTCTCCTTCTATTTTCACATTCAGTGGTCCATCTTTGTTATTTCTACTACATTTCATTACCTTCGTTTTGTTCTTGTTTATTTTCATGCGGTAGTTCTTGCGTAGGACTTCATCCATGCCGTTCATTGTTTCTTCTAAATCCTTTTTACTCTCGGCTAGAATTACTACATCATCAGCAGATCGTAGCATCTTTATCTTTTCACCTTCTACTGTTACTCCGGATCTAAATTGTTCTTTAACATCATTAACTGCTAGTTCTATGTAAAGATTAAAAAGTAACGGGGATAGGGAACATCCTTGTCGGACTCCCTTTCTTATTACGGCTTGTTTCTTATGTTCTTCAATTATTACTGTTGCTGTCTGGTTCCTGTAAAAGTTAGCAATTGATCTTATATCTCTGTATTTGAACCATAATTTTTTTTAAATGCTGGACATTTTATTTCAGTCTACGTTATCGAAGCCTTTTCTAGATCTATAAATGCCAAGTATGTTGGTTTGTTTTTCTTTAATCTTCCTTCTACTTAATCTGAGGTATAAAATTGCTTCACACTTGTCCCTATACTTTTCCTGAAACCAAATTGGTCTTCTCCTAACACTTCTCCCACTCTCCTCTCAATTCTTCTGTATAGAATTCTAGTTGTTGTTTTATTCTAATTATAGTTATTCTTATTGTTATTATTTATTGTAATTTTTTTGCAGTCAGAGGTTAATAATTATTAATAAATCAATATATTTAAATTAAAAAAAGAGGTATAATAAAATTTTAATTAATGAAATATTTGGATAATACAAGGGGAAGACACATCGGTTCGAATCCAACTTCATTTCCTTTTTTTTAATTTAAATATATTGATTTATTAATAATTAACCTCTGATTGTAAGAAAAATGACGATTAATAATAATTCAATAATAACAATAAAAAAAAATATGAGAAAATATTATAAGTTATTAATGAAATAAACTTTTACGTACTTTTCTTTTTAAAAAATGTGTATATGTAATTTAATAGGCGTACAAGGAAGTCATGTAGTGTCTACATCAGATATTTTTTCATTGGCAATGGAGAATTTTGAAAAGGATTCATGTTCTTAACATCCATTTCTACCACGTATATTAATCATAATGTAAATAAAACAATACGCAGTTCACGGTCTCTTGAAATTCAAATTATCAGGTATTTGTTAGATGTTAAATATATAAATATTCATAAATGAGAAAACAAGACTTAATAATGATGTACCATGAAAGAATAGATTGAACGAACAATAAAATTATGTACGTAACTGTACAGGATAATGAATAATAATTAAACAACGATAAATAATATTACAAAATATAGTTAGCTGTTTTATAAAAGTAGGTCTAAAGTACAGAAGTACCGTAATAACAGACGTATTCCGGGAAATGTTAACAGGAACAGGATGAGTTGAGTTCTCTGTGTATATGTGTATATATAGTCTACCTAAATGGATTTAATGTTGAATTAAAAAAAAAAAAAAAAAAAAAAACTAGGAATTCTAATTTAACAGAAACCATTAAATTATCCGTGACCACAAATTAAGAATTTAAGTATCAATGACAAAGACTTTCAAAGGTTAAGTTAAATAAAAAATACTGACCAAAAAAAAGTTGTAATACTTTCCTGGCATTAGTTATTTATTCTTGCATATATTACATATAACTCAAAAACCAAGGCATATATATAAAGAGAGAGAGAGAGAGAAAGAGAGAGAGAGAGAGAGAGAAAGGTTTTTTTGCCAACGGTTTTCTCGTAAAAGTTTCCAAAAAAAATCATACATCACACTTTCTTAATAAAAAAAAAAAAAATTGATTCAATGTTGCAGATCCAATATGGCGGACAAAAATTTCAAACAAATTATAAAGTGGAAATTTTGTAACTATGCAGAACCGCACTTGTTCCATCTAGTATTTCACAATTTTGAAATATGAATTCGTTTCCATCTTTAATATCTACTGAATAAAAATATAAATTTTATAATTTTTTATATTCATTTTTAAAGTTTTCTTACTGACAGTTATTTTATTAAAACTTATATATACATATAAAAAAACAAATACATACAAACACGTCTCTTTTGAAGACAAAAAAGTAATAAATTATAAAAAATTAAATATAATATTTTTTCTCATTAATATGAGAAAATAACGCGTTCTTTTACAATATATATATAAATACGTTTTTTTCTAATAAAAATGACGATAAAATACCGTTTGAAAAAAAATCAGGACATATCCTTCACTAAATAATACATAAAAAAAGTAACTCCAATCATATATATATATATATATATATATATATATATATATATATATATCATTAATGCAAAGAAATGATTCACAATAAAACTTCGTAACTGGTTTTTGAAAAGAATAAAAAAAAAGAATAGGTTTCATTGTAAAAGAATCTAATGACAAAAGTGTGTGTTTGTGTGTGTACACATATATATATATATATATATATATATATATATACACGTTAACTTATTCAGTAAAGGACTAAGAAACCGTTTTATTCACCTTAACAAGAATCTCTTTTCACGTCCGACTTAGTTGAATATGAGTACAGGAGTTCAGGAGAGTGCACATGCACACAAACAACATATATATATATATATATATATATATATATAAACTCAAGAGTGGTTCATAATCAACACGAAAACTACTGAAGATGAATTGATGAAAATTTGTATACATGTATGTATATATATATATATATATATATAAAAGAGAATGTCCTGACTAACTGACTCATAATCAACGTACAGCCAAAACTATTATAGGTAGAGACTTGAAATTTTCAGGGTATCTTCGTATTTTTAAGTAGGCGTGCACTAAGAAAGGATTTTGCGAAATTTTGATTTTAAGGGGTTCAAATAATTATTTTAAGAGGTTCAAATAAGTAATTGATAATATCGATTTATTTGTGTCGAAAATATTTACGTTTTAAGATTAATCGGTATTGAATAAATGTATTACGGTAGTAAAATTTATTAATAATTTAATTAAAATTAATTATTAATGTTGTTATTTATTGTTTATAAACATTTAAGAAAAAATCTTATCATTTTTTGACGGGCATCAACACGTAATCATGTTCTTATTTAATGTTTTTTTATTACTTATGTTGTTTGTTATTTAACTATTTATTAAAAAAAAATTTTGTAAATAACATGCGATTAAGAAATTTTTAGTATTTATTAGTAGATTTTTAAAAGCACTGGGCCTGGAGGGCTGGGATGGAAAAAAGGGTAGACTTTTTTTGGGAGCCCGCAAGTAACTATGATGATGAATGAGGATTATGATTGATAAGAACAGTAGTTCTATTATCTATTTCTGACATCATCTTTTAAACATAGCAACATAATAAGCAAAAGCATCACTCCAAAACATTCAATAAATATGTTTAAAATTCAAGTATAGCGTGGGCGAGGCCGCGACGGGTAACAAGCTAGTATATATATATATATATATATATATAAATAAACTCAAGAGTCGTTCATAATCAACACGAAAACTAGTGAAGATGAATTGATGAAATTTTGTATACACGTTCTTCTTACGGTGTAAGTGCACACTAAGAAAAGAAGTTTCGAAATTCCAAATTTAAAGATATAAAACGGAGTAATAATGAAATTTATTATTTGTTTTTATCATTATTTTTTTTTTTAAATTAGGATATCAACTTGATTTTCGATTTATGTAATGTTCATGTGAATATTATATATATATATAAAAAAAAACACTTTTTAATCTTATGAAATTCAACCTTGAAAGGGGTGATGAAAAGTAAAAAACAAAATGTTGAAAAATTAAAATTTTCCCCATTTCCGACTATAGTAAAAGAGATATTCACTAGATTTTGGCTTGGAAATATTCTCCACATAAATATTTAAGAATCTTTTACATAAAATATATATTATCTTTTACATAAAATATTTATTTATAAATATCTTCCTAATCTAAAAAATAGTCTAAAAACTTTCGGGTTTTTTTTAATTTCGATTTTCTAACGGGTATAATGATGTAAAACGAAGCGGGTCAACCAACACAATCACTGCCACTGTACGTACGATGCGATTGGCTGCACCCGGCTCGGGTTGGTTACTTGACTAAAAAACATAAGATAAAAAAAAAATTTACCGCAACGGGAAAACGAATGTAACCATATAGAGCAGGCGAAGTCGCGTCGGGAATGCTAATTATTTTTATACAATTATAAATAAAGAAAATAATTAAATAAAAATTATTATCATCATACTTACGGGATGGTTAAAGCCAAGTGGCCTAATTGGTAAATATATAAACAATACCCCAAGAAAAAGTACAGAAAGATTTTTATCCTGTCTTCTGCCAGAAAGAAAAAAAAATACGTAATTACGTATATTACTTAGAGAAATCTCTTATTTTCCATTTAAATCACAAAGAAATCTGATGCGGACACCACATGACTTCCTTGTACGCCTCTTAATTACACCTACACATCTTTAAAAGTACATAAAATTTAATTTCACTAATAACTATTGATTTTTTTTCTATTGTTATTGAATTATTATTTATTGTAAAAAAACTTTTACAATCACAGATTAATAATCATTAATAAATCAATTTATTTTAATTAAAAAAAAAATAATAATAAAAAGGAAAAAAAGGAAATGATGTCGGATTCGAACCCCTTGTACGATCCAAATATTTCATTAATTAAAACTTTATTTGGCTATAACTGTGGAACCAATGAAAATAAGTGTACCACTTAAGATATATTGTTGAAAAGCTCTCAGTGAGGGCTTATTATTGCAGTTAAGAAAAATTCCAAAATACAATTTTTTTGGATTTTGTACTTCTGTACTTACATACGTCACGCCGAAACTAGTCAAAATGGATTCAGTGATGGTCAAAATGGATATTTCCGTTGAAATCTGAAATTTTTCGCGATCACAATATTTCCTTTACTTCGTACAAGGAAGTAGTAAAACACTATTTCATCCTTCTTTAAGAAAAATAAGGGTGTGCTTTTTATAAATAAAGTTGAGTACTAGTTTTCTCCTATACTGTTTGGCAGTTTTCAATAACCCACCAATTTAAATTGAATCTATCTAGTATATTCAAATTTTTTTCTTTATTTTCACCATTAAAACAGGTCCTGAAAGTTTGCGAGCATTCTTCGTGAATCAGCTACACATAAATATATGTATATATATAAATGAATGTTTGTCTGTCTGTACGTCTCTTATGCCTTCCTAAACCGTTCATCCGATAGCGATGAAACTTTGGGGAATGGTTGGACGCATGCCAGGGAAGGTTTCTGAATTAGTTTGGACCCGGTAGGTGGCGCTGGCGTCGAGATATTTCGAAAAATTGTATGTATGGCCCGATTTGCCTCATATTCAGAATACGTTTTACCTGGAAAGAATTATCTCTGCCAAAAATGTATCCGCTAGATGGCTCTGGGGTTGAAATATATAGAAAAATTATATTTATGGACCGACTTGGTTCATATTCAGAATATCAATATTAGTTACGTGAAAATAAATATTTTTTCAAAAACTATACCCACTAGGTGGGGCCGGTGTCGAGATATTTATGAAACAAACAAACAAATATACAAACAGACTTTTTTATTCTATATATATATATATATATATATATATATATAAAAGGCATGTTCGCATGTGTGTCCGCTAAAGACCACCGATTTACGCGCGGGCAAAAGGGAAAAGGGGGGGGAATGGAAAACGGGGAAAAGGTGTTAAGAGAAAAGGGGAAATGGTAAAAAGGAAACTGTGAGAGGGGTGAGGGAGAAGGGTGAAAGGGAGAAGTTGGAAAGGGAAAAGAGGAAGGAGAATAAGTGAAAGGTAAAATTTGTGAAGTTCAGTTTTTTAATTTTTTTTATAAAATGTTCAATTGTGTTCATTTAAACTCTCTCTCACTCTCTCTCTATATATATAGCAATAGCCGGGTCTGCTAGTATAAAATAAATATGGTTTGGTGTGTAATTAAGAATCTACATATATATAATTACTTTCTTCGTTTTAATCTAATTCAATATTATTATTATTATTAATACTTATTTGGTAATCAATTAAATAATTTTATTTAGTTAAAAATTAAATTAGTAATTTCCACATACGCGTATGCGATTGATTTAAATTTATTTAAAATAATTATAAAAGAAAAAAATCATTAATATAAATGGATCTATTTATTCTTTAATTAGAAATAAAATAAATGAAGAAACGGTATTACATTTCGGTTGCACGTTTTAAGGGGGGGGGGGTGAAATTGAATATTCTTTATGTTTTGAGGTATGAGGAGTACGAAAATACCATTCACTTAAAACGTAATTTCCTTATATATACACAGAATGTTTCTAAAATGGTGAGCTGGCTATACGTTTTCGAATTCTAATTGTAAAATTAAACAAAAAGTATCCTTAGGAAAAATTGCGATTTCTCCTTCATTCTCACGCTGTCCGTTATTTTGTTATTTTTATATAAAAATTTATATCTCAAGTTCGGATAGAGGAATCCATTAATATTTGGTAAGCGACTAGGTAATAGTTTAAAAATTATCAAAAAATCAGGAATTAAATACCTTGGCAAATTACAAAATGACGGACATATTTATTTTTCAATCCGTTATATCTCCGTAAATATTACTTTTATCAAAATTATGTTATTGCTAAAATATTAAGCCCTTTATTTTGAACAAAATGACATTTTATTTTTGAAAATTGGTTAACAAATATCCGAGTTATGGCAGAAAATTGATGTAATTATGAGTCTGTTTTCATGTCCTCCACTTACGTTTGATTCGATTAAATATTAATTGTTTTTATTTACTGTTAATTCTAGGATTGTAAATTAATATCAAATTAAGTAATTTTTTCACAATAATAGACCTAATAATTAAAAAAAAAATAAAACAACTACCTGTGATAACCTTCCGTTAATTATTGTAGAACATTAGGTGTAATTAAACAGTTACCAATTGTTAAAAGTTATCAGAGATGTTCAAATTGCCCATCATTAGAAATTACAAAAGTCTCCTGTCTTTCTCTGAGATCGTCTTAACCGTTCAAAAATTGCGGGAGTATTCCTAATTTCTTGAAATTAATTTTGGATCCTTTGCTGAAGATCCTCAATGTTGAGTTGAATAAACAATAATATGTTTCAAATGGTCCCAGTGGTAGACGTCAAGAGGATTTAAATCAGGTGATCGGACAGACCAGGGCACTGGCCCTCCGTGGCCTATCCATTTTTCAAGGAACGTTACATGCAGGAAATTTGATACCGATTGACTAAAATGTGCTGAATCTCCATCGTGGTGAAACTACATATTTCCTCTTAATTTAAAAAAAAATGTAGAATTTAGGTAAAATGAGCAACATAATTTCCTCCATTTAAACGATTTGCTAGAATGACAGGACCGAAAATATAGTCGTTAAAAATACATGCCCATATGTTAAGGGAAAATCTTTGTTGATGGCTACTTTGGAAGGTACCATAAAGATTCTTGTCGCTCCAGATACGCCGGTTGTGAAAACTTTGAACACAAATGCTGCTAAAAGAAGCTTCATTTTTACACGGCTAACATGATCAACAGTAATAATCGCTGCATAAAAATTATTCAAAAGTGAAAAATTAATATCAATTGTTTTATTATTATTTAATATTAAATCTTATTGCGAGAAAATTATTACTTAATTTGTTACTAATTTACAATACTAGAATTAAAAATAAATAAAAATAATTAATATTTAATCGAATTGAACGTAAAGTGAAAACATGAAAACACACAAAACTACAACATCAATTTTCTGCCATAACTCGGCTATTTGCTAACTGATTTTAAAAAATAAAATGTCATTTTGTTCAAAATAAAGGGTTTAATATTTAAAAAAATAACGTAAATTCTGATAAAACTAATATTTACGGATATAACGGATTGAGAAAAAAACACAGCCGCCATTTTGAAATTTTCGAAGGTATTTAATTCCTGATTTTTTGCTAGTTTTAAAACTTTATTACCAAGACGCTTACCAAATATTAATGTGATTCCTTTAACGAAACTTGAGATAAAATTTTCAAATAAAAATAACAAAACGGCGGATAGGGAGAGAACGAAGGAGAATATGCCATTTTTCCTAAGGATATTTTCTGTTTATTTTACAAGTAAAATCCGAAAAAGATAGTCAGCCCGCAATTTTAGAAACACCCAGTGTATATTTCCAAAACTACTATATCAATTTCATTGAAATTTAAATATACTATAATAGTGTATCTGAAGTTGTGTATGTGAAAATTTGATGAAGATTGGCTAAGTCGTTCTTGAGTTACACTCAATTTAAGGTAAAAAAAAAAATTGAGGTTATTTTTAATGTGTATTGGTGTATTTTTCATACGGGCTTATGCAGCAGTGAATCACAGTGGTGAGCGTGTTTCAACTTGATGCTTGTACAAGGTGTCCCATATAAAACGCAACCCATCAATCACTCATCCATGAAATTTCAAAAGTTAAGCTTACTCCCATAATCGTTACTGAAATGGACTCGTCCAACATCTGAACATCGCGGCGACGCGATAGTAACAATAATCATAACGTTCAGTGTTTTGCTAGAGACAAGACGGCGTTTTCGCTAGATGAACGTGTTTTCATTGTTGAGTCGTACTTCAGTACGAAATCAGTGGTTTCAGTGCAGGATTTGTTTCGCCATAAGTACCCAGATAAACCAGCTCCTAACAAAACATCAGTATTAAGGTTAGTCACAAAATTTAGAGAGACTGGTTCTGTTAATAACAAGGAACACAAAAGATCTGCGTCGGTGTTGAATACAGATACAGTCACTGAAATCAAAGACCGATTACTCGCCTCGCCAAATAAATCGATCAGACGTTTGCCTGCTGAAATTAATTCGTCTAAATCAACCGTTCATCGGGCGGCCAAACGATTACGGATCGCATTCAAACGGTTCATCGAATTCTTGAGCCCGACAAAGAAAAACGGCTACAATATTGTCAACGGTTTGGTCGATTTCTGCGTGAGGGAATTAATGTTATGGATTCGTTATTTTTCAGATGAAGCACGGTTTCATTTGGACGGCTATGTAAACAGCCAAAACAGTAGAATTTGGAGCGCTGAAAATCCCGACGTTTATCACGAAAAACAATTACATCCGCAGAAGTTGGGCGTGTGGTGCGCGATATCGCGGAAGAAAATAATCGGTCCAATTTTTTTCGAGTACACCATTAATGCAGAACGATACCAGGATATTTTATTTCAGTTCATCGCACTCTTGGAAGAGGAAGACAGACACTGCTGGCTACAACATGACGGTGCGACATCGCACTACGCATGTTCGACTTCTGATTTCGTTGAGGAAGTTTTTGGTAATCGTGTTATCGGTCGAGGCTTGTGGCCACCAAGATCTCCAGATATGATTGCGGCGGATTTTTTTCTACGGGGTTATCTCAAAGAAAAAGCCTACAGCAACAAACCAAGAACACTTGAACGATTGAAAGTCAATATTGAACAAGCTGTATTAAATATCCAGCCACAAACTTTGAAAAAAGTAGCAAGAAACGCTGTAAAAAGAATTGAAGCTTGAATTCAAGAAGGCGGCCACTTCCAACATTTACTCTAAATGTAAGGTAATGGATGGTAATAATAAAAATTACATTTATATTTACACATGCCTTTTTATTATTTCAATACCTACCAATATAAAGTTGGGTTGCGTTTTATATGGGACACTCTGTATATAGTCTACTTAATCGAACATATGTAGTGCGTTGTACTCTGAAAATCAGTGCGTTTCTGGCTTTGAAATACTGAGGGCGCCGAAAGAAAAAAGTTTAAAAAAAAATAAAAAAATTTGATTTGTACATTTATAGGCTTAAGATTCCAGATGAGTTTTGAAATTTCAGTAAGATATTAAAATCATTCGCTACGTTATATTGTACATATCGTAATGTAATTTTAATATGAATTCTGTACATGTAATAGTACATACCCTATAAAATATATATATATATATACATATATATATATATATATATATATATATATATATATATATATGTGTTTGTGTATATCAAAAATACATATTTACTTAAAAATAATCTCTTGGGTTAACCAATCAACTATACAAACCTATAAATTAAATTCATTATGTTTCACTCAGAATTCTCTAAGTTTCTTCAAGTGATAATTCATATTCATACACACATCATAAAGAAATCTCTTGCATACTAAGAAATTAACTGATTTACCCATCCTAGATAATAATATTTTATCCCCACTCTTGTAATAGACCTCCTACTCACGCATGACTCATTTACCTTTAGATAATTACATGTATCTCTTTATATAATCTGATTGCTATTTCCTTTGTATTGAAACCTTTAAAATGCACATATTTTTCTCAAGAATTACAAACATTAAACATTATTTCCCTCAAAAATAAATTTATAATATAAATATACAATCTTTTAAATTAGATTAATATATATGTTGTTTAATCCGGCTATGTCCGGATTCTGGTCAGCTTTGTCCTCAAAGCTGACCAGAATCCGAATATTTTAAGTGAAACATTATGTATTTAATTTATAAGTTTGTACGGTTGATGGTGTTAACCTAAGAAGTTAATAAAGGTAATATTTTTAAGTAAAATATGTCTTTTTATTATATTTAATTCTATCTAATCAAGAGGAAAATAAAATTAAATAAATTATATAAGTGCGACCTTCTTACATAACAGATATGACTAACTCTATATTATGACAACCAGTTGTGATTTTTAAATTTTATAAATTTGCATTCTATATAATTTAATTTTAATGATCTAAAACTGAAGAATAATTTTTCCTGAGGATGGTCGAATGACCGAAATTACTAGAAAAAAGAACCCGGACGAACTGTTGGTAAGATTGAATTTCATTTATTTATATATAAATAATATTATATACCAACTGTGCCATGTTTAAAAAACTTAACTTAAATAAATTACATTTAAGTTAACATTCATATATATATATACGTACAGGTACTTGGGTGTATAACAACTTTATTTATTGGTTTATATTTATATAAATTGCCCTATATCTTTGCTGATAATTTCTATAATTATTTCTGATAATTATATCTCAGGCTGATCCCTGATCTTCAGAAATGGCTGTACCGAAAACAGGGTAAACTGGGTTATGAGTCGACCCAGTTCCGGATGTTTTAAGGCAGACTTATGCGCGCGGACATTAAAACCCTACGAGGAATGTGATTTTTACGGGGAGGAAGATGTCGCAGAACATACAATATTCATGTAGGATCGGTTCCTGCAGCTTATGGAAAAGCACGCCGAAGAGAATTCGGTGTGCTTATCCAAGAGGACATCACTGAAACTAAGCTGCAGACCGAACAATCAAGGCACGCGGTATATACGATATTGGTTAACATCATCTGAGCAAAGATGAGGGAAGAAGTGCAGAAGTGAATAATTCATCCAGAATCTCTTGCGGCTATGTTCATATTAAAGCAGGTCCGACCCCAAAGTAGAGTAACTATAAAAAAAAGATCCCTTGGGCCATGTTCCAAGGGTTAGTATTCTTGTAATTACCAATAAAACTTTTCAGTTCTTGAGAGCCCTAATTTTTTTTTATCGTTTACCAGTTTTAACCTTTTCTGGATTATCTTTTTTGTATCTTGTATTGATTTTCTAGAACTATTTATTTATTTTTTTTATTAATGAATTACGCAAAAGCTCTAGCTTGTAGCTGGAGTGTAGAATTTTTTAGCGTACGAAAAATTCCATGCCTGACCGGGATTCGAACCCGAGACTTTTGGATGAAAGGCCGAAACCGCCACGGAGATCGATTTTAATCAATCTTTCTCGTCTCATATACATTGCAACCCGTCACCACTCCTATTCAGAATTACTCTGATTACACTTTTATTCTCGTTCAATCTTTCATTAACTATTCATTTTTATTTTTCCGGCAAACATTTTTCTTTTCTGTTTAGCCTCCGGTACCACCGTTTGGTATTACTTCAACGGATGACATATATGAATGTAAATGAAGTATAGTCTTGTACAGTCTCAGGTCGACCATTTCTGAAACGTGTGGTCAGTAAAACCCGACCACCAAGAACACCGGTATCCACGATCTAGTATTCAGATCCGTATAGAATTAACTTGCCTTTACTAGGATTTGAACCTTAGAACTCTCGACTTCGAAATCAGTTGATTTGCGATGAAGAGTTCACCACTAGACCAACCCCGGTGGGCAAACATAGCTTTCCTTTTCTTTTTTCTGTTTAGCCTCCGGTAACTACCTTTCAGATAATACTTCAGAGGATGAATGAGTGTAAATGAAGTGTAGTCTTGTACAGTCTCAGTTCGACCATTCCTGAGATGTGTGGTTAATTGAAACCCAACCAGCAAATAACACCGGTATCCACGATCTAGTGTTAAAATAACTGACTTTACTAGAACTTGAACGCTGGAACTCTCGACTTCCAAATCAGCTGATTTGGGAAGACGCGTTCACCACTAGACGAACCCGGTGGGTTGGGCAAACATAGCTAGAATAGCTATATTGAATGGGAAAGAATGGTAAACATATCAAAAATGGACACTCGGAAATTCTTAAATTACAGAAAACTTTTCTATACTTTAGATCCGGGGTTTAATTTTAAAAAAAAAACATAAAAAAATAAATAGGCATTTCTTGATAGCTCTATATACATATACATACATATATATATATATGTTTATTTTTAGTTCTCTTTTTTTATTATATATATATATGAAATATAAACTTTCAAAAGATCTTTGAAAAATATTTTAACCGAAGGGGAGATAGAGCCCAAAAAAAAAAATATGTATCTCAATTTTAAGAGGTGGGGTTGATTTTTTCTTTGGATTATTTATATATGCATTGTACGTAACAAATTTGCTTTAATAAGGTTTTTCTAAAATGCCTCTGAAGAAAATCGAAATTGTTTTTTTTTTGTGATATCGCCCTTAACTAATTTTGAAAAGCAATTAATATAATCAATAACCCATTTACAGAAATATTTAAGAAAAATCTGAAGAAAATCGATTCGATCGATCCACACACATGTTATTTTTGGTCTGGACCATTGATTCTCAAACTTTCTCGCCCACCGCCCACATTGAGAATCAAAAATGTCCTAGTGCCCCCAAAATTTTTAAATTAACCATCTGTTAAAAATTAATTGCAATTGCTGTTTTTAAGATGCGGTTTTAAAAACAGCAGTTGAAGGGTTTTGATCTAGCTTAATAACATATTGTGAGGTCTTTAATGTAGCGTCGTAGTTTTTGGATTTTGTTAACTTTGTGCAGAAGTATTGAAATCTTTAATGATTGAAACTGTAACATGATCTCGGGTTAAGCTGAGAGCGGGTGATTCCTGTTGCAGTCTCAATCTTTAAAAATTTCAATACCTCGGCACAAAATGATCAAAAGCCAAAACTTCCAGCACTACATTAAAGACCTCACAATTTGTCATTAAAGCTAGATCAAAACCCTTTAATTTCCATATTTATTTGTATCAATACGTTGCTTAGATCAGGAGATAGCAGCATTAAAGACAAAAGTGGCCTTTTCTCTTTAAAGTGGAATATTTCGGTTCAGAAAAATCGTAATTTTATTCTGAACCGACAAAATTTTTTATTTTTTATTCTGACATACAAAAAAAGAAATTAGAGCTAGTCTTAAGCTTTTAAACGGGTTTAATGCAGTTTACTGAAAAAAATTCGTTTCCTCCATGCGTTCGATCAAACACAAAGAACTTTCGAATTTTTAAAACTTCTCTTCCCACTGATTTTTTTTAATTTGATGATTTTTTAAATCTGAAGTATACTGTCAAAAAGTAGCGTATTCAAGCTTTATTCTTTTTTTTATTTGTCTCTAAGCCTCTTTGTTTTCTTGCAAATTAAAGTAGTTTGAATACAATAATTTTTTATCATAAAATATAGGTGTCCCTTTAATTTTTTATACTAGTGTATTTAACTTTAGCTTGAAATAACAGGAAAACATAATTTTTGCCTTTTTTTAATCAGCCTTTGCCTTCCTACACCGCCCGAATACCTCCAATTTTCTATGGGCCTTCTACCACCCACCCTGACGGCCTCTATCGCCCAAAAGGGGGCGTTTTCGGTTACTTTGAGAACGAGTGGTCTAGATGGACTAGTTGGATCCTAAAACGTAGAGAATTGAAAATAATCTGATCACCATACTCTCCACTAATATATCTATTCTAATATATATAGCAGCTATATTTACCGGGAAAGTAAAAATTATTAACTCATGAAATGTTAGATAATATTATATTTTTTCTGAATAAAAAAACTACTTTTTGTCTATCAAACATATGACAACAAAGATCTATAATTTACTATAGTAATGAAGAAGAAGAAATTTATAAAATAAACACAAAGATACAGTTGAGTGAAGATTTTAATGTGACCCAATTTAATTCCGATTTCCTTTCATTCCTTCACTCAACGGAGTCAAAACATTTATTTTTAGTTTGACTTTGTATACTATAGTTTATGACAGAATAAAATACAGACCCGTTCGTTTTAGATAAGTAACAAAAGTAAACTAAACACAACCGTCATCATTACAGTCAACAATAATAATAATAACAACAACAAGAACAGAACGGTAAATTTACGAACTTCCTTTCTTAGACTATTACTTTGTTCCACTATTACAAATAACACTGACACAATAGTGTTTTTTATTTTTTATAGTCCATTTACGTCTACACGATGAAAAAACAAATACAATATAATAAACCACACAGACACTGACTGGTTAATGATAGACATCTGATGACCTACACTTGATAATATCAAATAATAGTTACAGAAATACCTTTATTTAGACGTAAATAATAATTTAAAGTGTAAAATTCTTTCATTTTTGCCCACTTTCATCGCGTCAAAATCTAGTAAAAAAATTATATCTTTGACAGTACTACAGAGAAAAAAAGAATATAATGGGTCTAGTAAAATGTAGTTAACGATTTTTTTCACTGTAATATGATCTGAGAAAGTATTTACGAGACAATCCTTACATATAAAGGAATCTGGATCCCCTTTCATGAATTACTAAATTTTAGTTACATTTCATAAGAAAGCTACCTATTGTAATGGGTACCATGATTCGACTTCCGGAAAATTTCGACATATCTTCGCGTTTCACACATCCCCCAGAATCGTCAGTTCATTATCTATATATATATATTTCACTTGTGGATAGGATAACTGCCGTAATTTTATGCCAATCACTTTCAAATTGATACATAAAATATAACGACCAAAAATCTCGGTCGAGTTCGTTAATGGATAAAATTGGACCATGGGGATGGAAATAGGAGGGCTTTTTTGAAAAAAAAACAAAATATCACTATAATTTTCTTATTAAGTAAAATATAGAATTCGTTTAAAGTTCCTACTACTTCTTGGATAAGGGCCTAAAACTTATATAAACAAATTTTTTTGATAGCACCAACCATTGGCCCAGGGGGGTGGAAAAAATTGGGTTTCGAAGACAAAAACAAACATACCTTCCTTAATAGGGACAGTATCGAATCGATTTAAAGTGGTCGTTAGTCCTCTAAACATTACCTAAAAATTTTGTCTGAAACAATTTTTGATTTGATCAACCCTTACGGCAAGGGATGACCAAAATGTTGCTGGAATTGTAAGATGGGATTTGTATAATGACCATTGTCGTATTGAGTAAATTTGAAGTTTTTCTTAACAGTTAAAAATCTTTTTTATCCCCTACTTAACACCGGTGACCTCCGTCTTCCGGCGTGCCGAAAGGAATTTTTATTGTATTATGGTTAATCTCCATTTCCTCCTGGAAAAAATGATTAGCCTCTTCCGCCGGCAGTAAATGTAAAACACAATTTTCCGGAACGGTAATCTACACCCAATAAGGAATGTTTCTTGAAGTAACTGTTTGTATTTCGTACGATCACCTCGGGAGCACGTCCACCGATCACGAGCTCTCATATAAAAAATGATTTCGTGATTACATTGACATATGTGAGAGTTGTTGATCAAAAGAAAATTTCTTTTGAATAACTAATAGGATTTATTAACCGTAAGATGGTTTGATAAATCAACTGAATATGTACTTCCACGTAATTCTAACAATAATTAATAATTAAAAATAATTTATAAAGATAACTAATGATGGGACGTGAGAAAGAATATCTATGGATTACAATCTAACAGTACTCTAATTGAACAAACACACGCGCACACACACACACACACAATTACAATATTGTAACCTAAAACAACTTAACCTAGTTAATAAGAAATGTCTATCATTACTAAAAAAAAAATTGTACATATTATTGATGTTCGATATGTAGGTCACAGCGTTCTTAATAGCCAACGCATTCACGCGAGCATATATGACACGGTATACGGAAGTACTGTAGAACTGTAATTTATGGTTAAAATGTCGTGTCTGCCACTGACATGACGACGCATTAAATCTATTGTTTAAACGTGTTTTGTTTAGGTTAATACAATAATGCGTTTGCATTACAATAACGATTCGCTATTGTTTTTAATATGTTAACAAGATTGCTCCACGCATATATTATTTTGCCACAAACTGGCTTAAAATAATAAAAAGTTTCGCAACGTTTTAAATTTTCAAAATAATATACCAAGAGCTATGTACGATTTTTTCGTCAACTAGGTAAATGGAAAAATTATATTGGAAATTGTGGGGGTACCGAAAGTATTTCAAATTCCGACGGGCAGATACGTAACTAGGGATCAAGAGCCCCTGGGAAGAGTAAAACTGCAAACAAATTTTTTTTCTGTATATCACCAGAAATATCCGTCGTATGTTTGCAAAAAATCTTGTTTGTTTTTTCAAATCCTACAATAAATTCTTTTCCCTTAACAAGTTTTTTTTTGTGTGAAATCAATAGCTTTTGCAAAATAATGAGAAAAACGCATAAAAAGTAGTAATTTTTTTGTCTTTAATTAAAAAAAACAACTGATTTTTTTCAAACGGTTTTCATTGAAAATGTCTGCCAGTTTAAATGGAGTTCCTATACGGTTCCCTGATAACAAATCCTGAAGAGCAGACACGTAAGAGAGAACCAAGGGCCCCCGAGCAGCGGTAAAGTTGTAAAAAATCGTTTTTATCCGTATATCCCAAACATCGGTTGAAGAAAATCCTTTAGAACAAATTTTGTTTGTCTTTCCAAGCTTTACGTTTTCTCTATAATACATTTTTTTAGAAATTAATAATTTTTTCAAAAATGAGAAAAACTCATAAAAATAGTATTTTTTACTTTTCATTGCCAAAGAAATTTAGTCCAAATAACACGTTTAAAAGTAAATGTCAATCATGCAAGTCTAATTCTACCTTAAATATTAAAATAAATTGCTCAACAAAATTCATAATATCATTAACAAAATCCTTTAGGTTAAATAAATTTAGGGCATCACAGTGAACTTCATTTACAATTATTAGTTACCGATATACAATATTATCTACACAAATAAAAATGTAAATTTTTGTTTCTTCAAAATCTTAAAATCTTCGAAAGTTCTTCACCGATTGCTTAGAAATTTGGACACAACATTGCATTCGAATACGCGTGTGTTTTTATATACGTACTATTTATAAGATGTCACACCTGTTACAGGTAAAAACATGCTTTTTTTTTTAAAAAACAGTGCTATCTGTTGGACGTAAAAGAAGTACACGCTACACTAAATATTTTACGATTCCATTTCAATGTTTCCAATATGTGTTCGCTATAGACTAAAAAACTACTGAACCGATTTACGCGCGGGGAAAAATCGGAAAATGGAATGAGGGAAAAATCGAAAAAGGTAAAAAAGGGAAAATGGAAAAAAGAAAAAGGGAAAGAGGAAGAGGAAAGATAAATCGGGGAAGGAAAGGGAAAAACGGGATAAAAGGAAAGAAGAAATGGGGAAAGGCAATATGGTAAAATGAAAACTGGGAAAGGGAAAGTTTAGATTTTGTGAAGTTCCGTAATGTTAATGTTTTATCAAACTTTCAATTGTGTTTATTTAATCTACATATATACTCAAATCTAGCAACAGCGAAAGATTGCGGGGTCTGCTATTTGTATAATAATTTTCTTATGAGATATGCAGGCATCGACTGCTACGGTCATTTAGCCGAAATGGAAATTTGTAGCGTATGAAAACCGCTATGCCTGACCGGGATTCGAATCCAAGACCTCCGGATAAAATACTGAGACGCTACCACTAACGCCACGAAGACCGACAATAATAATTTTAATACTCACAAGTTTCTAGTATGATGACGAAAATTTGTGTACGTAACAATTTCTTAATTTTTAAAGCTTAATGAGGAACTGATAAATAAATTTTCCAATTTAAAACCAATTTCAGGAGAGAAGTAGAAATCAAATGAATCACTACACAGATGATTCAAAAAGGACTTCCGACTTTAAAAGCATGTAAAAATTTATGGAGATAACTTACAGATTCGGAGACCTTGTATCATTTCATAAAAAACACATCAAATTTTCACCCAACATTCACTTTGGTTCGATGTAGCTTTCACTTGTAATGCGACATATATGCCACCTGAAGTCGATTTCATTCCAGACTGTAGCCAGCAAGTCGGGTGTTACGTCTGCAGATGCGGCATTAAATCGAAGTCAGCAGGTAAAGGTGGTACATATAACCCGATCTTTAATGAAATCCCACAAGAAAAAATCTAGCGGGATCAAATTTAGGTAGCGAATTGGTCATGCAAATGGACTTTCACGACAAACAGACCGACCTGGGATTCGAGTATCAAAAAAATCTTAGACTTCTAAGTGGTAGTGATGTGGTACCCCATTTTGCTGATAGTAATGGCATCCATCTTGGGGTGGACGCCATCCATTGGATTATTTGGTAAATAATCAAAAATTAAAAAGAAACAATTATACACGAAAAGAAAGATAACATGAAAAAATACTCGTATATCTAAAAAAAAAGTCAAGAAGATGAATATGAAGAACAAGAAAATGTTAAGAACAAGGGAAGAATAAGAAAATTAAGAGATGATAAATTTAGTTTCGCATTCGAAACTAAACTGATGTTCTGCAATCCTTTACGCCTCTTTTATACTGCTGAAAGCACGACGTGTTCAAACGTATCATATGCATGTTCGAACACGACGCTCTCACAGGGAATATTATGCAAGTAGACCAAATTACAAGGAGTACTAACACATCAAGTTGGAACCTGTAAACTGTTCATGTTTGTACAATTCTTATATGCATCTTCATACCAGTCATCAACGTAGATAAATAGTCATATAATAAATTTTTTAATTTATTATATAACTGAGTAATGGCGTCCATCCCAAGATGGGTGCCATTACTCAGTTAGACGATGGTTGTCAATCATCATCCTCTAACTAAGGAATTAAAAATATTTGAAGCATGTCCAGATAAACGATACCATTTACAGCTGCTTTCTGGAAGAACAACAACCTGTCTCGACGAAGGTTTGGTGCCAAGAGTAAATTGTATGCTTATTAAGAGGCTCCCTACCGTACTCGAACGAAACGAAAATACACATCGAGCATGTTCCGCACCAATAAATGAATCCATTTATAACAACAATGGTGTCCAAATTCGGTACTAATAAATTAGACGAGTCAAAACTAGATGTGTTATGCTATGAAATGAGACCTCAACCTAATCTTTATGTTATTTCAACAAATTTTTATATGCTTTTAAATTGATGAAGTCCTTTTTAAATCACCCGGTATTTTCATATCTTTCCGATAAATAAACTGCTAATATTCGTAAAATAATTACTCTAATTAGCTGCGCCCATCGATTGATTTATAATGGTTTAATGAGAATGCTAATTATTATTAATGGTCTATATAGTTTTTCTAAGTAGTGTACATTAACATTTAATAAAGAAAAAAAAGATTGTAGAGCATGGAAAAACAATCAAAATTTGTTTTAAACTTTCTTTCATCCGACGCATTATTCTTGAAATATACAGAAAAAACTGATTTTTTTTTTCAACTTTACTCTGGCCTTTCTTTCTTTTTCCTGTTTAGCCTTCGGTAATTACCGTTCAGATAATACTTCAGAATATGAATGAGGACGATATGTATGAGTGTAGTTTTGTACAGTCTCAGTTCGACCATTCCTGAGACGAGTGGTTAATTGAAACCCAACTACCAAAGAACACCGGTATCCACGATCTAGTATTCAAATCCGTGTAAAAATAACTGATTTTACTAGAACTTGAACACTGGAACTCGGGACTTTCAAATCAGCTGATTTGGGAAGACGCGTTCACCACTAGACCAACCCCGTGGGTTAACTTTACGCAAGCCTGGGGGCCCTTAACCCGTCGGGTTGGTCTAGTGATTAACGCGTCTTCCCAAATCAGCTGATTTGGAAGTCGAGAGTTCCAGCGTTCAAGTCCTAGTAAAGCCAGTTATTTTTACACGGATTTGAATACTAGATCGTGGATTCCGGTGTTCTTTGGTGGTTGGGTTTCAATTAACCACACATCTCAGGAACGTTCGAACTGAGAATGTACAAGACTACAGTTCATTTACACTCATACATATAATCCTCATTCCTCCTCTGAAGTATTATCTAAAACGGTAGTTACTGGAGGCTAAACAGGAAAAAGAAAGAAAGTATAATTTGAGGCCTGGGGGCCCTTGATCCTCACCTATGTGTCTGCCCTTCAGAATTTTGATTATCAGAGAACCGCATAGATCTCCATAAGAATTGGCAGACATACCCAATGAAAACGTTTTGAAAAATCAGTTTTTTTTCGGAAAATAAAGACAAAAAATTAGTGTTTTTTTATGCGATTTTCTCATTTTTTATACACTAAAAAAAAGTGTTTAAGGAAAAAATTGTGCAGCTTAAAAAGACAGACAAAATTTGTTCTAAACTTTTTTTTTTTATCCGAAGCAAATTTCTCGACATATAAGGAAAAACTGATTTTTTGCAAGTTTATCTCTGCCAGGAAGCCCTCGGTCCTGAGTCACATGTCTGCCCGTCGGGATTTGAGACACTTTCGGTACACCCCCCCCCCACTATTTCCAATATAATTTGTTAATTTACACGATTGGTGGAAAAATCGTATCCAGCTCTACGACTATAATATTTTGGACGCGTTCTATTTAGTTTCATACGATGGTAAATTTATATATATATATATATATATATATATATATATATATATATACACACACACAACTGTATAATTCACTACGGTTTATTTGCAAAATATATCTATTTGTAGATATATTTTTAAAACTATACTAGTCGCGCTACGTCTTATCTTTAGTCACAGTAAAAGAATTCAAGATTTTTTGTAATTCATTCTAATTTTCTTTTAATTTTTCTGATTAATAGATACAATTCCGTTACATAGGTATATTATTAATTAATATAAACATTCTTTCTGTTAAACCAGGTTGGAAAGGAGGTACAAGATGGGCAAGTCCTGAAATGGAAGCATTAGATGAAAGGCGTGATGCTGAACTACTGAAAGCGGTACAAGAAAGTGTTGCAGCTTGGGAAAGACGACGGCATCATCATAATCACAGGTTAAATATTTTAATGAATAAAAATGAATAATAATTGAAACAGACTAGTCGGTCGGACTCGCTTCGTTTGGCCAACCGTTATATATATATATATATATATATATATTGTTCATATCAAGAAGCTTGGTGCTTATATACTTGTTTATATTTATAAAATTTCAAAAAAACTTATGTCTACAATATTTTTTTTAACAAAATGTAAAAAAATAAGTATAATAAATGTTAATGTAAACAACGTACTGTTTGTAGTACCCGATAGTTGTTAGTTCAATTTTTTCCGCTAGATGGTAGCGCTTCATTCAAAATAAAAATGTGAATACAAACAAACCAACGCAACATGTTTTTTTATTGGAGAGAGGGCTTTCTTAAAGCCCTCATGCAATAATAAATATTGCACTTTTAACAACACGGTTAAAACATTCCCCACTGTACCTTATATTTATTTTACCATAATACTACGAAAAAACAAATAAATGCCACGAAACGAATTCACTACCATATAAATATTCCTAAAATTAAGGTGACCTCATTCAATATATCTCATGTTAAATTCAAATTTTTTATTTTCCCGGCTGTAGGTGTATATTCTGTTGTAGCAATAACGGGAAAGTATATATCAAAAAATTATTTTTAAAATTGGTATTTTTTTTTTTCTGCCTTACATTGACATTAACAAAAATTAAAAAAAAAAAAATTAAATATTGGGCTGTGTTTGGCCTTATAACTATGGACACCGTCCGATTTTCTTTAAACTTGGTAGACATATACTATCTTTGGGGGGAAAGAATGTATTATATTTTTGCAAAAAAATTTGAAAAAGGATAGAGATGTTTTGGCCAAAATAAAATTTCAGATTTTTACTGGGACACTATAGCCAAAAATCTTTTGTTGCAAAAGTTTACTTTTTTTTATCAAAATTGCAAATTACCAAAAATGTTTATTTAATATTAATCCCCTATCTAATAAATGATTATATATATTTTTTTCTTTCTTTTTTTAGCTATATCTTGCTTCAGAAAATGGAAGTTTTTCCTCATTATTTTTTACATCAATACGCCTTCAAAAAAATATAAATTTTTTTTTCACATCTCACACCATAATATTCTTTTAATTTTTAAAAAGTTTAGACGTCTTTAAAATCACACCGAAATATACCGGTACAAGAACAGAAATTTGTAGCGTAATGAAAAGGTCTATATCGTCCTGCTTTAAAAACTCCCTAACTATTAGTCTCAGAAACATAAATCACGTGTTATTTTATAACTTACAAGGTCAGCTCGCCGATAAGACTTTGAGTTTGTGTCACTGATAAGCGGGTTGGCGGTGAGGGGGCACAACGTAGATCGGCCAAAATTGACGCTCTCGCTCATTTCCATTCAGTGTAGCTCACAACATAAGACGTGATAGCGCGGTAATTCATGTGTTTGTCGAGATAGAGCGATTTAAGTAACAATAAGTGTATTTTGGACAAATTTACGTGTAAAAAAATAAAGTAAACATCTAAAAGAATATAAAAATTCAATACATCAGCCTCAGCCCGCGCAAAAGCCAGCCGGAAATATAACTTACGCATATCGTTGGAAAGGGAAGGTTATGAGCCACGTACAGGTACCCCAATGTTTGATGCTTAGCGAGCGGGACTATTTCGGGAGCGTCGCAAAGCTGGCACGGCGCGTTCATGAACGACACCGACGGCGCCAAGCACCTCTACCGCTGTTTATTATGCCTTATATTTCTTACTTCTCATATCACAGACCAATGTTGAACAAAATCGTCGTCAGATAATAGTCGAAATAAATATCCTTAAAATTAAATTTAATACGCGTCAATGTCAATGCCTTGTTTTTATTTCAATCCAATACACTAAAAGTGACTCGCTGACATACAGACCGACCAATTTATTGGTAGAGTTGGCCAAATGAAGGAAATCAAATTTTCCATTGGAGACTTTCAGTTTTGTTAAAAAAAATACGATGGTAGTCAGTCTGTAGCTCGTAGGAACTTCATCCAAGGTCTGTAACGTTACACGTTAAACCAACGGCTATGAGCCCCGAAACAGCACCACCCGATTTTTTTTTTAAATTTAAATTCATCTTGTCAAGTTATCCGTTAAGTTTAAAATGTAAAAATCTTAATTTTTTGATAGTCCTTATTCTTCAGTATCTTTAAAAAAAAAAAAATAGCCAAAAATTTTCATCCTCTTCCTAGAACATTACAACTTTATTTATTTAGAATTATGGTTGTATCTTGGTATTTTTTAATCAATTTTCAAGTATCTTTTTTAAATTTATTATAAGTCAAGGATTATTCACTTAAAAATTAATTTTATCAGAATGCTTCCCCTCGAGTATTGAAGTCCACAAATTGAAATTTCCTAAAATGAAGAAAAGTATAAGGAAAATTTGCTATTTCTTATTTTAGTCTTTAATGAACGGGATGTTAGATTTATCGAAAACTTTACTTAAGCATAATTGTTGAGCTTAACCTACAGAGCGGGGAAGGGAAATTGATGGTTTTTAATCAATCATAAAATCACTAGTTTTTGCTTGGAGAAACGTTTATTGGAATATTCACATTTGTTATTATGCAGCATTTAATGATACAGATGTTTGAAAAATCACATCTTTCAAATGGTATCTGTTTTTGTTTACAGAAGGTTATAAGTGTTTTTGGAAATTAACCTCCACTCTTCCTGGCAGGTCTCTGTCAATTTTGACTATTTGTTGATGGATACTGTTTTTCAATTCATCTAATAAACAAGACTTATAGATGTGTAACTTGAGGTACCCCCGTCAAAAAATTACACACTGATTAATCTGAGGGCCGAGAGGATCACGCAACATCACCAGATCTAACACTATACAGTTGGGAAACACAAGTGATGAACATCCATTGAAGCTCGAGCTGTGTGTGACGTGGCAACAACCTGCTGAAACCACGACTCCGCCTTCTTAACTAAGGCACAAAAATAGTGTTTATCATCTCACTGTAACTTTCAGCATTAACAGTTAAGGTAACACCATTTTGGTAAAAAAAAATAAGCACCAATGACAAAACTCTTCCCCAACACGCACCAGCGCACCAAACAGTAACTTTTGGTTGTGCTGTGGTTTTTGGTGGATTCCTCGGAGATTCACGATTCATTGAAGATTCTCAGTAGCCCATTAGTGAAAATTTTGTTTGTTAACTGCATCAATAAGGTGAAAAAAAACTCGCTAATCAAGGCAATGTTTTCATTTTCTCATGAAGTGATAATATAGTGCGTACAAAGTTCAATCGCTGAGGGTAATTTGTTTCTTTCATCTCCTGCACAATCGCTAACTTGTTCGGATGAAAATGTAGTTCTTCATGAAAAATACCTCACCAAACGATTGCTGATCTGAAGTAATGCAGCATGTCGCCGAGCAGAACGACCTGGACTTTGTAACAATGCTCTTCAAACCTATTCCACATTTTCCGGAGTACATACTGTATGTGGGGTACCTGGTGGTTTGTTTTTCTCCAATGAGCATCTTGAACGAATATTATTAACCCAACGTAATACTGTCTTACAAGTGGGAACAAAATTATTTCGGTGGATTTTAAATGTGTTGAAACTCACGTTAAACTGCGGACATTGATTCACCATTCTTCATGAAACAGATGTGTGCAAAAACAAGGTATTCTAACCTCCACAGCTATATGATACCAACTAAAGGGAAAAATTCTGTGAACAAAGGAACCTCTCTCTCTTTCTCTTTTTTCCTGTTTAGCCTCCGGTAACTACCGTTTAGATAATTCTTCAGAGGATGAATGAGGGTGATATGTATGAGTGTAAATGAAGTGTAGTCTTGTACAATCTCAGTTCGACCATTCCTGAGATGTGTGGTTAATTGAAACCCAACCACCAAAGAACACCGGTATCCACGATCTAGTATTCAAATCCGTGTAAAAATAACTGGCTTTACACTAGGACTTGAACGCTGTAACTCTCGACTTCCAAATCAGCTGATTTGGGAAGACGCGTTAACCACTAGACCAACCCGGTGGGTTGTGAACAAAGGAACCAAATGGCCCCATTCTCACTGCTTTCCCCACTCCATCTGGCCAAATACTAACCGTTCCAAAAAAATCCTATTTCTCTCTGCTCCATCTGTACACAAGAATTTTTTTTAGAAATAATTTTCTTAAAATTTATTCCCCACCTCTAAAGAACATGTATTCTGTATTTCTGGCTCTAAACCTTTTAATTTTTATTATTAATAGCCAAGAAAATCACGCAATACTCTGTCATCTTTTTTTTCTACTAAGCATGTGGTATACTTTTTTAATCTTGAGAGAACCTATATGTTTTTAGTAGTTGACCAGTGTAACTCATTACAAGTGGCCTTTAATCATAAGTTTTATTTAACACGCATATCTAAACTAGAATAACATAAAATTCCATGTAAAAATAAAATTCAATACAAGAAAACATAATAATTTGAATTATAGTAGGAATATTTTTACAAAACAAAATTAAAAATTATTTCTGTACTATGTGAAAAGTGAAAAAAAAGAAAAAGATTAGACTTAAGTGTTTTAAATGAGAAAGGTCAAGATAACATTCACTTTGAAAGAAGATATGTGATGACAGCTTTCACTTTAATTTTCAAATCATGTTTTACAACCTACAGGATTTTAGCTGTTTCTATTATATATCACAGTCTAACTTAAAAAATAATTAATATTCAGTTTAAAAATTGCATCTTTAATAACATTTTTATTTATAAATGTTTTAAAATTCTTTAAGGAAAAAATGAAATGCTATTTATGTTTCTTAAATACAAGTATAAAAAAAATGATCATTAAATCATTTTTAGTTTTAATTTATTAAAAAAAAAAAAAAAAAAGTAAAATTATATTAGTTACTACAAAATAAAATTATTATGGAAACCATTTTTTGTGATGAGTACATACAAAAATAAGTCATTACTTGTCTATTCAGGAATCACTTTTGAGTTATTGGATTACCTATGAAACTCTTGAAACGAAGTTATTATTTTTAAGTTAATAAACTTCTTTACAGAATGGAGAAAGTCATTATGATATTTTAATTTCCCGCAAAAATTGGTACATTAATTTGTATATTCAGTCCAATCGTCCTTTTGATAATGCAGGAAAATTGTCCGACATCTTGTCAGGATGGTTTTTTCTGAGAAAGTGATGTTCAATACATATAGTAAACAGCATTATAGTATTGAACATTAGTTACTAATACAGTTTAATATCACTTGTCTTTCATTTGGGCTTAGAATCCTGATAGAGGAAGAGTATAAGGAAAACTACTTCACTTCTGATACATTCCTCAGTAAGCAAGACACGGTATGCTTAATATTCTTGAGAATGGTTGTACTGTTTACAGTAGTGACTTAAATCTTGTGTATTTTTAATATCTTTTTTAAACTATTGTCTAATACATCTGATAATTTTCTCCTTACAGTAGAGAAACCCAATGGTCTACTAGCTGTTGTTTTAATGGTCCATTAGCTAGCTGTCTGCTAGCTAATGGTCTACTAGCTGTAGTAGAACCGAAGAAAAAGGAAATAAATTGTTTATTTTGAAATAAAAGAAAATAGAAAACCATATTAAACGGTTAATAATCTTTTTTTACAAAAAATATTTCAATTTAAGATTTTTTTTCTACATAAAACTCTATGCCTAAACATATTTATGTTGAGCTAATATTTTTTGCACTTTACATATTATATCTCAACGAAAGAAATGTGATGAACAGAATGTATCACAACTTATTTTAAAAAAGTATTCATAATAGTGTTTCATATCTTACTGAATTCATCCTGTAGAGTTCGTTGCAGGATAAAAATATGTCTCATATTAAAATGGGATCCCTATAAAAAAAATGGAATCGACCAAGTAACCCCCATTGTTACTCAATTTATTTTCAGTTGAAAAACACGAAACAATTTTAAATAAATAAGATCTTAACAACATCTGTTTCGTGCTTTACTTAAAATATCTGCAAGGTGTGAAACTTGCTTTTCACAAAAAATACTGATTCAGGATATACTTTAAACAAAAGGAAAAAATAAAAGGACAAAATATTAAATCTACCCCTTTTGATAATTTTTTTTTTAGAATTCACATTCACAAAATCTTTTTCCTTACAGTTTCAAGCAATTTAAATTTAATCAAACAAAATTATGTGCAACTTACCCAGAAATTCTATTGAAATTTCAATTGGCATTTCTTTTTTCATGTAGCAGGAATAATTTCTTTTTGTAATTTACATCTGTTGATAATTTTATTACATAAAATTCAGGTAATAAGATGTAAGAAAAATAACATTTGAAACAATTTTGGAATTTTTATCAAAGTTGTTCTTCTAGGTAGTAAATAAGAACTAGTACCAGTACCAATGCTGAATAATTCAGCTACTCTTGTAAGAAGAAAACAAGTTGTTTGAAGGACTACAATTTAAGTCATGCAGTCTTAATTTTATACCAGAACAACATATGCAGGAGAAAACCTGTAAAAAAATAATGAATAAAATGTAATAAAAAAATAATTAAGGTTGTAGAATGCAACAGCTATTGTATAAAAAAACTTACAGAGAACTGATAAATGGAACACTCAAACCAGTCTGTCAATTTTCTGATGGTGGGAAAAAACACACAGTAGTGTTCCATTTTTCCATTTCATTTGAATGCAGAAATAAAATGAAAAACTAATTCTGCTTATTTTTTATTTACAGTAGACAGAAAAGAGCTGAAGCTGGGGTATGTTATGAAGGTATTGGTTGTTTTCGAGATTCAGGACCATATGGTTATATTGACATGTTACCTAGTTCACCGCAAGAGGTATTTATAACATTTTGTAACGTTAAATATTATATAAAATAATTACTTGTTTAAGTTCAAATAATATACTGTAATTATAATTCAATAGAATTGTATTATTAAAAATGAAATAACTCAATAAAATAAAGCAGTCTAACAACTTAACTCATTTAAACAACTTTCAAATCATAAACATTATATTTTTACAACCTTCAAATACAAGATGAATGAGAGATGATTTTGCTACTGAATATTAAATACATTTTTGTTTTCATAAAAAAAAGTGAACCAGTTCTTATCTACATCAACTATTTTTGGGTTAATTCCTAACAAAAGTTTTTAATTTTTTCATTAACCATTTAATTTATCTTCCACTGATTTAATTAATTGTGAAACAAGATACTCAAGGTTTAGTTATAAAAAAAAAAAATAGCTTAATCTTATGTCATTACTGCATTTGCTACTGTGTTTTCTTGTTAAATGATAAAATAAAAATTATGTTCACTATTATAAGAAGAAATGTAACTATATAAATCATGAGTGGAAGGTAAGTTAAGAAATCAGTCCTGGGAAACAAATCCTTCAAAACTCACACATTATTTTGTTCAAAGTTCTGATTTAATCATAGACTTGATTTCTAAAAGGTCATATGCGAGGTGTGGCTATTAAATAGCAAGACTAATGCTGTTACAGAAGAACTGCGCTTGCGCTAAATTCGTACAACTGACAGACAGTCTTCTCTTTCGACTATTGCCGCTCCACTCCAGTTTCTGTAGACATATTAGTCTGTCTGGCTGTGGCTTTCATTTGGGGATAAGATCTGTTTTTTGTTTTGCTGAAAAAATGATAAGTGTTTTATTAGAGCAAAGAATTGTTCTGAAATTTCATATGAAATTTGGAAAAACCACTACTAAAATTTATCTTTTATTAAAAAAGGTATATGGCAATGAATGTTTAAAATCTGCATTGGAAGGCCTCAACTTCACCGAGAGCTAAAAACACTCGAATGAGCCAATCAAAACTCAAAGCGATGATTGTTTTTTTTTTTATATTCATGGGATTGTGTACCTTCACAGGGTTCCTGAGGGAACCCTGTGAAGGTACACACCTTACCACACCTCATATCTAGAGAAACTTTCTTGATTTGAGCTATTGGAAGATTGTATTTCTTATTCATGAAATGATTGTACATGAAGTTTGTTCCATTTGTGGATCATTAGGACAGGATGTGTCTAGTTAAAAAACCAATACTAGAATGAGAGTTGGGAACAGTAATAATAACACTTTAATGTTAAAATATAATTTGGTCAACCAGGCCTTTATTTTCCAACTTACGTGGAAGGGTAGCACAAATCATCTGAACCACTTCAATTGTATAATCTTAGGAAAAATAATTAAAAAAATTTAGCAACTAACATTGTCTCCAAACAATTAGAAACTTTAAAAAATAATTATTTTCTTGGTTGAATGCCATTTTAATGAAATGTAATTTTAAATAATATAAATGGCATAATATAATTTAATCTCTATACAAATTTACAAAAGAGCAACCTATTGAGCTCAGCTTACAGCAGAGAAACCACGTTAACATTATTAACATCATGAAGACTGAAAATAACATCAACCATGTTACTGATGGTTTATTAATCTAAAGTTGGAGGATTATAGCAACAAAAATTATGTAATCAATTTCAAAATATATACAATGAATTGGTGATTAAGTTTGAACATCTGTGATACAACATATGCCAAGGTTATTATTGACTTGATTTGACTTGATTTGATGTGTTCAATATCTCACAAACTACTTTTGTAGAATGAATCTGGTTTTTTTAGATTAGAATAGTAGTTTTCCTTTTATTTGAATCAATAAAATATTTATTAATTTCCATAAAACTGGACCATTACATTAATATTACACAATACATAAGTAAGATAATGAAATATTTATAAATAAAGCATAACAGTTCTACAAATATTTTATAATTAAATCTGAAACAATTTAACAAAATATCAGTGTAAATGAAAATCATAGATATATCAATATCAATTATGCTTTTTTTTTTAATTTGTCAATAAAAAGTTATATTTTAATATTAATTATTAATGTAATTAATATTAAATCTTAGAATATTTTACATAATAAATATTACCTCATGGTCATTCAATATTTAAAGACGCAAATACCTGTGGAGGCAAAATAGTTGTAAGAGGGTTATGATACTTTTAGAACTGTAGTTTGGTAACCCTTTGTGATTTTTGATCAGCTGTTTGAGTAAAACTCTTTTGTTTATAACTTCATAATTTAATTTTACAACGGCAAGTTATTCTGAAGTTTACAAATTAGTTGAACAGCGTGCAATGATCAGGTTTTGCTTTCTAAAGTTGAAGAATCGGTTAAAATTTACTCTTGTATGACAAAACTGTATGGACAAAGTAGAATTGTAGACATTTTTACAAATGGGTAGACAAATTTAAAGACGGTCAAAATTGAATGACTGTTGAACACTGTTCAGGATGTTCAGTTGAAGTTTTAACTACACTCTTGAAACTTTCATAGACTCTCTCATCCAAGAAGATCAACGGTAATCTGTTGATCTTCACTTGATATTATAGCTGAAAAATTACAAGTAATTATCGGTACAGTTCATAACATTATCACCGGCAAGTTCAAGTACCATAAAACAAGTGTAAGGTTTCTAAGAAAGTTGACAAGATTTCACATGTGTACAGTGGTGAAATAATGGTATAAGCAGGAACATGATGCTTTTTACAAATAAGTTGTACTACACTTCATTTACACATGCATATCATCCTCATTCATCCTCTGAAGTAATACCTGATGGTGCTTCTGGAGGAAACCAGAAAAAGAAAAGGTTTTGAAACGTAGATTCACCATTATGAACTGGAATCAAAAAACATAGCATTTGTGTAACCAGATAAGTTCTATCAATAAAAAATACCAAACCTGACCATCAGCAGGAAGAATCATGGTGACAATCTTTTAGGATGCAAAAGGTTTTTGTCAATTTTCTAGAATATCAGCAAACAATACACAGTGCATACGACTGTAACATACTTATCAACAAAGTGAAGCCAGTATTATTAAAAAAAAAATTCCCTGGATTTCTGCACAAAGGCATCATTCTGCTTCACAATAACAATAGCCTCACACAACTAAGGTAATTCAAGAAACCATCAACAAATTGCATTTGGAAGTACTCCTTACCTCCTATACAGTCCTGATTTCTTATTTTTCCACTTGAATGGTCCACTCAAGAAGGTGCTACGTGGTAAAAAGGTTAATAGCATTGATGACGTCAAAAAAATGTACTAAACTGGAACTAATAAGACAAAGATCTCTTTACAACAAGCATAATAAGCTGTTTCAGATTTGGGATAAGTGTATTAATGTTGCTGGAGATTATGTTGTAATGTAAAAAAAAATGTTACAGATTAAATAAATCGTTTTAGCTCCAGATCACTTTGTGTCTTTAATTATTGAATGACTCCAATAAAATTTAAATTTAATAAAGGCACAGAGAACTCAAAAACGTGTAACTTTATTATCTGGGTGATTACTGTCGAAGAATTTCACCCCTGTGCAGATAAATAATGCACATGACCTTATTCACTTGAATAAAGGATATAATTATTAGATTTGAAAATTTTTCCAGAAGAACAATTTACAGTGTTTAAGTTATAAATAATTTTTAGCTTAAAAAAAAATTAATCTCTAGCTAATTACCTAATCTAGCCATGCTTTTTGAAGAGTTTTCTACCAACCGAGCTACTAAAGTAAAAAATCCTTTTAAAATGTGCAAATTTTACGATTTATATAAAACTTATTGACCTCATGACTTCAACTATCTTTTATGTCAAAAATAATAATTACTGTAATTTGTTTTTTTAAAGGTCAATACAAGATTTCTAATGTACAGTGCTAGAAAAAACCGAAGAGGTGATACACCATTATTAGATATAGGATTTGCTAATTTAACAGAAGTATACCAATGGGCAGGTAAAGCCTTTAATATATCAGCACCAACTAAAGTTATTGTACATGGTTTTGGTTCATCGTGTTCACATATTTGGGTTTATGAAATGCGTTCTGCACTTATGTCAGTGGTAAGTAAAATTTTATGATAGAAATTAAGAAAAAAAAAATTAAATGAAAGAGGAATTCTTTTTTTGTGGTTAGGCCAATAATGCAAATATCATGTCTTCGGTTTCATTTTTTTTCTACCAATATTCTTTTATTCTTTTTTTTCCCAGCCATTTCACTTTGGTATGTCCTTTTCCTTCCTCGCCATTTCAAACTCAACCTCATGTATTTTTTGTCTGAATATCTTTCCATCTTTCATTTCCTGTTCTTAGATCCCTAGGTTATGTAATTCTTTCTCCATTTGTTATAAGTACCTATCTATGGTTGCTCTTTCGTTCCCAGAATTTAATGAATACCAGTTTATTTAATCTCTTCATCCATTCTGTACACACGGCCCTGGGAATCTCAGTCTTCTTAGCACTTCTTCAATATCCTCTATTTGGATATGTTTCATAAATTATATAAATATATATTTACCACAAACTAACTTTTCTAAATAAAAACAACTTGAAAAATGTAGGTAGGGGCTTTAAATCATAAAAAATTTAGGCAAAAAATTCCAATTTGTCTGCTGATATACATTGTTGTCTTTTTAAGTAAAAAAAGCCATAATATATCTAAATTTAAAAATTTGATATCTCCTGCTGTGAGTAAAAAAGTACTACATTTTGAAAAATAATACAAAAGGAAAAAGTAAAACATTTACAAAAAGAAAATTTCAGTATATGTAATGACAAAAATCACTATTCTAGGACAATAAAGCTTATTTGTGCTTATCAATAAATTACATATAATTACTAATTTACTCAGAGGTAATAAAGGAGAAGAAAAAGTTATTATGTGATATAATTATTATTTCCTACAGAAAAATATAATTTTATCACTTAATAATTAAAAATCTTGTTAAAGTGTATTAAGATTAATATATATATATATATATATATATATAGAAAGCATTAGTTACACTCTGATTGCAACATAAATGAATATTGTATAATATACTAGTACATTTGTAGCGTCTGTTCATTCGGCTAACCTCATTAATAGATGTTAAAGTTACATAACAATAACAGAAGTTACAAAACTTATCTAGAAGTATTATTTAAAATTAGAATTTTAAAAATCCATCCATGCTCTATAAACTTTAAAAAATATGTATACATGCTACTATATAAGTCATTTAAAACACCAAACTGTTTTAAAGATGATTTCTAAAAAAGTGTGAGGTTTCTAATTTGATCTGTATGTTTTTTCCATGACTAATTGCTTTGAGTGCTTAGAGAAGTTTCTCTAGTGGTCCCATAGTAATTTTTTTCTGAATGGATTACACAAAGAATTTATTAATTAAATGAAAAATAACACTATAAATAATTTGAAGGCTTTTTCATTTATTTTGATCATAATTATTGCTTAGTATCAAATGAATGTACATAATACAAGGTGATATCAAAATGTTTTAAGACTAATCTGTAAAATGTCAACAGATGATACACAAGGCTGCACGAATAGTCATAGGGAGCACCAACTTTCATAAGTCAGTATACAAAGGAACATTGTACAGTGTGCATCGGTAGCTATGCAGCTCATGCTACTGTGACCATGTGCATTACTACTTTTGCTACTCCAACACGAATAGCAAGCTTGAACAAAGAATAAATGTGAAATTTTGCGTGAAACTTGGCAAATCGGCCATAGAGATGTTTCACATGATGCAGAAAATTTACAGTGATGTTGACATAAGTCGTTTGAGGTGTTTTGAGTGGCACGTCTGCTTCAAGAGTGGAAGAACATCACTGGAAGACAACGAAAGTTCAGGAAGACCTTCAACGAACTCAACACCGTGGCATTGTGTATTGAGTATCATCCCCAGTGATCAGACCATTAATAGAGAGTTCTACTGCCAGGTTTTGGCGCAGCTGAGAGAGGACATTTGGCAAAAGCAACCAGAGCTGTGAAAGATTGGATGCTTCATGATGATAATGCACCCTGTCACTGTTCTCTCTTTACACGTGAGTTTCTCACAAGAGACAACATGATCTCATTTCTGCATGCGCCATACTCTCTACATTTGACTCCTGCAGACTTCGCCCTCTTTCTATAGTTGAAAATCCAGCTTAAAGGGCACCTTTTCGACACCACTGTAAGATCCAGTGCAAATTTCAGAAGGTTCTTTTGGTAAGTGGACTTCCAGGACATATTCCAGAAGTGGCAAGAATGATGGGAATGCTGCATTGCTCTACAAGGGGACTACTTTGAAGGTGACAGTGTGTACATGTAGACAAATAAAGTAGTTTCTTGTCAACATAGCTAGTCTGAAACCTTTTGATATCCTCTTGTACATTATAATGTATTATATATAGTCTAATATCATCTTGATATTTAACGTATTTTCTCAGTTAAACATAAAAAAAATTATTCAGAAAGATTGAAACAAAGTACAAGACTGAAACTTTACCTAATGCTTAACAGTAGTTATCTAGCAATATTATTTAAAAAAAAAAAAAAAATTTACAAATGATGTATAAACTCAAGAAAGTAGAAAGTGGAAAATAAACTATGAGATTATCTATGACCTATGACCTACCCAATGGCAAAACAATTAAACTGATATATAAAATTGAGAGTAAATACCAAAGAAGATTGGAAATTTATAAAAGTAAATTATTTACTTGTAATTATACCCTAAGTAAAAGTTATCAGTTGCAAAATTAAAAAAAAAAAACAAAAAGAATAATTATTCAGTTGGATACATCACACAGACTTTCCAGTTCTATCATTTATATTTTTTATCATTTAAAAAAAAACTACCCAAAGAAGATTCCAAATAACATAAAATTATTTTTGAAAATCAATAATTTTAAAAAAAGTTCCATTAATGGTGATCCTAAAATTAAAAACTATGTTTATGGGGTTTCTAAATTATCTTTAATATGACATAATGCTGGTTTAAGGCAGATTAACTTTATTACATTTAATTAATGACGGGTTTTGGGTTGTTTCTGATGCACAGCTTACAAACACAACTTAATTTAAAATATCTATCATTTTATTTAAATATATATCATTTGGTTTATTTAATTCAATGATTCTAACTAAAGCACGTGCGCATACCATACTTAATTTGCGTGGGTGTGGCAGTATTAGCGGCGATGGTCGGCACTAACTAAACTAATGTAATTTCACAACTTACATAGAACAAATTTTGCTTGTAAGGTTGGCAGCTGGTGTAGCCATGAGGCTTAACACACCAGGCACCAAGTTAACTGGGCGTTTTTGAGTTTGAGACCCAGCCAGACCAAGTTACTTTTTTACATTTTAAATATTATTTAATTCTACCGCTCATCTATGAAGTCACAACATAGTAGATGATTACAACAGCTGTACATCAATCAGTGCAACCAACCTTTGAAAACTAAATTAAATAAAAAAAACAGTATTTAAAGGGTAAAAAATAATTTGATTAGCAACCCTGTGAAATTTCAAATTTTCTTGTCCAAGATGAGGAAAAGGGAATTTTTCATAGGAAAAAAGGGAGGCAGACTGTGATTCTAGCACTTCTTGTGATAACAGGGGGTTCTATTGACAAAGTATGCTCATTTAGCAACTATTTCAAAGCATCTTTTGGGGTGGGAGTGCGATTTTGCAAAAGCTTTTTTTGCAAATACTGTTATTTTTATAATTGTTAACAATGTGACCAAGCAAAATATGACCTTAATTAGGCAAAGACTCAAGATGCTGAAGGTGACTTTACACTACAGTCTCACCCTGATGATCTTTTAAATTGGAAATTTAATGGCATCAGTGCCCCATACAAAGAAGTAATCTGACCAAGTTTGGTCAAACACGATCCAGCAGTTCTGGAAATATAAAGTGATTTAGAGGCCAAACACCAAACACACACATGCACTTACAAACATTAACATCTGTAAAATATCCATTAGGTTTTTTTGGTTTTTGGGGGTTTCCTAGGTGTCAATAAAGTAAAGATCCAGTGAAAACTGTGTATTCCCAAATTGAACTGATTACAATACTTTCCCTTCTATAGCTATAGTGCAATCTAGACAGGAAAATAAAAATTATAATTTGAGAACATTATAAGGAATTTACATGTTACGTTATAAGGAATTTTATGAGATGCAATCACGGATAACAAAAAAAAAAAATGCTCCAGTATTTTCCTGCAAGGATAAAGGGAAATTATGTAAAAAAAAATCTGATTTTATAAAATTTTAAATGACTAATCAACAAAGTAATAAAATTTTGTAAAGGAATTAATTTAATTTTTAAACTAACTGGTCTGCAGATCTTTTAAGATACCACAAAATTTATTAAATATGCAAATGACAGCATAATAAGTTACTTTCGTGTAGCTCCATTTATTATGTTACTGCATAATGGAAAGAGTAGATTGTGTTGTCTAAGTATATGTTTATTTTATAGTAATAAATGATTACTCTTATTAAAGCATATTCATAAATATAAACATAAATTACAAAAGTTTTGATTTTCAAAAACTTTGGTATGAATTAATTTTACTGCTACAAAATAAAGACCTGATAGTTCATTTTTATATCCTGAAAACTTTCTCTGATTTTCTGAAATAGAAATGAAGTGTAATGTTATAGTTTAGACAAGAATATACATAGGAAGAAATATAATATATAACCTTAGCAATTGATTAAAGTACTTAAAACCGAAGCAATATGATTTGATCACAAATAAAATCAACTTAGTTATTCTACAAAAATGTATCATCTCTGTGTTACAGGTCAGTTAGTCCATATTTGGGATGTGTCCATAAGAATAGTGTTGAAACTCAGAATACTGGTGACCAATATTTATTAAAAAATATGACAGATTAATCTTTATAACATTGCTGCACAAGAAATTTAATTTACATAATTATAGCCAGACTTATTACCAATGGTACATCTACCTGAAAAGCATATTGTCACAGTTTTATTCATATTTAAGGTTACATAGTTAGTCAACAATGTGAATGATAGTTTGAACAGCTAATGCGTAATTTCCTAATTTAATTCGTAAATTTCATTAGTAACTTTTGAAATTACTCAAAAGGATTGCAAAAAAAAATTACAAAATGTACATAAAAAAAGAATTTATTAAGACTAGATAAGATTAATTTTATTTTTTTAATGGTGCGTGCTTCATAAAAAAACAATTGAGTAAAACAATGATAAAGTAAATTACCACAACAGTAAACCATTGTAGTTAATAATTGTAATAATAACCATATGAAAAGGAAATGCATGTCTAAAAATATTACTTCATAACACATTACCTGCTTTATTACTTACAAAATAAATGATTATATGAAAAAAGAGAAGAAAATAAATAATCAATGTAATTTCATTGTTATTTCACTGACAAAATTGCTTAGTACTTTGCAATAAAATATAAAAGAAAGATTTGATGATGACGATGATAATAATGGGTTCTTTATCAACACAAATTGCTACAGAAAAATATTTTTATAAAATTTGTCTGAATAATTACTAAATTCAGACATTTAAATTTTTTTTTCAAAACTTATGTATCATTCTGAAAATGAAGTAGAGAGTTTTACTATTAAACCAATAATAAATTTTTATGAATAAATTATTATTAACTTCTAAGTATAATAACATAAAACAAAAGTTATTTATATTTTTTTAATTACAGGAAGATTGCAATGTGATTTGTGTCGATTGGGAAAGTGGAGCAACGTTTCCAAATTATGTTCGAGCAGCCGCTAATGCTAGATTAGTTGGTAAACAAGTAGCAATGTTAATATCCGGTTTAAAAAATGAATTAGGATTACAAATTAATGATGTTCATCTTATTGGATTCTCTTTAGGTGCTCATGTTGCTGGATTTGCTGGAGCCGAGTTAAAAAATCTTAGTAGAATAACAGGTACATAATATCTTTTATTAATAACTATATATGTTCATTTATTTATTTGGAACTGTAAATATAGCTTAATGCCCAAATATAGTAACTTTATTTCTTTTATTTTATTATTATTTTTTTTTTTAAGAATGAAATATGAATTTCAGTGTGAAAAAAATATTTAGTGTGATCAACTTTGTAGCAACATGGTATCTTATCTCTGATTGAGATTGGCGTATTTATACATATGTCATTACTACGTATCATGAATTTAATAAACTATCTACTAATGTTACAAGAAATAAATTCTTATTATAAAGAAAAAAAAATATATATATACAAGGGACATACAATAATTAAAAAGACCAACTGATGTAGAAAAACAATTGTATTTTTACGAAATGAGACTTTTACTATTTCTCAACGTAATCCCCACCAATATTAATACATTTGTTCCAACAATGAACTTTTTTTTTTAACTGATGCAAAGAAGTCTTTGTCATGTTGTTTGAGCTACTTTCCCACAAATTCTTTGACTTCCTCATAGTTGCTGAACGTTTTTTCATGTAATGCCTCCTGAGTGGATGAAACAAATGAAAATCCGAGGAAGCCAAATCTGGTAGTATATCCCAACCCATTTTTCCAATGGTTTCTTGAGTCATCTGGGCAGTGTGATGGCGAGCATTGTCAAGTAGCAATATCACACCTTTTCTTTGAAATACGTGACATTTTTCTCATTGCTGGCTTTACTATTTTCATCAGCATGTCTCGGTAGTGTTTATTGTATGCTGATTTTCCAAATAATCACAAAATACGATACCTTGGGCATCCCAAAAAACAGTCAACATGACTTTTCCTGCTGATGCTTGCGTTCTGAATTTTTTTCGGACAGGTGAGCTAGTGTCCTTCCATTCCATGCTTTATCTTTTGGACTCTGGTTCAAAATGGTGAACCCAAGCTTCATCACAAGTTAAAATCTTCTTTTAATAAACATAGCATTCATTCAAGTCTGTACACACTTTGAGTCTTATTTCCTTGTGTTGCTGCGATAACTCTTTCAGGACCCACCTTGTAATTGTTTTGCCGTACTTGAATAAATAATGAACTAATAATTTGCTGACTAATAATGTTATGAACTGTGACAACACTTACTGCAACTGTTTTTGCTATAAGTTCAACTGTAATAAGTTGATCTTCACGAATAATGTCGTCAATGTGGGTTTCAAGCGAAGGAATTGAGAATTCTACTGGCCGGCCAGGACATTGCTCATCAGTCACTGAGGTTCGACCGTTTTTGAACTGTTCTACCCACTTATAAAAATAATTCTGCGGTTCATACAACTTTCATCATACTGTAAAATCATTTGAGAAAAGATTTTAACCAATTATTCACCTTCAGAAAGCAAGAAACAGATCACTGAACGTTGTTCAACTAAGTTGGAAACTTCAAGCGGACACGTCATCGTTAAATGCAATATTGAGGTTATAAACAAAACAATTTTTGTTCATCAGCTGTTCTCAGCTCATCTCAGTGATGCCAACCTAAAGTCATGAAAGTACAGAAGTCCTCCTACAAACTGTTTCATTTCTACATCAATTTGTCTCCTTAATTATTGAATGTCCTCTGTACGAGTATACTATCAGAGCTCTGTGTAACAACAACATTGAAGCTAACTGGGCCAGTGACAGGAGAAATTAGATTTATTGCTCGAATCCCAATAATCCCTACATTATCAATTTCAATTTAAACAACTACAATCCCCCATCAGAGTTCCTTTTACTATTACTATTCATTAACAAGTCGCAAGACCTAACTTTCAATCACATTGGAGTGGATCTCCATTCAAAATGTTCCTCCCACAGCCAATTAAAGGTAGCATTTTCCAGAACTGGAAATCCTATCAACTAAATAATGTTGATACAAATGGGTGATAAAACAAGAAATAAAATTATGCATAAATTTTATAGTTCTTTTTATCATGTTTTATGAAATTTTATATTACTGAAAAGTTGTTATTCATTCAAGTTAATTTACTTTATCCAGAAAGTTGTGATCAGTGATAACTCTGACAGCAATAGCCCACATAAAATAATTAAAAAACTATTTTTAATTTTTGGAGTTCTATATGTATAAAATTTCCAAAAAATTAAAAGAATTTTAAATTAACATCATTCTAGCATGGCAGTGAAGTTGTTGTTACAAATTTTTTGGTTGCCGGCCTCCGTGGCGCAAGTGGTAGCGTCTTGGCCTTTCATCCGGAGGTCCCCAAATCATTCATCTTATCCTCTGAAGCAATACCTAATGGTAGTTAAAAAAAAAAAAAGAAAAAAATTTGTCATTAGTGTTTGTTTTATAAATTTCTACGTTTTTATTTCTTTTTTGATTTTGTTATTTGTTGATGTAATTAACCTGGAGGTCCAAATCCTAGTTAAGCATGGCATTTTTCATACACTACAAATTTCCATTTCCATATCCTGCGCACAAGGTTCAAGCTTATGTGGCAAAATCATCAAGCAAAAAAAAAAAAAAACCAACAAAAAAATTGTAGAATTATGTAAACCACTGATGTGGGATCCCACGAAAGTTGACTATTGGTATTAGCATTTTTAGGTTTTTCTGTTATTGTGTTTGGCAGTTGCTGCTTTTTGAATAATTATGTAATTAAGTTTAATATATATATGTATATATAAATTTAATATAATAATTATACATCTACAGGATTGGATCCGGCAGGGCCATTATTTGAAAGTCAAGATCCACGAGCAAGACTTGATTCATCAGATGCGGCTTTCGTTGATGTTATTCATTCGAATGGGGAAAATTTAATTCTTGGAGGACTTGGTTCATGGCAACCTATGGGGCATGTTGATTATTATCCAAATGGTGGTCGTATGCAAAAAGGATGTAGTAATCTGTTCGTTGGTGCTGTAACGGATATATTATGGTGTAAGTTTAATGATAATAATAATACTCCAAAAAAAATAACTGTAAGCAGATCATTGATTTGATATGGAAAAAATCACAAGGCAATATATTTACAACAGTTTCACAAAGGTATAGAAAAAAAATATACAATGCCAGAAGTAGATTACCACAATCACTATTTTACTAAAATAAAAATCTCATTTTCTCAAAAATTATAAAAAATGTTCATAAAATTTTAATGTTTATTGTTGTTTATACATCATCATCAAAAGTTAAAATTATAAATTACATGTAAAAATTATCTGTATTACTTACTATTAAATGACAATCCCATACCATGGCATGACATTTAGATTTTAACTGCTGATGATGAAGTATTGACTTCGAAAGTGTTACAGTTGCTAAGGGTCTCTTACCTTTTAATACACTATATTTCGTGGTTTTCATTTTATAATTTATAATTTGTAATTTATAATTTTATAATTTTTATAATTTTTGATTAAGTTATAATAATTTAATACAAAGGAAAAAAACGTTTTCCTATATAAAATAATTTATATAATATATATATAGGCTGGCACAAAAGACACTTCACACTAGGTAAAAAGTAATTATGAATAGCAAAAAAATTAACAATAGCAAAATGTAGTATACAATAATTTCAGTCCATGATGTTGGTATTACAAAATGTTAATAATTCAGCTTTGTCAAGTCGGCAATACAATGACAAACACAACTATCGACCTAGATCTGCACCTCAGTGTATTGAAGTGAAGTGTAGTGTCCAATTTGGTTTTCTACGTTAAGTAGTTGTAACGACGTTAATGAAAGAAGAAAGGATTATCCCTTTAAAAAATTTTAATAAAAGTGGTGCTACTGCAGTTATTAATGAGTGGGATAGGTATTTTACATTAAACTCTCCTCTAGACAAACAATGTATGACATATGAGATAGATTTGAATAACATGGATCTGCTATGAATGTACCAAGATCTGGTCGCCCAATAAGAATCGCAGTAGAGGAAAATGAATTGTGCGTGTATTTAGCACTAACGCAAAGTCAATGAAAATCAACAAGATGATTAACCTCTGAGCTGGAGTTGTCAGGAAGGTCCGTACAAAGAATGATACACAAACATAAATTTAAAGTCTACATTCCAAGTTTACTTCATGGGCTACTTGAGGTTGATCGAGATTGTCGTCTTCAATTTTGTTAATTGATGCTTAATGAACAGAAACAAGATCTGGAGTTACTCCGTAAAAAAATGTATGGTCTGATGAAGCCAATTTTAAGTTAAGTGGATAAGTTAATATACATAACTGCACTTACTGATATACTGAAAACTAACATCTTTTGTTAGAGCAACAACTCAATCAATCAGTTGTAAGTGTTTAGGAGGCAATATTACCTTTTGTCGTACTTGGACTGTACTTTATTAAAGGAACAGTAACAGGAGATAAAACTTAGACATGCTTAAAAATTATATGTTACCAGGACTCATGATATGTGCTGAAAACATCCAAGAAATTTACTTCTAACATGATCGAACTCCACCAGACTAGCCACTGGAGTTCACAACTATTTGAATGAAACGTTTATTGGTTGCTGGGCAGTTATTGACATTCCTCCACGTACACCAGGTATTACACTAATGGATTTTTTCGTATTGGGTGTCGTCAAGGATTTTGTTTATTCTAGAAAGCCTCGTACTACTGACGAACTGAAAGATTACATTTATGACGCATTCAACAATTTGGACGATAGTGAACTTTGCCGTAGGTGTAACACTGTTCCCAAAAGACTAAAAAAATGTATTAATGAGGATGAAAAACATTTTGAACATAAGATATAATTGTTAAGTACTGTCTGTAATAGATAAAATAAAATAAATTCAGTACTTTTATAAATAAGTGTCAAGTGACTTGTGACATTCTGTATACATATTTTATTCTCATCATCGGTCTGCAGAAAATAAGAAACACCAACCTGGATGCTACAGAATCTCTAGGTATACAAAGGTATACCTACGTAGAGTGATGAAAAATGTTCCACAGTTTGGAACAGGCTTTTTAGTCAGCCTCAAGATAAAAAAACTCCATACAAGAATACAAGTCACAATTCCCAAGAATCTCAACACACCCTAAAAGCATCTAATAAAAGCTATACTATAATAAACACCCATACACCCACTAATAATAAAAATAACCTTCTAAAAGACTGTAGAGAAACAGAAAAGTTCTGGTATCTACTCAATCTGACTATAAATAAAATCCCCAAAAAACCATGTTAAACAATTAATCAAAGACTTCAACACTCAACTAGGCAGAGAAAGAAGATACCACAACATCACTTGAAAATGGCCGCTCAAAAGAAAACAAACAAAAATGGACAGAGGCTCGTCGATCTCTGTAGAAACCACAACCTAATCTCAAAATCCACATATTTCAAGGGGAAACCTCAAAACCTGGAAACACCCCAACTACACCAAAGGAGAATGGAAACTAGACCATTTCTTCATTGACAAACACCTCTACTATCACTATGTAGTCAAAATTAAAATTAAATTTACTCCCCAAAAAAGCAACAAAATCAGACCCTTAAAACTAAAAGAAAAATGGACCCTACCCAACTAATCAAGAATGAAAATTATCAAAAAGCAATCAAAAAAATAACAAACACAGATAAATTTGTAGATCTAGTCAACAACCTTAAACAAATTGCAGAAGAATTAGCTCCAATGAAATATCGTAAAAAGATCAATCGTGCAACAGTGAATGTAACGAAACGGTGGGAAAAAGACATCAAGCAAGGTTATTTCATCAGTCCCAAGAATCAGAAACATCCTTCCAATGTTTAGTAAAACAAAGAAAAGAACACACTTGAATCCTAAGGAGAATAAAAAGACAACACCATAAAGACACACTTAAGATAACAGAAAAAGAATTCACTAAAATGCAGTCACAATCGCTACAAAACCTTAAAAAATCAGATCCAAAAATACAAACCCGCAAGCCTAGTAGTAAAAAATGAAAATAGTAAATTGGCCCATAACAATAAAGACAATGTGCAAATCAATAAAGACAACATATAAAGATTTCAACAAACTCCTAAATTGCAAGGAACCAACAGAATTCCTTAACTTCAAACCAATACCATAAGAAAAAATCAACCCTCCCACAATAATAAAAAGTCTAACAAGCACTGGGTGAGATGAAGAATTACAAAACAGCAGAAGATTAAACTTTAGTAGAGATCTGGAAACATGCAGGAAGATCAGCAAAAATTGCCCTACATCAACAGCTTGTCAACATCTAGATCAAATCCATCTGCTACACAAGGAAGACCCTAACAATTACAGGGAAATCTCATTCCTAGACACAACATACAAAATTTTTCAAGAATCATCCTTAACAGGATTGGTCCACAACTTGAGAAAGAACTAGGAGAATACCAGGGAGATTTCAGACCCTGAGGAGCTGTCCAGACCAGATCAAGAGTCTAAAGCTAATAATGGATTACAACAGGAAAAGAAGCAGATACATGGTGATACCATTAGTAGATTTCAAGAAAGCTTATGACTGCATCCACAGAGAATCCCTATTAAAAATTCTAAGACACTTCGGACTACATATCAGATTAATAAACATGATAAAACTGATCCTCACAAACACTAAGTCAAAGATAAAATTCAGAGATGACCTCTTGGAACCTTTTGAGATCAAAACAGGACTGTTTCAATGCGATGGGGTTCTCACTGCTATTATTCAACTGCGCTCTAAAAATGGTAATAAGGAAATGGCTCAAAAATTGACCCCCAAAACTAAAAATAGGCTAAAAAATAAAAAAAACTTCTTAGTTTCACCAATGACTTGGCACAGCTAGCAAATGACATTGACAAAGCTAAATCACAGAAATCAGAACTTCAAAACATTGCAAATAAAATTGGCCTCAAAATTTCCTTCGAAAAGACAGAAATTATATCCCAAAAACCAATACGATTAAAAGAAGTAAACATAAACAGTAATAAAATCAAAATAGTAACCTATTTTAAATATCTCAAAGAAATACTAACAGACATATACAAAAATAATGTAAATTTGAACCTTTTATAATCAATAAATTACCAGATGAATAATTAAAGGTTTTTATCTAACTGTTCGCAGATTTAAAGAAATTAATCAAAACTTAAATTTTTTAAAGATAGTCTACACAATGTTGATAAAATTTTAATGAGCTTACATTTTTGTTGGTGTAATCCATTTTTACTTTCCTGGCAGTTATATCATATACAGTACAAGGGTTAGGGGCATAATCATGCCAAATTTACCTTAACACTTATTTGATCATGAAATTTTTAGCAATTTCAAAAAAAGGTTGATAAATTAAGTTTGTTTTTATGTGAGTGGTTTCTATTTGAATTAATAATTGATGATGGACAGAACCAAATATTTTTAATATACTGAGGTCATTTCTATTTACGAGATTGATACTATTGAAGTTGAAGAAATAAGAGAGACCATGAGTCAAATCTCTGGTCATTTATCAGGAATGTTTAGTAATGCCATTTTTTATTTAACTTTTAGCAATTATCATCACTGTTAACAAAGATTTTGAAAAAAAATTAAGTAATTTCCATAATTGATTTATATATATATTTTTTTAAGTATTAGCTAATTAACATTACTTAAAAATTAAAGTTTAATTTTTGTCTTCTATTTTTAGCTGTATCAGAAGCAGAAGGTCGCAGCTTATGCAATCATCGTCGAGCTTATAAATTTTTTACAGACAGTGTCAGTTCACGTTGTCAATTTCCAGCAATGTCCTGTGAGAGTTTTGATAAATTTTTAGCTGGTCATTGTTTTCCATGTCCTGAAGGAGGTAACTGTGGTAATATGGGTTATTATGCTGATAAAGCAAAAGGTCGTGGCACATTATATCTTGTAACAAGAGAAGAGGAACCTTTCTGTGGTTAGTTTTATTAAATAAGTAATCTATAAATAAGGACTTTAGTGAACATTTTTCATTGTAAAACATGGGGTACTTCATTGTTTCATGCACATAATCAAATGTTTATATTTTTTTCTCAGCAGTCAGATTCTGTACTGGATACCATTTTTTCATAATCTATACTTTAGCTTATTGATATCTAATGAATGTATAAGTGCTTAAATAGGATTCACTCAAAAAAAGAACACTAAATTTTCTTATTCTGTTTTGTTATACACACAATGTACTATGTATGTGTATGAATATATAAATTTATAAAATGTTAATATATATATATATATATATATATATATATAGGCACATAAAATCATTTTTTTATATAAGGATTTTCCATCATATAAACATGTACCTCAAAAATATGCTATTTTTTATTGTCACTGACTTTGTTACATGTAATTGGTCTAGTTATGCAATTAGTTATAAGACTACACTTCAAGTAAATATTCAAATTATTACAGGAGAATATGTGAAAATCACATATATACAGTATATAAGAGTTAATAGATATAATGTTTTTGATTTTTACCACTTTTCATTAATTATATAAAATATACGATGTGAACTTTTAGTAATATTTAGAGTTTCACCCAAATTAATATTTAAAATTCACTAAAAAATAAATATGAAATATTAGAAAAAAAGTTACGACTATCAATCAATGCATTTTTATAAAATCTCTCTCTCATTCCCAAAGTTGAGAAAGACCAAGTCACAGCAATGGATTTTTGACACTGATATTATAATCTATGTAAATAAAAATATAAATGTTCATTTGTTCAAAAAATTAAATCTTTGAAATTTCTTCACCAATTGCTTTGAAATTTTGACACAACATTGCATTCGAATACGTGTGTTTTTGTATACCTAAGATGTCACACCTGTGAAAGGTAAAAACTTACTTTTTTTGAAAAACAGTGCTATCTGTTGGACGTAAAAGCAAACCATGCTATACTAAATATTTTATGATTCCATTTCAATGTTTTGTGTGTCCGCTATAGACTACAAAACTACTGGACTGATTTGCGCGCAAAAAAGGGAAAAATTTAAAAAGGTCAAAGGCAAGAAGGGGAAAAGGAAATGAAAAGGGGAAAGAAGGCAACATAAAGAGGGAAATGGAAATAAGGTAAAGAGAAATGTGGGAAGAAAAAGAGGGTAGAAAGGGGGAAAGGGGAACTGCGGAAAGGTAAAAGGGGAGAAAGAGTAAGTTTTGTGAAGTTCCATAATGTTCATTTTGTTAATGTTTTATCAAACTTTAAATTGTGTTCATTTAATCTATACATATATACTCAACTATCAATAGTGAAGCATTGCCAGGTCTGTTAGTCTTTAATAAAATAAATGCCATCTGGTAAAATATCAGTTGATTTAGTTCTATTTATAATAACATAATGACAATATAGTAACAGTTTTTTAACAAATGATTGAAATTTTATTTTTGGTTTGATTAATACGGAAAAAATTGAAAGTAGTTAATATCACATCCATCATTTTTGAGTTTACCTTTACAATAATTATCAATTTCCTTTTACAGCTCATCAGTACCTAGTACAAGTGGAAAGTACACCTAGCGTTCTACCAGTTGTTAGTTACGGAAAAATACAAATAACACTGATTGGAAATGCTGATTTGAATGAAACTTTTACACTGACTCAGTAAGTTAATTTTAACATAATAATACAAATTTTTTAATAATTGAAAATAATTACAAAAATTTTTTAAGAAAAAGTCTTTCAGCACATGCTTTCTCAATTTTTCATGCTTTTGTTTAACTTGCAATCGTTCAACTGTGTCCTCAAATGCATTAATCTTAACTAAACTCATTTCCCGATGTCATACAACAGAGAAATTTTACACAGCGACGTAAGTTGGATGAAAATACAATATTCCATTGTTTTTATACATAGAACATTTACATTTAAGTTGTTGGAGGTACAAGGTAACATTCTGAGGAAGGGAGCTGAATCAATAAGACATAGCTATCGTTCTGATTGATTTTGATTATCAATTCAGTATGAATAGATCAGACAGCTGTTGAAATGGATTTTAATATAAATAGTGTAAATTTACCTTCTAAAAATTATGTACACTAATTATATCAGATGTAGTAATAAATAACTGGTATCATTTATGATAATAAAAACTTACAATCCAGATTGTAATATAGAATAAAACTGAATATAAATATTTTTTTGCTTGCTAAAAATTAAAACAAATAAAAGTAAAAAAACTTTTCAGTTTAAATAATTATACAATTAAAAAAAAAAAAAAACAACGTAAAATTAAAAATTAACACTGAAGAAATTTTATAAGAGAATTTAATTTGTTCAAATATAATTTCAAACAACTCAGTACTGTGGAGGAAATAAAAAACTGAATAATATAATTCCTCAAAGATTATTTAAAAAGAAGTGTCAAAAGACAGTGAATCTCAGAAAGCATGTAGGAAAGGAAATAAACAAAATTCTACAGTGATGAAAAACATGACAGTTAAGGAAAGTGTATCCAAAATACCAAGAAAAGAAAGCAAATGAAGATAAACAAGCCAAGCGGGCAAGAATGGATATTCATAAACAATACAAAGTGCAACTAAGAGCTACTGAAACACCAGAAGAGTGTGAAGTTTGACTGGCACTTTGGTGCCAGGACAAATGTAAAATATGATTTTATTTTTCTTTAAAAAAATAATAAATAAATAACAAAAACAAACAAAACAATTCATATTTAAGAGTAAAAAGTAATTTTGTTTTCAAGAAAATTACTTTTAAAAAATTGTTCTATGCATGACTGAAAAGAAAAGTGTGGGGCACGCTCTCCTATAAACCACTTTATAATTAGAGTACACCCCATGCTTTTCTTTTTGTCATGCATAAATAGAAAATCTTTTTAAAGGTAATTGTCTTGAAAATAATTTTTTTTTACCTTTTAGTATGAATTATTTTGTTTTGTTTGTTTTTTTTTATTTATTTATTCTTTTTGAAGAAAAGCATGTTTTTAAAACTAAAAAAAAATATATCTTGCTCTCTTCATGTGATACCTTTATATCATGCTGTTGAATATATAAATAAAACATTCACAACTTCCAATACAAATGTCAAACTTGGCCTAATTAAACAATTAGTTTTGACCTTCCTAAACCTTTTTAATTTGCAATAAATTTAATTAATTACCACAAAACCTTATATGAGGGAAAATGATGTTAAATTTTATAGTATGTAATAAAAAATTAAGCCTTATTGGGAATCAAACCTAGAAAATTTGACAATTTGAAAAGTGAAAAGATATTACCACTACTCCACTATGTAAAACCTGAGACTTCTACAGTGAATTAGTATTTTACAATACAGGTGGTCTTTAATGAGAATATTATCTCTTAAACAAATGCCAGCTACCTTATCCCCTGTTGTACAGTTATAGAAAAGAACATTTATCAACATATTAAAATATTGAACTGATCTAAGCACGTGCAATGTGAAAAATTAAGAATATTCCCTATAGTGACCCAAAAATAGAATGATAGTTTCAAAAATAAGAAAAAAGATCTTTAAAATGGAGTTTTCTAATTCTAAACCTTGATAAAACCCCATAGGAAAAAAATCATATGTAGTTATATGCAGTGATTGAAGTGGCCAAATGATTGGTCCATCACACCCAATCCAGAGATTTGGGAATGTTTTGTCAAGGGATACACACACAAATAAACCCCAATATGTCTGCACTCTATCTTGTTGGAATATAATTTTGGGTTATAACTTAAAGCTCAGAGTACATTAACCCTTCTAAAAAGTTCAGGTAGATATTCACATTAAAAACTGTTTTAGTAAAGAAAAAGGATTCACGATCTTGTCTCTTCACAAGTTCGTGAATTTTTAGGCTATCTCTAATATGATAAAGTGTAACTGGGTTCTTTGATCTCTATAATTCAACATTCTAAGCATTTTCCTTTCCACACAAGTGAAACATAGCCTCGTCAGAGAACATAATTTTTTTAAGGAAACAATCATCATTTTCAATTACTTCCAAAGCGAGTTCCTTTCAAGTGATACGTTCTTATGATGTAATGTGCTGCAATTTTTATAATTTATAAGGATGAATTTCAATTGTTTTTTCAAAACATCATGAGCAGTAGATTGCAAAGATTTAACCCGCATGTTGCACTCTGAGTGACTTCCCAGGGCTGTAAACAAAAAACTAATGAATGATCTTCATTTTGTCATCTGACGATCTAGGCCTACCTGCACCCTTCTTATGTTCAACACTGACAGTTTCTTTAAATTTATCATACCGTGAACAAATGCTTGTTCTAGATAGTGGCTCTAAATTAAAGAGTTCTAAAATTGCGTCGAACTTGTGTCTCTGATTTTGTTTCAATAAACCACTGTAAGCATTGTGCTTTAATCTGTGGATTCATGGTGACTGATGTATGCAGTTACATATGCAATCACAGTCCATCTAGTATTTGCTAAGGAAATTTAATGTGTTACCTATTAAAGACAGCCCAATCATTCAATAGGATTATTACTTTTTTTGTAATAAGTCATCAAAGTTGTTCAGATAATCCTTGGATATCCTTTTTATTTGATGTAAATATTGTAGTGAAAAAATTAATACATGAGAAATATATAATACATTTAATTTAAATATATACTAATGCATTATCAATATCTATTTTTGATTTATTTCGTATTAATTCTCATAATTTAGGAAAGATGATGAACAATTAGTAGTAGGTGGTTCATTGAGTAGAATCATAGTACCACATCCAGCAGTACAAGAACCAATAGCAGTACAAATTTTATACACAGCTTATAGTGGATGGATATCTAGTGGATTAGCACGATGGAGTATTGATAAAATAAAGCTGGTTGATAGTTTTGGTAGCAGGTAAGAAAAAAAAATTTAAATAATATAAATTTCAGTTATAAAATTACTTCATAAGACTTTTAGATTTAAAAAGATAATAAATTGTTAATGTAACATTTAGGGAATATGTTTACAATATTAAACCTCAAATAAAATATTCTATTTTTGTTTAGTAAAATATTCAGTAATTCAATTGTTTGTTCTGAATAATTATTTATTCTCCAACTTTCAATATAAACATGAATATGCTGATAAAATTTACATTAAGTAAATTCAAGAAATGATTTATTCAATAAATTTCAGTAATAAAAAATATTATAATACACATATATGATCCAGTATTTGTATATTTTTTAATTTTATAATTAGAAGTAAATAAAAATAGTTTCAGCTATTTGCCTTTTTGTTAATGTATGCTGTAGTAAAAAACCTTTTGTAATGATACAAAAGTCGAAACGAGTTCTTATACGGTTTACAGAAGTACAGATATTTCTATTAGCTAAATATATTCAGCATATATCATTCTAAACTGATTACAGCTAAAGTGAACCATATTAGACTAACTTTGTCATCCATCGTATAACAATAGGCAGCGGTACATAGAAGTACTGCTCCTATATATTTATATATGTAGTAGATACATCTCTATAGGTAATAGGAGTATCTATTGGGTTTGTTACTAGGCAGGAAACCTGACACTTCAGTATGCCAGAGTACTGCAAAGGTGGCAACATGTTAAACCATAAAACCAAATGCTTTTTTAAGTGAAAAAAAGTAAAAGTGCACATATATACATGGTACATATTTTCTATATGTACATAAATATTATTTTACAAATTTCTATGCGCACATAAAGGCACTTGAAATTATTATACACTTGTGTGATATTAAATATAAAAGCATAATTAATTTGATAAAAGTAGTACATTAAATGACAAATACAACACCAAATATACTATTAAATAAACATCTGAAGGCTTTTCTAATCACTTCAAGATAAACGCCTAAGCATTATTGTTAACCCCTTTATGAATGTGTTCTGTAGAAATAGCATATGAATGTGTTAGTAGTTATATTTCATTTGTTTTATATCAGTTATTAACCTGAGTTAATCTTTTAAATCTCATATTTAATATCTACCTAGGACTTTGGAAAGCAAAGATTAGTTTAAAAAGAAAAAAATTATTTATATAAAGCGGGAAAATAAATAATTTAGTGTATTATAAAATGTTATTTGGCAAAAGCTGAGCTTAAACAACTTGGTGCTTCTGTAATGAGCGCAACTGAAATAGTTACAAAATTATATAGTGTCAGAAATATAATTCAGAAGATAAGAAATACGTTTAACACGAATGAATCTGAATCAATTTCTATTCAAAAGTGGTTTAAACTTTCTAAATTGTATACAGTTTAAATTATCTACATAAATTAAATTTCAAAATAATTGAACATTTTATAATGCATTAAGGCAATGCTTCTTAATGATTATTACTGCAGTAGCATCATAAATTATTATACAATATTTCAATGTTTTATTAACTCAAAATAAATGTATAAGTCAGAAAATAAAATTTTTATTCTGTACATTAAATCTTCTGAGAACTCCAAATATGGTTTATCATGATATTTAAATAAAGTAGGCTGCAATTATCTTTAATGAATTGCAAGTTAAAGCAATCTGGATAATGTTCATACTTGTATATGAGCCAATGCAATATTTTCAGAAAGATGTGTAGTAGGAATGAGATAGGTAAAAAAAAAGATAGGTAGATGAAATTCTACTTGACTTTAACGGCTATGGACTTCAGCTTAGATGTAGACTGAATCTGTAATTTGAACAGGGATTAACTATTTTGTAAAAAATAATTATAACATATTCATTTTTAGGTCATTAATTTATAATAGTTTTAATAAGATTGTACTGAATGCACATCTGTTCTTAAAAAAAAATCCTGATAAGTTCAAATGGAATTAAGATAAATATTTTTAATTTATCGACTTAATAGATGAATTAAGAAACAACCTGTATTTATTTACAAGATTTTATTAGATATTTATAATTCTAAATACTTAATATGTACTACATGTATTTTTTTTAAGATGAACAAAAATATACTGATTACATTAATACTTTATTTTGTTCTATAATAATTTTTTCATTTAAGTACAATAAAGAATTTTAAAGGGATATGCTACAAATAAAACTATAAAGATAATTTAAATCTCTAATAAATAAGTAATCATAATAAAAAATTTTATTTCATAAATGTACTTTAATAAAACAACAATCTATATTTATATGACATTGCTTTCAGTTTGTCAGTATGTAAACGAGGTCTTGTGTTGGAATCTGGAATTGCTGCAGTGTTACCATTATATGCAGGTGACTGCAAACATCTATCAGAACAACATACTTCTACCAATGTATGGACAATAAATAATGTAAGTATTATTAAAAATAAATAAAAAAATAAACATCATGAACTCAAATGAAAACAATCACTTTAAAATTCAATGTTTAGATTATAAAAATAATTAAACCGTTTTTGAAATAAAATATTTCTTAATATTTTAATTTCTTAATAAATATAGAATTTAGAAAAAAAAATTAATACATTATAGTTTTTCCACATTTTTTAATTCCCACAGAAATTAAAAATGAGTTAATTAAAGATAAACAGATATAATTTCTCTGCTAATCTCCATAGCAGATTATAGTATCTCAAACTTTCATCTAGAGTTTTGAAATTTGAATTATGATCAGATATGGCATTTTTCACACAATAATTTTCCTGTAATTACATTCCTTCTCGTAGGCAAGCAACAGTAAGGCATCTCAGCCTATCAAATCCCTAATGCCTAAGAAAAATTGGAGAAAACAGATATTTAAAAAAAAGATATACATCTTTTACCTTAAAGGCCATTTCCTTTGTTTCCATATGAAAATAAAAATTTAATACCTTAATCACAAATTAATATCTCTTTAATTACTTGACTCTTGGAATAACTTTTGGAAGGACAGGTAGAAGGGAAAAATTGTGTAGGCAGGCCACGTTTGGAATATGTAAAACAAATTGTTAGGGATGTAGGATGTAGAGGGTATACTGAAATGAAACGACTAGCACTAGATAGGGAATCTTGGAGAGCTGCATCAAACCAGTCAAATGACTGAAGACAAAAAAAAAAAATACTTTACTCATCTGGCGTTCAAAAATCGGTTCTTTTTTTTAAAAAAAGTCAAATACTTCTTTCAGACAGCAGATATACAGGAAGTAGCCACAATATCTCTCCAATGATTTATAAGTACAACATTATATTGATACATTGTTGATTGCGGCCCAATTCAACATATCTCACAGCTAATTGGTGTTTCAAAACCACACAACCCCTTTTTTTGATGATGTGAATTTATTACAAAAATATTAATGTTAATAAAATACTTATATAACAATATTCAAATTACCTTATATAACTTTACAAAGATGTTCAAAAATATATAACTTTACAAAGATGTGATCCCAATGCAGGTTCGTACAAGTTTCATAACATTTGCAGCCACTTTTCGTAACGTTTGCTCAGTAATGTTTGAAATCTCACTTTCAATTAATCTTCAATTTGTCAAACGTATGAGAATTGTTTTTAAAAACTACAATTTTTAAATACCTCCAAAAGAAAAAAATCTGCTGGTGTAAGATCTGAGAATCTTGGAGGTCACAACCCTTTTAATATCAAACGATGGTCAAAATATTCCTGTAACACATCCAGTGTTACATTGTAAATATAGCATGTTGTGTTATCCTGCTGGAACTGACATTCTCATTTATGTATATCTAACATGGTAATAAATTGTTTAAGTTACGATAACCACACCACTTACAGATTTATTAAAAAATAAAGACCTATTAGACAATGCTGGGAGATCACACAGCAATTTTACATCTGTGTAATAGTCGATCATGATATGGATGAGGATTTTCAGTGCTCCATATTTGGCAGTTTTAGTTGTTAATGTAGCCATCCAAGTGAAACATGCCTTGTTCCTTGTTGCTGAAGTAAATGCAATCCAAAATTTCAATACCATTATCACCAACAAGAGAACAAAACCAATGATGATACTGTAAACGTTTTCCATGGACAACTTCTTTCAGTTCTTCAACGACACCGATGCAATAAGCATGTAATTTTAATTTTTTATTCGCCCTGAAAGCTCGGCCTAAGATGATAACTTTCTGAGCAATTTTCTGGGTGAGCGAGTCAAATGTTCTTTCATGTCCTCCAGAACTTCTACTGTTAACTGCTACTACTACTGGGCGATACTGGATACTATTGGGTGATGGTCGACCAATGCTTTTCTGATCACATACACTCCCAGTCCCACAAAATTTATTAATCGAATGCGATATTGTTGACTTATTAAAAACTGAAGAATTGGGAAATTTTATCTGCAACTCGTCTTTCATTTGTTCATAAGATTTATATGTGCAATAAGTCTCAATAATAAATACACATTCGTTCATGGAAAACAACATAGTTAACACAATAGATGAATTTATAATGGTATAGCACTAGTGCATAAGGACATTTAAACTGTTACAAGCTGCTAACCTTGAATACAGTTTTACCTACTGACATGTACGGAGAAATAAAATTTACCTATGTGTGACTTCTACCTTCTTAATCTTAGGGTAGCGTCCTTTTTGAAACACTCGATAGCTCTAGTCCTGTTACACCTTTGAAATGTGAAATTATTTAGTAGTCCAGGTTCAATAGCATCCTTTTCATCAGGTATACTGTTTTTATAATTTCCCTGCTGTTAATCACGGATTATGATTTTGCCTGTAAGTGCAATTTTCATCTTCATGATCATTGTTTGCCGTAAGTTTACTTATGTCATTTCCTTCAACAATTTTATAATTATGATAGCTGTTTTGCAAAAATTCATCAAATTGTATATATGCAACTTCAATGAAATACTTTAATTTAAGTTCTATAGTTCCAGCTTCAATTTATTAAAATATTTTGTAAAATCATTACTTAAAGAATTAACTACGTAATAAATGACAACTTATATGTGTGTGTGTGTGTGTGTGTGTGTGTATGTATGTATGTATGTGTGTGTATATATATATATATATATATACTTTTCTTTTTTAACTTATTGGGTATAATAATGTTTTCCTTATAATTCCAAAATAAATTCCATTTTTTTCCAAAGTAACTTAATTGTTTGCATTACGCACAGATTCATGGGCTGTAACAGCTTTGTAACATTTGAAAGACCCACTTTATATAAACAAGTATCCATCTCAGTTATTTTGGATTACTGGAATTAAACTATTCATTGATGATCACTCATATGAAAAAGTTTGTATGAGTACGGTCAAAATATTTATAAATCTATATTAAAAAAGTATTTTATTACAAAATCCTAATAAATATGTAATAATAATAATAATAAGAATAATACAAATTTTATTTATCTGCTTACAGATAACATCAAATGGATCATCAGAAAATATAACAGCTACGAGATATATACCGACACAAGTAATACATATTGGAGATGAAGCAATACACTCAAATGAGAACTCATCAACATTGTTACCGACATTAAACCCGACTAATAATGCTAATCTAAATTCTAATTCTAATGAAGATAATTATTTTAATAACAATAATAATAATTATCACTGGAAACCAGTGCCAGAATATCCAGATAAATCTGGAAATACTGGTAATGACTTAGAATCAACAAATAATTTTAATTTAGAAGACATAGGTGGAAGAGGTTTTATAAATGTTAGACATATAAATCACAGAACATGGAATAATAACAGTAGTATTAATAATAATTATACGAAAAATTATACAAATTTTAATGATAATGAATTTTATATAATTTATAAAAACGGTACGTTTATTTTTAATAATGAAACATTAAATGAAACAGAATTACTTAAAAGATTAAAATTAAATATTAATTTAAATACAAGTAATAATAATGTTACAATAAGGCCAGAAATAAAAGAACCAATCTTATCATCGACGATAAGACAAGAAATTAAAGAACCAATATTACAGAGTACAACTCCTCGTAATTATAATGTTAACAATAAGGACAGTGATACACCTGAAGATTTTAACATAAATCGAACACCAAAATCTGATTTAGCTCCGCCACCTGTTACTGCAACTGAATCTTGGTTACACTGGGATGAAAGTACATTGACATCATCGACTTCATTAGGAAATAAAAAATTAAAAAAATTAAATGTCGAACAACAATCTAATGAATCAGTATTATTATTACATGAAAGACCATTTGTAGTACAATTATTTCCACAAAGATTAGTATCATTATTAGAACAAGCTGAAAAATATGCACGATTAGCATTTTCACCATTCGTAGGAGCAACTACCACACCTGAAACAACGCCACCACCATCAACAATTTCATCAACAACGACATCAACATATACTGAATCAAGAGTACAAAGAATGTTAAAATACTTTCCATCGTTCTGGTCATCGAATGAGTCATCTTCACCACCAACATCAAAAAGAATTAACAGACAAGTAACGACACAATCAACTGTTATAGCGAATCCAGTTAAGGCTGGAAAAGTACTAATACCTTACAGTAATGATAATAGTAGAAAATTACAAAGATTTCAACCGAGATTTATACCATTACAATATAATCATAACAAAAATATTAATTCATACGAATCATCGAATGATGCTGAAGAAACTAAAGAAATAAAAAAAGAATTTAACTTACCACCAGTGTTAGCCGATCACATTGAATCACCGATGAATCAAGATAATTCCGAATATGACTTTATTTATGAACGTAATGAAAGAAAACGAAGACATATATTGATAGGAAGATGATAATTGTCCTTTTTTTCCCAAATATATTATTGTAAAAACTATTATATGACTGATTGTTATTTTCTAATATACATGTATATAATAATTTAAAGTAACGTTAAAAAAAAATCATAATTTAAATGGATTATGATATAAAATTAAGGAAAAAAATATATAAATATTTTTTTTCCAGGGTTACTTCAAAAATAGCCAAGTGCACTAAAAATAGGGAAGTGTTTGGTGGTTTGTTAAAGAAAAAACATACTGATTGGTAATGTTAATAAAAACAAATTGTTGTGTATTAGATTCCTAATGAGTTAAAATTCTTTTATCATAAAATATCTAACAAACATTATGTTTATTAGTCTTGATACATGAACTAGATGTTAAACCATTAAAATAATGCATAACATAAAATCTGGTAGTAATAAAATAATTAAATAACAATAAATTTTTACTTCCATTACATCAGTATACAATTTCTAACTTTTTGTGTATTATAAAGATTTCTAGAACTTCTGGAGGGGATGTGTCATATTTTTAAAAACAGTTTGTAACCTGTTTGACATTGTAATTAACAAACAGATACTGAAACTACATAGTTCAGATATAAACTTGGACTTTGAATTTTGTCATCAATTTCAATTCATTTCATATATATGCCCTAGGAAAATGATTATGTAATAATTACCATGAAAAAACCCAAAAAAAGCAGGCAATGTTGATTCTCCCAGCATTAATGTAAAGATTAAAATTTAATTCTTTGAGTGATAAATTTAAAAATTATTATTAAAAAAATTAAAAAATTTCCATTACTTATTTACTTACTGATGAAATAAATATTGGAATATCTTTGTAAACAAATAGTAGAAATCACGTTTTTAAAAAACACCCCAGACTCAAGAGAGAGGCTATATTGCCATTGGTTCCTACATCACTTTTTATACATTTCTAAATTTAAATTTAAAAAATTTGAAATATTACGATTAATTTTCTATAATCCAGGAAGAGGAAGGACATTTTGTAAATTTTAAATCTTGGAAAAAGTTTTAGTAAACTTTCAACTGAATTGCATTCAGGTTAAAGTAATTGGGCCATAGGTCTGTAAAGAGCTCATCTCGCCTAGGTCTGATTTTTTTGGTTTTGGGAATGGTGGACTTACAAAAAAATTAATTTACACTACAATTAATAGCCTTTAAATGTTCCCTAGTGATGTTTTTACCAACAATAATGCACTTATCTCAAAATTGTAGTCGTAGGTTAAAGGGGAACTACCCCATTTCTCTGACTGATATGTTAAAACCAAAATTAATGATAATACTTTCCAGAGAAATTAAGTAAAATAGATGTACACACAGGCAACATTATATACAGAACTGAATTTTATTTCTTTTTTTGCACTTCTGGATTCTGGGACATAAAAATGTCAAGAAATACAAAAAGAAAACAACCAGGCACCCGAAAATTTGATAAATAAAATAATCTCCACCATTCAATACTATATATAAACTGGAAGGTTAGAAAATATAAAAAGAATCATATAAAATCACTAGATATAAAATATATGTATATAATAAACATTGACACCAATAAAACTATAAACATAATTAATAATACTCTCGCTAAATTAAAAATAAATAATAATATAATATATGAATTAATAAATTCATTAAAATTATGTGTTAAATATAATTATTTTAAATTCAATAATAAATATTATCAGCAGGAAAAAGGTCTAAGTATGGGATCTCCACTTTCTGCTATTATGGCCAACATATTTATGAATGTATTGGAAAACACTCTTTTACCCGATATAATTAACAAACTTTAAATTACCTTATACAAAAGATATGTAGATTATATTCTAATTATACATGATCAACAATATAATAATGAAGAGGACGTAATAACTGAAGAAATGAATTCTTTAAACAATGATATTAAATTTACTTTAAACAGGGAAAATAATAATAATAGCATTGATTATTTGAATATAAAATTTAAAAAAAAATTTTAATAATAATAAAATTGATATTGATATATAAAGAGAACAAACCAAACAAGACACTGTAATACATTTTAACTCTTTTCATCCGTGCGATCAGAAAATAGGATCTTTTAATTCATCAATTTACAGAGCAATAAAATACTTAAAACACAATAATATAAAACAAAAGAATGAAGTAAATAATATTAAACATATCACATTAAATAATGGTTACGATGCAAACTTAACAGATAAATTATATACCAAAATAAAAAAATAAAATACACATAAAGTACAAAACAAAACTAACAAATAATAATACTATAGAAGAATACAATATAAATTATAATAAGTTTAATAAAATATTAAAATTAAAATCAGCATATATAACTAATAATAAATTACATAAATAATAAGGATCCTTCTAAAATAATAAAATATCATAACAAATATGATCTAGAAAAACTTAAATGTGAAAATTGTCATTTGAAATAAACTGGTATGACAAATCGTTCATTCTCAATTAGATTTAAAGAACACATCAATTCCATAAATAAAAATAATAAAAATGAATCTAACTTTGCTAAACACGTAGACATAATTACAATCCAAACAAATTGGAATACTCTAATAACTTTCATAAAACTAGTATATTGGAGAAATTTCATATATATATATAAAACAACAGAAAAGTATTCAAACATCGAAATTGACATTAAGAAAAGACGAATGAAATTCTTTGGTCATCTCAGTAGACTACCAGAAAATTGATCGACAAAAAGGGTAATAGAATAAGTAACCTTGCTCAAGAACTCAACACCTTGGATGGACAAACTTCGAAAGGACCTAAAAAACACCAACATAAGTCCAACAGACATTTTAGAAAGAGACACCTTCAGATACAAAGTAAACAAATAGGAAGTTACATCACAGCAACCAAAACAAAAACAGTATAGACCAAAGTGGTTAGAAGAGCATAAACAAGCTTTCTAGGAAAGAATTCTCGAACAAGAAGAACCGAAAGGAAAGTTGAGTTATTTGCTTAACGTCTTCCATTTAGTGGGAGAATTCAAAAATAATAATAATAATATATATATATATATACATACAAATAATAATAAACCAATAAATGAACAAATCAGATTTGATAATGATATTTTATTTTAAAAAATTATACAATAATTATTAATTATTATGTCGGCTAACTGATTCAATTTATACTGTATAACAGTTGTAAACATCTTACCGAAAAGACGTTTTTCTTTTAACATTGACTTATTTTAACTATTGACAATCAACTGTTATGAACATAATAATTTTAAATTTTATTTTCATTTTAATTCCTATTTATAAAAATTTATATGCACAACTATAAAATTCATAATTAATCAGTAATTCCTGATGACGGATAATCCGAAAGCACTTGGATAATTAATACTCACAATTATTGGTACGCTGATACTCTAGTTTTATATAAAAAGCTATACAGATATCAAGACAAATCTTTATGTTACCACTTATTTAATGGTTGCAGCTCTGATATAGTATATTTCGACTTCAACATTTCACCTGAGTCTAGGAGTATTTCAAATTCAGCAAGGATTATTTCTAACAACTTTTTCTTTTAAATCAACCCCAAAAAAAAAAATGCATGGGATAAACCTGAGATCTACATGACCAGAGACAACAAGAAATGACTTTCTATCCAAAGAACTTATATAGCAGTAACTTGGTGTTATTTGCTGTGTGGGCTGTTTCACCATCTGGCTGCAACCAGCAATTACATTAATCTTCTTTCACCAGTGCTATGAAGTCAGTTATAATCTGCTGGTAGTGTTCAGATGTTACTGTTTCTGTGGACTACTATTTTTTTCTGAGAAAGTGGGCAACATACTGTAATCTTTTTTGAATGCAATGTAGTTTTGTCTCTATATTGCAGCATTGGTTGTTCTGGCTATTCACATAGCCAAAGATGAGCCATATCTTCTCACTCAGGAAAATGTTATCAAAGATCTGAATACTGCTGCAAACAAAACTCATAAATGGTTTGCAATAATTTGAGTCTTTTTCCACGATTTGGTTCTTGTAATTTCTGCATAGCTTGATTATGGTATGAACATAATTTATAACTTCTTTGTGGCTTTGCAAACATTTCCGTATAACATTCCAGTCTCCTGAGATTATTGATTTTCAATGTAATCATTCAAAGGATGCAAAAACTGTTCTAAATATTTGTCATTTAAAACTGTTGCCCGGACCATTTTTATTTGTTTACATTACCAGTTTCTCTAAAACTGAGTGACATATAGGTATGTTTGGTTGAGGAAAAGCTACAGGAAAATCTTGCCGACACTTTAAAAATCATTGCAATTTAAAATAATTTTCAGGAATAAAGCACTTTAAAACTGAGTAAAAACGCGTGATAGTCTTTTTATAGCACACTTCCCACTGGTAGGCAAAAAAAGAAGAGATTATTTGATAATTGTGTATATATTATTGCATAAAGTCAAGCATTACCAACCCATCCATTAGTGCCAACCTTAAAGGAAATTTTCTACTAGAGTAGATTAATGAATTCAAGGTTGTATAACTTTTAGCTTGCCTGTATTATGGGATCCACTTTAAAAAAAAAAAAACAATTCTTCTAATAATGCCGCTTAATATTAACTTAGTATTCTGAGCTGACTGGTGTAATATTTATACACAAATAAGTGAAAATGTTACCAAAAGCATTAAACAAGATAGAAAATATTAAATTAGAAATATTAATCGTAGAAATCTTAATCGTTTCTAGGTTAAAAAAGGAAATATAAAATTAATTAATGATGAAAAAGTGTAAAAAGTTCTGTTCTATTACCAGATGATAATTACAACACCAAAAGATGTTTCATATATAAAAATAAACAAGAAATGTTTAAAAAATACTAGCAAGCTTAAAGATTTATTTGTAGGCAATTTAAAAAAATAAAAATGTCATCTTTAACTGATGATAAGTTTAAGGTTACAATAGTTATTATTTTCTATTATTATAGATTAATTAGTGCTGTCAACTCCTGATTATCGATAGATAATGTGTAAACTTGAATTTATTTGAACTAAATGATACAAAATTTTAAAACTACTCAGCAAATATAATACTGTTATAAATAGCCGGCCTCCATGATGCGAGTGGTAGTGTCTTGGCCTTTCATCCGGAGGTCCTGGGTTCTAATCCCAGTCAGGCATGATATTTTCACACACGCTACAAATCATTCACCTCAATCTCTAAAGCAATACCTAACGGTGGTTCCGGAAGTTAAAAAAAAAAAATAAACTGTTATAAAACCAGTAATATTAGAAAAACCTTTTTAACCTTTTCAAAGATTTAGAAACAGGATTTTATTTTTTTAAATTGATATACACAAAGGAAAATTCAGACTATTCCTTTGCTATCAGTCTCATGAAGCCATTCTAGATTTAAATTGGCACAAATCAGAAATATACACTTCAAGAATTTTATCTGGCATAAATGGTACAAAGAACATATTTTTATTATTTTTTTACCAAGTCTTTCCAATTTGATCCATATAAGGTCTGAATAATTCACTATACCTAGAATAATTTAATTAAATCCTAATATTCTTCTGTAACACTTTAAAAACCTCTATTCTTTGTTTTTTCTGCTTTCCTTCTTTACTTACTTTCCAAATTTGTAATAGATTGATATTTAACAAATAAAACCAAAAAAAAATTAAAACGGAAAATCTTAGAAATTGCTTAGTAGTCTCAAATGCAACTTTAAAAATTATTTTTTTTTACCTACCGCTTTAATTTTTCTAAAAATAATACACACAATAGCATTTTGAATATTAAAACAGGTAATTTGGCATTTATTTGATTAAAATCAGCTAATTCATTTAGTCTGTTGCCAACCAAAGAAATATAAATTTATTTATTTATTCATGCAATATTAACAACAGATTGACACTCAATAATAGTAACTACAATGGATGATAATTAGTTTTGTAGTATTTAAAATGCTATCCCATATGAAGTTAAAAATTAAACTTTCCAAATCTGGACAATCCAATAAGAATTATCATGAGTGTTTAAGAAAAATAAAATTAAATAAAAGTAATATTGTACATTAATGAAATAAATATTTTAAATAATAATAATAATCTCCAGGTTACGACTATAATTGTACAAATTTACCTGAATAAGTTCATTGTAATGTGATGGCATCATCCAAGACAATGTTAAAAAATAACGTGAAAATTGTACTGGATTGGTGGTCTTGAGTAGGTAAAATATCAAAACATAAAGGCTTGAACTACGTTTAAAAAAAAACTGATCAGTTTTTTACTGACGACAATATACTTTATATTACGACAGAAGTTATACAAATTTTTAACTGAGTCTGATCTAGCCGTCACTCTAAGTCAAGCTTCTCCTCTGATGAACATACAAAACTATTCAAAGACACAAAAACCTGATTATATATGAATAGACATAATTTAAATACTATACACTCTTCAAACAATTACAAACAACACAAATCTTTTGAAACATAATTAAGATACCAGTGGCTATATTCAATGACATGACTTGTTGGTCCCAGTGGCAGTCTTTAAAGAAGTTTGATTTAGAACAACAGCTAGCTCGAACTAAGGTGAATTTTTATAATTTTATAACATTCAGCTCTTTTTTTTAAGAAGGGAGGATTAGGAAACCAGGTTTTAGCTGATAGACACTTCAGCCACTAAATTTATTATGTGGCTACCAGACAGGATGAAGAGTTTTCAACAGGTTGACAGATCAGACACAAAGAAAGCAGTAGTCCTTTAGGTACCACAATCTGAGTGACAATATATTTATTTCTCTTTAAAATAAAAAAATACTGGAAATAATTTAAACACTTTTCTCAATAAGATATAATTTTTAAACAGTCCTTTCATATATCACTGTAAAGATATTTTTAAAAAAATGAAAAATTATACTAAATCCATATTGTTAATGCTATGTATGTTTTTTATCCATTTAAAATCTCGGACAAAAGATTAGTAATCAACTGTAAGAATAGCTAGCTATTTTTTTGAGTACGAGATGGGAATTAAAATCAAAACTGAGACAATACAGACAGAATCTGTCTTTCATCTAGAAAGTTATGGGTTCAAATTCCAATCAGGTTCAGCATTTTTCATACATAACAAATTTTATCTCCTAGAAGTGACTTAATTGGATGGCAGCCTGTCATTACTTGAGAAAATAAAGAAATAAATAGGAATGACAAAATTCTTCAAATTTTACTTCTTATAGAAATTAAAAAAGTTTACTTACCATTATCTTAAGTCCAAATTTTTAATTTAGAATTATGGATTTTTTTTCGATTGCATTTAAAATTTGCTATGCTTGCCAGATATTATAATTTTATTAGATTTAAAAATTTTGTTACTCAGCTCATCTTAAAACTTCTCTTATACAGATCTTCCACTTCATTTTTTAATAACTTTACTGCTTAGGCAATCCATAAATCTGACAATCTGGTAACAGATAATTAAGAGCAGACAGCAGTTAGTATTAAAGCAGAATTATATTGTGATAAGATTCATAAAATATGGAATATAAATAAATCAGTAATAAAATAAAAAATACAGTAAACAAGTGAAAATGTGTAAATATTTTATATAAAATAAGTTGGTATGAAAGTATATATTTATGAATGAGAGTAAAATGAAAAATGAAATAATAAATAAATAGGTTGTAGTAAAATAAAAAAATAAAAAATAATTTATAATATAAATATACATATACCTATATAAGTACCTTTTTATACATTATTTTTACCTATATTGTATAAAATAATTAATTTAATAAATTTATAATTATGTATTACTTATATACTGTTAATAAATACATTAAAATAAAATGAGTAAACAATTTTTCTTTATATTTTCTAATTTGTGTTCTGGAAAAGAAATCAAACAGAAAAAAATGATTGAATGAATGAATAAACCTTTATTTCCCTTGTATAAAATGTGACATAAATATGATTACTATCATAACCTAAAAATTTAAAACTAAAATATCATAATAAATTAATATTCTTTATATACAAATCATACAGATGAAGACTGTCAACCTCTGTGGAATAGCGATCTTCTCTGTATTTCATCAAGAAGGTTCTGGCTTACCAGTTGGGCATGTGAAACAAGTTGATCAACAGCTTATTAAATAAATAAATGTATTTTAGACTTCTAAAATAAGCTAAAAAAAAAATAAAGCAACTACCATGGCATTTATAAGTCTATAAAAACCATTTGATAATGCAAAAAGGAAAATGCGTTTAAAAACTTGAGAACTAAACATAAATATATGAGAAGAAGAGTTATTTACTATCTATATGAGAATCAAATGGATAAGGGAAGAAGAAAGCCAAGGATAGAAAACTTTCAATAAAAAATTACTGTTTACTTGTTTCAAATACACATCTAAAAATTAAAAAAAAAATCGTTGAAAATATTTGTGAGAAGTATAGTCATTTATGACAATTAAAAATGGATAATAAGAAAAACAGAAATGAGAATGAAGACCTTTGCAGTGTGGTGTTATAAGGGGACATTGGAAACATGATGGATCAACAAAATTTGAAATTGGAGAAGCCTCACGATAAATAGAAAAGGTGTGAAATTTATGGCAGAACTTAAACTAGGCTGGTTGAACAACTATTAAGTCATCCAGGTTAGCAAATTTGGCCATAGAGAAATGTAAGGAAAGTAAAATCTGCAAAGACAAAGATTTGAATATAAAAACAGATAACTAAGGATGAAGGTTATGGTAAATATATTGTCGTTTAAAGATTAGTGAAGGACAAAATGAATAGAAATAGAAATTTAACAAAAAAGTTGTACACTCGCCGCCAAATATGTTGGCTCAGGAAATGAAAGCCTGTGTACTAGCATTTTGCATGCATTGGCCTCTGTTACAAGCAAACTAAAAACATTGTGGTATGGTGATATATGAGAAACAGGTTCACATAAACTTACTGTAGCATATGTAATTGTTGAGTTTTATTCTAAATTATAAATTGATGTTGTGATCTAGGTCTACTTCCTGTTGTATAGCAACTAATAACAGTAGAATTATACATGACTAATGTGCTATTTATGAGTTGTTGTAAACACAACATGCAATTCTAAGAATTTCATTTACTTATCTTTAATCTACTCTAATCATTGCGCTGTGAAGAATCATATATTACTCATCACTTGTATACTGCAAAAGTGGTTATTATAGAAATATTTATTTCTGTGTATATTTTAACTTAATGAAGTGAATAGCTGGTGACTTCATTTACTATTTCTTGTGTTGTTTTCACTTAAGGTTTTGTCATAAATTCAGTCATGAAAATTTTTAATATTTCAATACAACTATTTTTTTTTTAAATGCCTAAGTTAGGAGGAAAAGGTACAGTAGTTCATACTCGGACAAGGGTAAATTGTATTCAATGTCAACAATTTCTTTTTACAATACAATGCCGGAACTGGAAAGTGAAAAAAACTGAAGTGCTGAATAAGGTTGTTCAAGTAACAAAAGTATAAAAAAAAAATGGTCCAAAGAAGTACAACAGAAGGGAAATCAAATGAAATTAAGAAGCCACCCGTGTTCGTTTTGCCAAGAAAACATGTAAATCACCCTAGTGCTGTGTGCAATTTAGATTCGTTTCGCACAGATGCTTTAAGGTGTTTAATAAATAAATTTTATGTAACTGAAAAAAGTGTGTTTCTATTGTGAAGAGAATTATGCAAAAAGCCCATGAAAGTGAAATTTATTTCAAATGGAGTGAAAGATCTATAAGGAGAATATTACATAAAATGGGATTAAAATGGAAAAAACTGAAGACAACCAGAAAATACTGATAATACAGCATGACATTAAATGCACCGAATGAAATTTCTACAACAAATTTCCCTGTTTCACAAAGAAGGAAAACCGACTGTATACAAACAAATGAAAACTACATTCACAGTAGTTCATACAACACCAAAATTGTGGGTAAACATAACCTTGTGGGTGGACAAACCTTCATGAGGGACTGAAAACACAAGAATCCAAGGGCTCACTATTAATAATTGTTCATGCTGGTTGTTATAAAGGATTCATTAACACTGCTTTATTTATGTATGAGTCAAATAAGAAAAGAGATTATCACAAATAAATGGATTCTGAAAAGTACATGAAATGGTTACGGAAGAAGTGTATTCCCAACTTGCCACATCGGTCGGTAATTGTACTAGATAACACATCGTATCACAACGTTTTGCTACAAAAGCAGCCAAATTCTAACTCTTTAAAAAGCGATATGAGAAAATGGTTAGCTGAACCATTAACTGTTCTCCTGCTATGACTGAATTATATAACATTATAAAATTACACAAGGAAAATCAAAAGATATTTCTAATAGATGACATTTACGAAAATTATGGTAACAGTTTTGCAGTTGTCACCTCATCACCCTAAGTTAAATGCCATTGAAATGATTTGGAGTCAAGTGAAAGGGCAAGTAGCTAAACGAAATATAACTTTTAACATGATGGATGTTCATAAGTTAGGTGAAAAGGAATTTCATAAAGTGACTGAAGTTCAGTGGAGCAATGTCTGCAAGAATGTTGTCAATGTTGAAAAAAGATACATTGAAGATGAATATTTATATGATGTGCACATCAACAATTTTGTGATAAATGTGAATTCAGAATCAGATATGAGTCCTTTAAAATCTACCGATAGCAGCGACTTCAGAATTTGCGAGCTACAGCAATAAAGTGAGTAGAAAAAATAATTATTTAAAATTAATATTAACTACGATACTAAACTAGTTTTAATTAAATAGCATTGTATGCATTTTTGGTTATAAATATCATCTATATGAAATTAAAAATGTTTTCAGTCGGCCTAGTACTGTGCCAAATTTTTGCTGAATGCTAGTAGTTTTTTGTGCCAACTTACGTGCCATTATTTGTATTTATATTTAGGAAGAATATACACACAATTAAAATATTCATTATAGTATAATATTTTATTATTTACTCTTAGGACAGAACAAACATTGAGAAAAAATTAGAATATATCAAATAAAGTTTTAAATCAATTGATTCATTTGCTATTCATAGTTAACAATTTTATAATTTATAAATGTTAATCTACTTTCAATTTTATAATTAGTGAATCACCATAAGAAAACATTTTATCTTATTTAAAAGATGCACAGCCATTGTCAAATTTATAAATTTTATTTTTATTAGGCATTATTCTTGATATTTCAAATTTGCTTACAGGGTTAATATTTTTATGAATCTATTCAGTTTCAATTAAATGATTTATAAGTCATTTCTGTCTGTGTATGTGTTCTTGTATCGCTGGATTAATGCAAACATCCAATCTGTTTCATGTAATATTTAGTGGAATCATTACAGTTTAATTTATTTGAGGGGTCTACATGCAAAACTGGACAAAATCCCACTTTTTGGCTATAATGAGGTTAAGAGTGGATGATTACAATTAAAAAGGTTTGCACCAAATAGTAAACTTTTTTTACAGCAAAACTTGATGTTTTGTATCAATTTAAGTGTATGAATGTCTGCATTAGATGCAAAGGTGGACATCTCCTACCTTCAGCAAGGAGCAAAATTGGATTCTTACATTGCCCAATCAGATAATCCCATTTTCAGTCAAAATATTACCAGATGTTTTTTGTGCTTGTTAATATTAATGAAACCAGCTTTCCTCTTAACTACTATTTTAACTACTGAATTAATTATCTTCTATACATACATACATATATATATATATAATGAATATTTATTTGTTTGTCCCGTATGCATTCCTACACCATTCATCCAATTGCTATGAAACTTTGGTGAGTTGTTGCACGCCCATGAAGGTTTCAGAATTAGTTTGGACCTGCTAAATGGCGTTGTGGTTGAGATATTTCAAAAAATTGTATTTATGGTTCGATTTGGCTCATATATGTCTATAACGACAAAATATTGGTTGACACACAATTAATAATATGAACCATACAGTGTGGGCGAAGCCACGATGAGGATGCTAGTTATTGATAAATTTATTCTTTAATTATGGATGAAGTCATTTAAACGCACTGAAGACTATGGCAAAAATCAGAGCGCATAATATAACTTCGTTTGTATAAATTACAGACAAAAACCTTTTTTAAAATCTTGGGTAATGGAAATTCTAATGTTATGAAATTTAGTTCTGAATGTCAAAAAGTCATGCCACTATCAAAGATACCTAACCAAGGTACATAATACTCAAAACAAATATACATTTATAATTTTACAATAGTTCAAGGGTCTTCAAAGACCAAAGATAATGTTTTCTGTTATACATGATCAGAACTTGATCGTGCAAAAGGTTCTTGCAAAATATCTTTGACAGTTTATCACAGATTAAAAAATTCCCAGAAATGGATACATTTCAACTGGTCTACGATGAATGTAGGGGCCAGAACAAAATTTCAACATTGATCATAAAGTGCCAAAAGTGGCTTTCTCATGATGCTCCTACAAATGTCAGTATTAGGTGTGTTCCCCATAATGGGACATAGTGACTTGCCAGCAGACCATGTTTTTGGCCTAATAGAAACAGAAGTTCATCAAAAAACCAGTACAATCCAACTTGATGACTATTTAGAAATTTTCAGTCATTATGGAACTGTGATTAATATTTCTGAGTTTCAGATATGCGATTGGAAAACCAAGACCACTAATAACCCGAAAAGTTCTGTCCAACTGGCATTTTCAAATAAGTAAATGCTCAAGAATCATAGTAACCTGTAAAGAACTTTCACAAGGTACAAAGTTATTGTTAGAGGACCATTCTACAAATCAGACGTCGACAAAACATTATCTCTATGAAACAAAATAGAATACTGGCCAATTTAACCCATTAACATTAAAAAAAAAAAAAAAATGGACCACTATTATGGACCATTATGGACTGAGATAGCTGATCTTTGGTTTTATTCATATTCAGTATGTAATCATAATGACACCACTTGTGGAAGAAAAGATTTTGACTCAATCTGTGAACATCAAGATGAATAAAGACCTTTAACTTTCAATTTATTGAATGTATTTATTTGTAATTTTTTCATTATAATGTAAAATAAATCATCTTCAAAATAGCATTCAGTAGGATTTTATTTTCCCTACATCTCCTACATACAGTTAGATGCTAATTCAGAAATTTCCATAACGTATAGTTGCATAAGTGGAATTTTCCATTTTCAAATCCTAATAAAGGCAGTTACTTTTATATGGGTTTGAATATTAGATCATGAATACCAGTGTTATTTGGTGGCTTGGTTTCAATTAAACACACTTCTCAACCTAAGACTGTACAAGATTACACTTCAATCACATCCTCATTCATCCTCTGAAGTAATATCTTATAGTAGTTCTAAAGGCTAATTGGAAAAAGAGAGAGAGGTGCATACTTGGACATTTCCAAATTTTAAACCAAAATAACCAACTTACATTGAATATTAGATATTTATTTCAAACATTTGATGTAAAGAATTATTAGAAAAATATTTATCTTGCTAAATCAAAAACTGCTGCTAATTTAGTACATTTTTTTGGTTTGTACAAAATTGTGTGAAAGGGAAATGTCCAGTTCTGGGTCTAGACCCCTCATTTATACTTGGATTCCTGTATCCATTAACATCTGATAATTAGCTTGGGCTCTCCAGTTAATTGCATTGTAAATATTTAGTTGAAGGGAGAAAATAGTTTAAAAACTCGAAAGTTAAAACTTTAAAAAAATTATTCTGTAATGTATAAATGATGTGTGCTTATTTGGAATAACAATAGAAGTTTAGGCAATTGAGATAGAATTTTTATACGTACAAAACACCATGATTAAATATTAGTCAGAAACGTTAATATTAAAAAAGATTTACAATTTATTCTCTCAGTCGCATTCTAAGCCAAGACAGTATAACATTAAATACCAACAATATTTGTAAATGTGTTAACTTAATCAAAAATAAGTTCTTACATAAAATTATTTAAGAAATAGGTTTACTGACCGATTTGCTTAGTTTTGTCGGGAATTCTTCAAAATTTCTAATTTGGACACAATATTTCAAAAAACACTTTTGTTACCTGTACATCACAATAACCAATTTTAACTTGCGAATATTTAATTGAAGAAAAACATATATTTCTAACAACTAGTTATCCCAGTTCACTAAATTTCCACAAATTTAGGACACTTGACATCTAATCTAGTTACGACAAAATTAACTGTAAGATACAGTATTTTAATACCGGTGGTAGTTCTATATCTCGATACTTTTAAAACGATATATATCGAAAGATAAAACAATCGATAAATTAAAAATGTCAACTTTTTACGGTGGTAATAATGTATTATTCGATAATTTTAATTTTAAGTTTTATTTATTAATAGTATATATATGCTAAGTATATGCTGTTAAGTACTATAGTATTAGTATAAGCTTTTGGTTTATGTTTTATAGTTAAGGCTAATGACTACTGTCAATTAATGCGATATTTACTACTAGGTTAGGTTTTAGGTTTTATTGACAAACATTCGTGTAATGAACCAACTAAACTGTCTAAAAATTATTATTATTTTTTTAATTTTCGAGTTGCAAATTCAATATGTGCTCTTTAAAATTTCTAATTGTTTTCGATACTTTTAGAGAGATGATTTACTTTCCTTATTATTTAAAATTTTGCCTATTAATTTATATGGGAAACACGATTATATTTATTTGGACACAATTCATAAAAATGTTTACCCTTAGATAAAAATAAACCTGACTGAACATGATTTAATGGTTTCATTAACTTCGTTTCCAGATTATAAACGTAAAAATTAGGCCCTCAAGATTCTAATTGAAAAAATTTCTTTATATAATTTGCTAGTGCAGGATGTTTTCTTACTGTAGTGTTGTAATTATTATCAAAATTCATATCGTATTTCATTAAGTTTGATTTAATAAAAAATCATACTAATTATTATAGAATCGTTTGTTTTTGTTCAACATGTATATGTTGCTTTGAAGTTTTCAATGTTCTATATATTATGAAATTCCTACCCAATTTCTAAAATTTAATTCCCCCTTTAGAAGAATTTTCGTACTGTTTATGCTTTATAATTTGCCTAATTTTCATCCAAAAAAACCCCATCTCTTACATCATCAGATAATTTTATGGGGTGAACTTATTCTCTGGTGGGAGTCATCAGTAAATATCATTGACATTTTTGTTTATACTTGTATTATTAATCTGGTTCCAAATTTTTATCTCTTCATATTAGATTTTTTTTTTTTGATTGATGAATTAATTCACCTCAGAAGCTTACAGAGAAGCTTGTTCTTGGGAATATGTTAATGGAATTTTGTAGCATATGTAAACTGCCATGCCTGACCGGAATTCAAACCTGAAACCCCTGGATGTATGTCAGTATGATAAACATATTGATACTCAATATACCTCATAATTATAAAACAGTAGCAAAATCACCTACAGTGACAGAAAATAGATAGTACAATATGTATTTCATACAAAATTATCAATATTTTCACAGCTGAATGTTACATGTTTCTTTTATAATTACAAATAATCTAAAATAGATGCACATGGTAACCACAATGTATGATTATAAAACCTGCACTTATGCACACAATAGCCCAAGATAAATCAAACTGCATTGATTGTAACATTATATTTGACATTCTGAGCATTAAATTCAAATCAGAATTACCATTTGCTGATCAAGTAATAGAAACATAAATGCAGATTTTATACCTAATACAGAGTCAACGCATATGAATAATATAAATTTTACTACAGACAAAATTTGACAAAAATTTATCAGGTAAATAAAGGTAAAACAAATAGTTATATATAATAAGAAAAACATTTTTTTTATCCCACTTAAAGTTTTTTAATACCATACTTTTGCAGGATTTCAGCTGAAATTTGGGGTAAATACATAATAAAATTATGTCTGATGTCAGAAAGAGGTGATTGATTTATTGTTTACTATATTTTAAAATATTTTTTTAATGGTTATGATGTATATAAAACATGTGAGGTATAAGATCAATCTTGCTTAAGAGAGTTGCTTACTCTCTTAAGAGTAATAATAATCTCATTACATTGATTTCCAGTGTTGTTAATTGACAAAAGGGTACTTGGCAGAATAAGTTTTATCTGTATATTAACAGGAAGAACAAAGATAAACCTTTTTTTCTTTGATTAATTAATTTATCACCGAAGCTTTGAAAGCTTTTATGTGGGAATATTGTAGCATATGGAAATTGCCGTGCCAGACATTCAAACCCAAGACCCCTAATGAAAGGTCAGAATGCTATCTCTCTACCCCAGAGATTGGCTGTCACTTATCACAGCTTACATGGGTATTTTTACTTTAGAATGGCTATGATATCTTTGCCTTTAACCATTGTGGTTGCAGCAATTAACGGTATACCCCTTTAGGATTTTATTATTATGTCATCATTCTCCTTTCTTTCTGATTCCCTACTGCTTGGCGGCCTTTCCTTAGGCTTTTGCTAGTAGTATATAAAATAGCCTCTGTTGTATCCTACATTTATATTGTTAATATGAATAACATAAAATTACTAATCATTTCATGGATGCATGTATTTTTCAGTGTACATTATGATCAGTGTCTTTTTAAAAAGAGAAAGATTAGAAAGTAAGTTAGCTTTAAGCTAAATTTGTTATAATTGTTGAAAAAAACATGGATGAAATGGAAATTGATGAATCTAATAAGGATAAAGAAAGTATGGATAGTAATCTAAGTGGTAAAATACGCAGTAAAAAACATTATATCATTGCTAAAAGTAAAGGAAATGAAAAGTACGTATACTTTTATTGGTGTAAGTAATGCACTTATAATTATTAGATTATTAGCTGATTTTAGTAATAACATTGTAAGATAATGGCTGAATAGACTGTAATATTTAATTCACCATTTTAAATTATGTAGTAACAAAATGATGGGATAAATAATAAAATTGACAATATTATAAACTGTTCAATTTCCATGAACACTTAAGTAAAATTAGTATGATTTTAATCAAATTATTGAAAATTTTAATAATAATTTCTTTTTAAATACTAAAGCAATTGAAAATTTAGTTTTAGATTGCTTTTTACCGCCTAATTCTGTTCAAACTATCCTTTTATGAAATGTGTGGGTACTTACAAATTAATGCTACCGCAGCTACAGCTTTATTTAAAAACAATCGGATTTCGGTGGAAAATGGGCCGATATAGAGTTTAACATAGATTCAAAACAGTCTCTTTATTAATTTTAATAAATGGTTATTTATTTATTTTATAAATATATAACCAAACTTAACCTACGCTTGCTTTGCTCGCTAACCTTGACTAATTAACAGGAGTGTTTTGATTATTTAAATAATAAATAATTGCAATAATTACTGAATTTATTAAATAAATACTCAAAAAATTACAGTGTTAATTAGTCAAGGTTAGCGAGCGAAGCGAGCGTAGGTTAAGTTTGGTTAAATTATATTTATAAAATAAATAAATATAAATAACCATTTATTAAAATTAATAAAGAGACTGTTCATTTTCCACTGAAATCCGATTAACTACTTTGTTTTTAAATAAAGCTGTAGCTGCGGTTGCGTTAATGCGTAAGTACCAATGTGTACATGATGGTATAACAATTTTTAAATCTCAATTGTATCTTTTCTTTAGACACTCATGAAATTGAATTACCTGTTTGAAACTTAATACAGTATGATCCTTCCACAATGTAGCTATCTGGAAACTACTGTTATGTTCTAGGCTAACCACAGTAATTCAAAGCTAAAGTGAAATCTTAACAATTAAGTTTACATTGTTACATAGTTAAAATATTACCCAATGTTAAGTTAAAAATGAGAATATTATGGGATAAAATAAAATGTAGAAAAGTATACAATATTGAAATTGTATTGTACAGAATTTAAATTTTTGTAGCTGAATTTCATTTTTACATTGATTTTCTTTTAAAACAGTAATTTACATTCTTTTAAGCAGCTTAATTGAAAAAACAGTACTGTAGTAACTGATTTGAATTCAAAATACCGTTAAATAATTTACAGTGCTACTTTATTAGAACATACTAGATGAACACACCATATCTGAAGATAAGGGAAAAGATTAAGTTTACATAAATTTTTGATGTCATTATTTTATGTTTTTGTCTACCTATTTGTACAGTACAGCTGTGTGTAATTTAACGGAGCTAAAATGTTTTAGTATATTTATTTATTCTGTTCAGTTTTATTATACAACGTTAAAATAAGTTCCTATATACCTACTAAAAAAAAATTTTACATGTGATAGTTTTTTTTGGGAGGGACATAGGAAATCCATAGGAAAACTGATGCATACGGTTTTTTGGGACTCACAAGGCTCAGTACTGGAACATTATGAGGAAAGGAGCATGGCAATAGACAGTGCGCGTTACAGTGTGATGCTTACTGCCAAGCTGAAGCCTGCAATTTGAAGCAAACGCCGAGGACTGCTGTTGAAAGGTGTTGTGTTATTGCACGACAATGCCCGTCCACATACTGCTGCCCACACTGCTAAAACGCTCCAGAAATCCAACTTTGAAGTACTGGCTCATCCTCCATATAGTCCTGATCTTGCCCTATCTGACTACCACTTGTTTGGTCCACTCATAGAGGCATTAAGGGCCGTCGATTTACCTCAGACAAAACAGTGAAAGAAGCGGTGCATTCCTGGATCACAGCTCAACCAAAAACCTTCTATTATGAGGGCGTCAGGAAGCTTGTGCAACAATGGACCAAGTGCGTTGAAATGCAAAGGGACTATGTTGAAAAATGATGTTCCTATTTGTATTGCAATAAAATTTATAACTACATTGCAGATAATAATTGACTTTCCCTCGCACCTACCTTTCTTTATATTACAAATTATACCTATTGGCTGGATTAATGGTTAACTTCATTTATTATTGACCCAGTTTTTATCAGATCAATTCTTTTGATGCTACAGGTTTCTATTTCAAAACTGATTAATTTGCAACTACAGTAAACCTGAAGGATTTTAGTGTTTAGTTTTACAAAAACTGGATTGTTAGTTCTCACTTATCAGTACTATCTCAAGATGTTTGGGGCAAGTATTAAAAAAAAAAACAAAATCATCAAAATACTTTACAACTTGTGTGATAATTCTAAACAATTTTTAATAATTTCACAAATTTTAACTTTATTAATAGCATTTGGGAATAAATTATTTATATTTTTTTTTTATATTCATGCAGAAAGTTCCATGAAAAGAAAGGAAATGAAATGTATCAAAATACAGCAGAAGTATTAAATGATGAAAAGGTGAGTAATATAATATTAGCATTTAGTGCGCGCGTGTGTGTATGTATGTATATATGCATGTGTGTGTGTGTGTGTGTGCGTGCCTTTTAATTATTTTAAAGGAAAATGTCTATAATAGAGTGAAATAGCAGAGGTTAACAGATAACTAGTCAAAGAATAAAAAGAAAACTATACATGATTCTTTACTATTATTATGAAGCAAATTATTTAACTTCAAATTAATCAGTGGTACTGCAGTACCACTATGTCACTAGTAATCTCCCTTTGAGTGTCAATGGGTAGAGATTAGGAAGAGATAAAATTAGACAGTGAATTATGTACAAAACTTCTACATTTTTTTTTCAGTTTGAAACCTCTTGGTAACTTATTTAATTTCTAAGGTACATTAAAGTTCTATTTTCAGGTCCTAATATGGGCATGCATGTCCTATATGGTTAAGTTAGTTTATGCTTATAGCTGAGTATTTTATCTTAGACATTTGAGCTTAAAAAAACTAAATTATTTTTCTTTGAAATTCATTTTAGCAGGGAAAATGTTTTTAATTAAACTGTAAATCACATTGTAGAGGTTTTTGTCATTATACAGATAATGACAAAAACAGCGTATTTAATGTTATATTGATAAGAAATTTTTCAGGAAATGTATAATATATTCCATAATAACGGGGTTCAATTAGTCGGTGCACTATCAGGCCATAGGTAGAATTAATATAAATTTATTTTTTTTTTAAATTCATTTACATATTTGTTGTAGAAATTCAATTTAAAATACATTGCTTTGTATTGTCATTTTGCTATTTTCCTTTAGTGAAAGGAAATCTGAAAATAGAATAAATCTTAAACTTTGTTATGTCCATTGTTTTAGAATTAAACACCATACCTTTTTACACCATTTTTCTCATCTTAAATAGATATTTGAAATAATACTGTTTTCACAATGGGTAAAAACTGTTTAAAATTTTTGAATTGCTTTGCTTTGAAAACACCAAAAGAGCTCAATTTCATCTTTACAAGGTCATAAGGTTGAATTATTAATCCATAAAATATTCTGAAACTTTTATATATGATGAATATAAATTAAAAATTAAAAATAAAGATAAATAAAAAGAAACCTACATATATATCTTTTTTAATATTCATATTACTTCTCTTTACTTTAAATTATATTTTTAATTTTATTAAAATTAACCACCCAGTACAGATTATTGAAATAAGACAAATCTTACCTTAATTTTGCAATGAAATTACTTTTGCTGGATCCTGAATCCTCAGTTGCTAGGAACCTCAGCTGTTTATATGCCTACTAAAACTCAACATACTGTACTGAAATATGTTTTGTGTTTACAGCATAGTTTCATGAGACTTAAAATGAAAAAAATTCCATATGATTCTTAAAAATCATATAAAATATTCCAAAACAATTGAACTTAAAAAATAATTACTGTTCTATAGAAATCCTTTAGATGTATGATTAATTATACCAATATATGAATAATTGTAAGGCTATTTTTTTAATCTCTGGGACCATCATTAGGTATTACTTCAGAAGATGAGGTGAATGACAAGTAGTGTGTGAAAATGCCATGCCTGACTGGGATTTGTACCTCTGGATGAAAGGCCGAGATGCTACCAGTCGTGCCACAGAGGATGGCATGTGTAATTAGTGTTGGAAAAATGCATTACCAATAATGTTAGTGTTTGGTGATTGATGATATTTAACTTTGGAATGTTGGGTGTTTTTTTAATATATGAATTATGTCATATATTATTTCATAATGTCCTGTCTAAACTCAATTGATAATTCTTATATGTGTTTTAGTTAAGAAGATGTGTTTTAGTTATGTTTACATTTTTCTTCGGTTGTATATCAGATATTTAATTAATTCAGATCTCACTTCAAATTAATGAGGGGATAATTTTTTTGCCAAAATCATGAGAATTTCAAATTAGTGGAGTTCACTAATTATTGATCTTTTAATGTACTTTATATCCTTCAATTTCCAAAATACTATTCAATTTATTATTTCAGATGTTTCAGAATCATCAACAAGAAAATAGAGTTTAATATTTTTATTATAACACCTAAAATAGGCTATTATTTATTATATCAATAAATAATTACATGTCTAAGATAATTAACAAAATTAATTAAATTAATATAAAAGAAATTAAGTTAATTAACATCTTTATGCTGTATTCTTTTCAGAAAACAGGAATAATTTTACGAATTAAAACATTCAACAATGATAGTAAAAAAAATAAGCCAGAAAATATGGAAATGGACAATACACCATTAATTCAGTAAGTATTAAAAATAAAAATATTAAACATTTCATGAAGAAGCTAACATATACCGGTTTTTTGGGATGTTTCAGGGATTCTTTAGAACTGCTAAATGATAAAAGAGAATTGATGATGTACATTAATAGTAAGGTAAACAAGGCAAAGCTTGACGTAGCTGCGTTAATAGAAATTTTAACCTCGAAAAAATTTACTACAAATAAATTACTTAAATGGATTCCAATAAAAATATGTACAATAAAATTGTGCCTTAGAGGACATTAGTTAATTAACTGTTTAATTTGTTAATTAACAAATTAAGGAAGAAGTTTAAGTTTATCATGAATAGCAGGTTTATCTTTAATTGCAAGTAAAAATAAAAAGCACCAGTAGATAGCTGAGGAAATTTTGCATAAAAAGCTTGTGGGTACTTTTTTCTATGAGCAAAACTAAGGACGGTAGCGAATTTTACAATAAGCATCAAATTTAGGTATCATAAGTCGAGCGTGTGCGATAAGTAAACTTCCATAACTCTGTTCTTATTAGAGATAAAAAAAAAATTCAAAATGGTACAGATTCATAAGACCAAGGCGATAAATTAGTCAAATTTTCAAAGTATTTTTAATTTCTGGTTGCCTGTTAATTCGGATCTACTGTGAAAATTTGCAAGTTGTTGATAAAAGAGCTATACAAATTACAAAAAAATGAAAAAGTCAATATAGCATTCTGTTCTTGAAAGTACTACCTACTCATTTGTTACGGGATATCTCGATGTCTTATTTAATAGTTTATTTATCAACTGTTGAAAACTGCATTTTTAAAAAAGCGTGTTTGGGTACCTCAGTTATTGTTCAAAACCAGTCATTATTAATTTTGTTTTCTCAAATATGAAAATATTTTAATTGCTATTTGTAAGGTAAAACATATACTTAAGGGACAGTGGTGGTGTTTCAAAAACTTTATTTTTTCAGAGTTTTAGGAAGTAAATATTAGTGTACTTCATTAACAGATGAGAACGACATTGTAAACATATTGTTATATAATATTAATAAAAATAGATGTTTTTATGCAACTTCATAGATGTATGTAAATTTATCAGTATTTAACCTTAGATTTGATTAATTTTGCAAATTTTTTACTGTTGGTGGAAAAAACTTGTTTTTTAAAAAAAATATCTATTTTGACAATAGTTTGTTGATTTTTTATCTTACAAAAAAATAAATATCCTCAGTTGAAAACTAAGACAATTTTGCTTAAAAAAGCTCCTGAACACTTTTTCTACAAGCAAAATTTAGATAAATTATTAATTTATACAGTCTTACTGTATATAAGAATGTAACCAGTTTCCAAGCTGTTCTACCATAGTGTGATTTTGGTGCTTATTGTAAAATTAAAGTATAAGACAACTGGTTGTTTTGCAATTGATTGCTCTAATTCCTTAGAAAAATTATAAAGGAATCTATTCTCTAGAATATTACATTAATCTTCTAAATCATTATTTGACTTGCTCTTAAAATGAACCTGAAGTAATAATGATTTTTCATCTGTAAACTTGTCTTGGGAAGTAAAAAATAAAAATTATCCGAAATATTGTAGGTCATCTAAAAAAAATCATTCACTTCATTAAAAAAAGAAGCAATATAATCAGGATCATCTGCCATTGTGGAAGTGAGAAGGCATAAACAATAAATTAACGGTATATAAATGATACTACTAAAAAGAAAACTTAATATTACAAAATATAATAGCATAGTTTATATTATTTCACCTATAGAGGCATGTAAAGAAAAAAAAAATTATTTGATGTCAATACAAGTTTAACAGATGATTCATACCAAGCTGAAGATCAAATAAACTGCGAGTAACAAGTGTTTCCGTTAGATTATAAAATCATATGTTTCAGGAATAGGAAAGGTTTGGAGCACGCCAACAAAGAAATTGAACAGAACATCATATTTATGATGTATTACTCTCTTGGACCACTCTGCTTGCACGTGCGATTACTCTACATTGCACCACAATTTTACAAATTCCTGAAAAGTTTAAGTAAATATACACTTGTCAGCCTAATAACTAACCCTTAATCACTAGTCATTTTATTTGTTACCAAGTATAAAATTTACCTAAATACACCTTAGACGAGATTAACAGTCAAAGTATATAGTCTTTTAAATTCTGTTATATAAGTACATTTATATATATAAAATAAATATGTATATTTTTTGTATGGTACATGTGAATGTTTGATTTATGTTCATCCAAAATTGATTACATGATGTCTGAAATAATATTTACTTGTTTTTGCCAGTGCAGAGGTTTTAAAAAGTTTTTACGAAAGACCACTAGATGGCACTATTGAGTGTGACATTACTATTGTTGTAAAATTGGACCTTTTTTATCATTACAACAGAGGCAGCTCAGAAATCAGCTGAATAGTTTCTTTATAGTGAGTTTTTAAAAAAAACATTTTTGTGAAAAATTGGAAATTCACATGAAGGTTTTCGTGGGATAATTTTTTACGATTTTAGTAAGAGCCTAACTCAACAGCAATGCCTCGAATCGCTTCATGCAATTTTTGGTAATGAATCACCATCAGAAAAGACTATTTACAATTTGTTTGGAGAATTTCATTGTGGTCATGCTTCCATCAGCGATGAAGTTTGTGAAGATTGAGAAAACTTGGTTGTTATTTCAAAATATATTGATGCTGTGCACAACATGATTGAAGAGGATCGGTGTGTGACTTACTGTGAGATAGAGGCATCCTTAGGCATATCAAAGAGTACAGTACATTTGATTGTACATGAACATTTTACTCTGAAAAATATCTCTTCCCAATGGATTCCGCATAATTTAACAGAAGATCAAAAACAGGCTCATGTCAACTGGTGTAAGGAAATGCTCAAAAAATTCATCCAAGTAAATGCAAAATATGTATACAGCATCATAACAGGAGATGAAACTTAGATATATTTGTACGAGCCAGAAACTAAGCAACAATTAACTGTTTGGTTGTTTCAAGTTGAACGAATCCAACAAAACTGGTTCATTTGTGATAAACTTTCAAGAAAATGGTTGCTTGTTTTTTCGGATATAATGAATATGTAGCAACCATTGCTTTAGAGGATCGAAGAACAGTTAATGCTTTATGATATACGCCAATTTGTTTACCAGAAGTCAACAATGAAATCAGGAAAAACAACCGAATACATCGCATCATTCTTTATCATGACAGTGCCAGCTCTCACACAGCACATCAAACAATTGATTATTTGACGGAGAAAAACATTGAATGTCTTATTCCATAACGACCTGATTTACCACCTGATTTATCGCATAACGACTTCTTTTTGTTCTCAAATGTCAGACAAAAAAAAATGCATGGACAGCGATTTTCATCACTTCAAGAAGCTGTTGAATTCTTCCAAAACCATGTTCTTGAGATACCCACTTCAGAATCGAAAAAATGTTTCAATAATTGGTTCGAATGCATGCAAAAGTATATAAATCTTAAAGGCGATTATTTTGAGAAACAATTAAACGATTTGTACGATAAATTTTTTTTTCTTTTATTGTTCTTATAAAAACTTAAATGGCCCTTTTATGTTTCATTTTTTTTCACTTAGTTATCTTTTCCTAAACTTTAAAAGTACTTTTAGATAAAATAAAAACGCTGTCCTAAGCTTTCACCTTTTTCAGAATTTCTATCTGAATCCTCTATTTACTAGTGTTGTTATAAAAATTAGTGAAAAACATTATTTTATATAATAAAAAACTTTTTTTGTGAATTAAAGTGGGGGAAAAATTGTGAAGCATAAATTATTACATTTAAATATTAAATATCATCATTAGCAATGTCTCTCTTACTGAATTGCACTGTATAAAATAATTTTTTTTTACAAACATTAATTTTTAATGTTACATTAGATGCCTCAGTGTCTCTAGTAGCTGAGACGTATATAAGATCAGTTTAAAAAGTTCTTGATGTTTTTAAATACTGTACTATATAAAGTAATAGGATTGCTCAGTAGGTGATGTTATGTAGTTGTATCTTCATGATTTATCTACTATTGGTTCCTATCATCATACTATGGTTATTTATTAAACTGTACTGTTTATTTTCATTAGTGTGAAATGTATTTTGTGTTATTTCATATACATAATATTTGTTAGTAATGATTCATCGTTTTAAGTAAAAACTGGGGAAAACATTTATAGATACTCATGAAATAATAAAACAAATTTATGGTAATTAAAACAAGAGCGATTCATGGTGTTATAATTAATTTAAGCTATTTCATCCATTAACAGATGATGACTGTTGGTTAGAATTTTCCTCGGTGTCATGTCACAACATTCGCATTGCACATGTTCTTGAAATTATGTGTTGCAATTTTGATTTGATAGTTTAAGAAATAGGAAAACAATGCTATATTTTGGCAGAGTCATGACATGACGATCTTATAAAAATTATAAATGCATTGAATAGTTTTATAAAGTTTTTCCAATGACATTTGTGTACACCAACTCATTGTTTCATTTGCAAATTCTCTTTAATTTTTCTTTAATACAATTTATCAGTTGTAAAAACTAAATAGATTAGTCATTAAAAGTTAATTGGTATTTAGGGAGGTAAATATTTTTCTACACATTGAATGCATAATAAGACATTATTTGTTTCTCTAATGATTAGGAATATAGTATTAATTCATTAGTTCAAATAAATTAATACATTTTAAAATTATTGCTTTTTATTTATATATTAGTAAAATTGTGAATTTTTTTCTTATTTATTTAAATACATATTTGTTGATTATATTTTTTTTTATAGAAAACCTGAAAACAGTGATGAAACAAATGTTATTGATAACATTGCAGACTGTTTAGAATTAAAGTGTGAAGTACAGGTTAGTTACATAATTTATTTATTATAATAAGTCTAAATTGTATATCAATATTAAATATATTTTGTATAGATTATAATAAAAAAAGTAATGTTTTTCCACATAATTTTTTTTTTTTTCAAAAAAATTTCAAAAAATGTATTAGATTTTAGTGATTAAAACCCTAACATATCAAGAATTAGAAGGAAAAAAAACATTGAATTGCAGCTTCAATAAATATAATTTATATTCTATTTTGAGGTAAGTTTTTTAATTTATACAAAATGATAAATATTTTTGCTGCATAAATGTGTTAGTGAACAAGATATAATTTATTACATAAATTATAACAAATTAAAAATCTCACAACTGAAAAAAATGTAAAAAAAAAATTAATTTCATGAACTTTATCAAAAATATTTAAAAATAAATGTTGAAAATAAAGTTCCTATAGACAATTTTTTTGTAAACAATTTCTTCAAAATTTATCATTTAAACAAGTAAAGACTATTGAAATTTAACTTTGATAAATGTCTGTTTCCATCTGTTATCCAAAACAATATACAGTTTTTCTTACCATAAAAATATATTTCTTACTATTAGTGGTTTATGTATATATTTCTTGTACTTTTCTATATATTATGCTATTGTTGCTTATTTTAAAAAAAATTGTTTGCCAATTTATTTCAATAATTTGTCCAATGATTGCCATGTCTCATTTTGGCTAACCCAAAAGGAGAGTTGTTTTCATTGTAGATATCTATTCTGGCTGTCTCACAAGCTTCACACACAGAAAGCTAATGATGGGATTGGCACCTTATTGCATTAAAGCATACAGAATTTTCATTTTGGGTTTATCCTCTTAGGCTTTTCTATTTTTTTCTGTCTCTAGGAATTTCCATAGTCTGGTAGTATTATATATAACTGTTTTCTTTGGAAATTAAAGCTGTTATGTAAATGTTTGTGAAAAATGAGAATATTAAAATATAAAAATATATCAAAATAAAAATTTTCTTTATGAATCAAAAAAATGTAAAACTAAAGAATATTAAAAAATGAAAAGTACTTGTTATAAAATGCATCTTCATGGCTATTTACTTAACATTTCTGAATATTTGAGTTTATAAAAAATAAATTATAATTTATAATAGAAAGAGAACTGTGTGGAATGTTGGCCTAACCAACATGTCTCGCCCAAAAATCATTTTTATTTTATTTTATATTACCTTGTTTCACATGTTAAATTTTTCAGCCTGTTTACTACTATTGTATATAAATTCTTACTATTTTTTGATATAAATAATTAGAGAAAATGTATCAGAAATAATACCCAATTTATAATTTTAGTTATTGTCTTTTTCACTATGTCTAGAAAATTCTAACACTTTCCTGTTACTGATTAAACTCTACTATTTGATAGGATTCGTTGTGAAAATTTAGTGACAGCAACAGTAATCCTATTATTTTTGCCGTTACAGGTATTATAAAACAGTTTCACTTAATTACTGATAAGAAATATTTTTAAGAATAAAATTAAATAAAAACTTTAATTAATACAATGTGAAAACAGAGAAATTAGTTTTTGCATTATTATTTTCAAAACATTGTCATATAACTCAAAATATATGATAGAAATAAATAACATTTATTGTTAAAAATATCTTCATTTGCTATTGATGGTATTCACCAGTGTACATAAAAAATAGATGTAACTGAAATAAAGTGTCTCAAGTTTTTGACCATTGCATTTCGAAATCAATTATGTGTTCAAAAGTCAACAGTTTGCTGCTCTTATGGTAAATGGATACCGGTGTTCTTTGATGGTTGGGTTTCAATTAACTACACATCTCAGGAATGGTCAACCTGAGACTATACAAGACTACACTTCATTAACATTCTTATATATCATCCTCATTCATCCTCTGACATAATACCTTACGGTGGTTCCAGAGGCTAAACAGAAAAAGAAAAGAAAGGGTAAACGAATGGAAGAATGGTGATGAAAAAAAGAAGAATTTACATTAAAGCAGCTAGGAACCTCAACTACCTGTTAAAACACTGCTTATATTCCTGCTAAAGCAGAGGAACTCGCACATTAAAGCTATTTCATTTTCATGATGAAGCAACTGTTTTTAGATGGCTTAGATTCCCATCATTTCTAATTGAAATTACTTCTCTGTTTACAACATTTTTAACATCTCTTATTTTTAATTGGAATTATATACATACCAAAATATTCTACTTAAAACACGTACTCCAGGGCAAAAAGTTACTATATTTACTGGATGCTAAAATAAAATTAAAAAAAATATCCATGTACTGAAATTTAATTTCAGTAATTGTAAATATATGTAACATAATTAGTTCTGAATTATACGAGTCATTAATTTTTTTTTATATAATCTCTCAATAAAGTTATGGAATATTGTAACTGCATTACCAGAGAAGTACATGATAATTTTTTAAATATTTTTTCATAATTTATCAAAGGTTTTCAAAAAAATTGGAACACTAAATAATACGACAAAAAAATAATAAGTTTTAGCGTTTCAAGTTATTTTTAATATAACATTTTTCAAAGTGAGTTTTTTCTTTTTTGATGCGTACTACAACAACAATTATTATTTTTGTTTGAAGCCTACTATTAAATGATATAATGATCGGAAATTTCTAAAATTTTAATTTAAATAATAATATTTTCAAGTTACTTTTAAAACAAATTATTTTAGATAATATCAAAAACATTAAAATAAAAAGTTGTTGAGATTGAGTTTGCTGTTAAATAATACTTAATTATAAAAATTGGGCTTGCAATGTTTTTTATAAATTGTTGATACTTTGGCTTGTACTGTTGAATCATCTTATAATAATAAAACTTGTTTCCTCATCATAACTGTTAACAAAATTAAATAAAGATATATTAAGAGCTTATTTAAGCTGTTTATTTGATAATAGAAACTTAATTTCATGTCTGTTTTGTTTTTAATTATCCTACACTTTTTCAAATCTCTCATATTGTTAAAAAAATAATCTTAAAAAAAATATATACAAAAGGTTAAAATAATACTTTTTCAATTAGTCTTTGGTTTTTAGAAGTTGGCAGCAAATAAAAACAATTACTGTAGCTGAAAATGTATTAAAAGTATTTTGTTGGTTGATAACTTGTTAATTAGTATTAAGCAAATTTCAACTATTAGTTGATTGGCACTGATTAGATTTTGTAAACATTCCTATAGTAAATGACAATATTGCCTACACTATAATACGAGGATGTTGATAACTTGTTAATTAGTATTAAGGAAATTTCAACTATTAGCTGGTTAGCACTAATTAAATTTTGTAAACATTCCTACAGTAACATGACAATATTGTCTATACTATATTACGAGGATATGTCTGCAATCAGTCAGAATATTCTGTGATTTTAGTTTCATAAGGTTAATGTTATTGATTAAGAATGTCAGAAATAAGATATAATATTTTGATGAGATAGGTTAGTAATGATAAAAGTGAGTATCATCATTTAATAATCTGTACATGACTCAAATGTATAAAACATATAATGATGACATCATTATTTACTATTTGTGAAATAATGTACCACAGACCTACTGTCTCTTTAAAGGTTTATGAATTGGTAACAACACTTTCAAATGCTGTTCATTCTGTAAAGTTCTGAACAACTTACTAATCTTTACTATTATATAGGCAAGTTCTGTGGATGTCCAGGACACTAGACCCTCTGGCAAATTGGGAATGGTGAGCAAAGCGAGCTCTGCAGCCTTAGGGTAGGCCCCTTGGCCCTGTGAGACCTCAAGGAGCCCTTGAATTGGCTCTGGGATTCACCTGGACTGACTTGACTCTTGAGGGTCCCCAGTTCTGTCTGGGGACAGCCAGATCTAATCTAGCCAAAACAGGGTCCCCTGTTCTGGCTAGATGGGCTGGCTAGTACTTTATAATTTTGTATTTCACTAAAAAACATTAAAATTGAAAAATTCAAAAGTAGTTTTTTTTTAATTTAAAATAAATGCCTGTTAAAAATATTGCCTACATGTAAAACCATGTTCATTGTGAAATTTAACAACAAAACTATCAAAATTACCTCCTCTAAAAAATGAAAAAAAAATCATTAAATTGATTAATTTGGTAGAGAATAAGTCATGAATGAATAAGCCTTATTCTTCATCAGATTGTTCAAAAGTTTAAAAATCAACTAAGGCTTGTATACCCCCTCTACAAAAACCAGTTTAATTAAAAACCTCCTCCTTTTTTTTTTAATTGGTTAAAAATTTTCACAACTGAAAATGAAAACTTTAATTCTTTGTTCTCAAAAGTTGTGATCGTCTAGCTTAGTAGTACCCTTTTGAGGGTACTTTCTTACATTAAAAAATTAAAATTAACAGATCTATTATTTACTAGAATAAAATGTATTTCGTCTATTCATTGTGCTGTTAGCATAAAATTAAAATTAACCTCAAAATTGATTTGCGTTGCTTACAAAAAAAATCAAACATTTATTATATTTTTATAATAATGGTTTAGATATATGTATCATTAAGTATATATTTATTTGTTTTTTTTTCAGCTAGATATGTCTCCTGTGATTTTAAATACAAATGAAATTGGCGAGGAAGAAGAGTATGTTATATTTTAATTAATAAATAACTGTTTATTTCCTTATGTTTTATTATTTTAAAATCTTTACTTGTTTTGTTATGTAATTTAATTTACCATAGAAGTGTATGGTAAATATATGGCTAATGTCCCTGTTAGTACTTACCATATGCCTATGGGAAGTATGACTTATGTGTAAAAGTATAGTACAGAAATTCAAAATATATGAAAAATCCTCCTGTTAAATAGGATTTGAACTAATAATCATCTCCATTAATGGCATCTCTTCCATTCATAGAGATTCTTCCAAAGATGTTAGTGGAATGCCGACCTTTTTATTAGTTTATACTTTATTTTCATTGGTTTTAATCAGTTTTCTTTTGTTTTTTAAGCACTATTTTGAAGTATAAAAGTCGATAAATACTGTTGAAATCTATTTTTGTTAAGATAAATCATAAAAATTGACAGTTATAAGTTATACAATTTAAATAAATGTCTCTAAAAAATCATATCAAAGTAAGTAGTGTTAAATCATTTTTTTTTTCAAATTACTAGAAAACAAAATAAACCATGCTCAAATAACATCTAAAAGAGTGTTAAGATACTTCCACGCACTTAAAATTTGTCCTTACCATAATTTTTAGGAGATCAAACTATTTTTATCCAGGATGGAAGTATAAAATTAAAGGTCAGCAGTCGTTTACCAATTTAGTTATAAGCTGCTAGATTTTGATTTACCTATACACATTAAAGATCCTACTAAGAAGAGATCTGTGCTTCTTTAACTCTATTTAAAACAACGGTATCGCTTAGTTTGACAAAAAAGTAATTTTTAGGGTCACACAAAATTAAAAAAAAAATAAATTACAGAAATTACATTTTTCTGTTACATAACTTGTAACCTGATAAAATTGTAGATTTTAAAATTTCAGTTATTTGGTGTTGTTTACATAAAGCACTTTTTTCTGTGACTTACACTTAATTAAAAAAAAAAAAAAAAAAAAATGATATAAATGCAATATTAATTTGATTTTATACAAATTATTCTTTAACTTATTTATTAAAGTGAAATAAAAAGAAGAAATAGCCCATTAATTAACACCAAAAAAACATTATGATTTTTACTATTACGTGATTCATATTCAACATTACTCTTAATTTTCTGATTACCATAATTTTTTCTTTCAATTTTGTCACAAAAAAACAAACATTGAGTTGTATATAAAATATACTAAAATGATTTCTAAAAATGTAAATAAACAATATAATTACAAAAATAATAAATATAGACACAAAATACTAATGTTTTGTAATTTTGAAAGGAATTTGAAAGGGCTGGTTTTCTTTAGAAACATTTTGTGTGGGTGTTCCAAAAACTTAACGGTAATGTGCTATATCTTATATAAAGTGGAAACAAGTACAGTTGTGAAAATAAATATGATGTTAAATCAAGCGTTACAAATAACATTAAAATGTTATTGGTATGACCACAATTCTAATGTTTCAGCTCTGATGTATACCAATATTCAGGTTAAGAAAAACCTTTTGTTGTCCTTAGAATTGTGTGTTACAGGAATATCTAGTTGAACTACAAATCATTAAACAAAATTCCTACAGGTGGATGAATTTTTTTTTCCTAATGTGTACATTGTAATCTATTAGTAGTAAATTATAAGCAACCCCACCACGGCCCAATGATATTTTTGAAGTGTATTCTTGTACAGACTCAGGCTAACCTGAAATTGAAATAAAAAACTTTAAAAATATGAAGTAGAAATGTAAAATATCAATGAAATATAAAGAGTATCTCTGATTTTATTCAATTAACTCTTTATTTTAGGAGTCTGGCTAAAAAGATTTTAATGGGTTAACGTCACGTGCTGCACAATCCAGGAATGGATTTGGAATTCCTGAGCATGTGTACTTAAACTGCTGTATAATCTAAGAATGCAAAATACATCTTTTGCAACATGCATTTATGATGCATCATTTTGCTTCCATTTTGTGTAAAAATAAAAGTTTTAAGTAAGATGGGCACCTTTGTTTTGGGAGGACATTTTACAGAGTTGTTGCAGTTCTCTCACAGATAGATTGCCCTTACTCACTATTCATTCCCTTTTGTTATACTTTATTTCTTCTTATTCCATTTAGTTTTTATGGATGATTTAAGTTAGACACCTACTAGGTCTATGCCGAGGTCATGGAAAGCTGTGATGCTTCCTCTACTTGGTGTTATCCACAGTTGCTAGTGGATCTATCTTAAATGGTACTCAATAATGTTAATGGTTGAAGTACTTTTGTGTAAAACTGGATATCCTAATATTTTTCTTAATTTTAAGATGAAATATAATATTTAAAGTTAAATTAAATTTATGTTTCTAATGAAATAAAGTAAATAAAATTTCAGAGAAATGCCTATAATGAGGTATACTGCATTTCATTGTATGCTACCTAAACTTTTGTACTGTCCTGGCTGTACAAAAAGTGTAATTCCTTGTGCAGTTATAATTTGTTTTATTTTAATTTCACTACTGTTGTATTTTTTAATACCATTATGATATACGCACTATTTGTACTCTTTGCTGAAGTGAAACATGATAATTTCTGTTAAAAAGCAATATAAGTGTTTATATGTGTTTATATTTCTTAAAAATGATTTAATTTTGTATAGTATGTTATGTTGTGTAGTATATTTGTTAAAAATAAGAAATTAACTTACCCAATCATCTATCTTATATTCATGGTTTTTAGTTATCTGTTTAAAAAAAATTCATCTATTGACAAATTGACAAAGCTAAGGACAAAGGCTATTGATAAAGCTAATTGACGATACAATTAACTAAACGGACAACAGTTTCAAACTTAAATCAATTTTTCAGGTACACCTTAACAACAAATGTTGAAAATGTGTCAATTTATTTTTTCGTGTTTGATAAACTCAAACACGAAAAGAAACTCCTCAGGAGTTTCTTGAGTATGCTATCTTTGATAATTTTTTCAACTCATCTAATGTATATGGATTTTTCTAGAAAATACTGTTTTTCAGATGAAATCGCAAATAAAAATCTGGGATTTGGATATTCAGGGAATGTGGGAAACATAACCTATGATAAGTTACATAACCTCTGTAAAAGTCAAGCTATATCGGCATTGTTGCTAATATGATTATTGCCAACTATGCCATATATAATGTGTATAATATGCATTATATAATGTTGTCAGATATTCACAGTTTGGCAATCATATTGAGAGATAGCACACACAAAAAATTTTACAAATACAGTCTATTACTCTTAAATAATTTACAGTATACAATAGCAATTCAAATTAAATACAAAATTAATTTAATAACAACTGAATTATAAATACCAAAATACTATTCTGAATTGCTAAAACTTTGTAATAACTAACTAACAGAAACTAATACTGACAAATCTACAATTCATACAACTCACTTTATGCAAGTATTATTCAGTTTTACTGTTTACAAAAGAACTATCCTACATTTTATAAATGAGTAGAATAATGTCATTTTCACTCTGTTCACAAATAACTCACCGAACAGTTTCTTGTTTTCAACCACTGTCCAAAATGGAATATTCATGACGCACTCTTCTTTCTCTTGTTTGTTACCAAACATTTACTCCAAGAGCTCCTGCAGACTGAACCGAACTTGAACTTGTAACTGTCACTCTGCTCGTCCCTGGCAGTATTTATAACTTTCGACATGCATTTCTAGTACCCAATCCGTCCTTTTGATTGCTCAAACAATAATTTTAATTGTCCGCACTTTCATTACTTTCTATAAGTCCTTTTCCAGAAAGAATCTCTTTGTCATTCTTCCAGATTCTTCTTTCTTCATTTTCACTCTCTTCTTTTTGAAAGCTATCCATTACCATATATATATATATATATATAATGCTTATAATATGTATTATATGATAGTATTGCTTATAATGGCATCTTGCTATAACCACTATTTTCATGTATCAAGTTTCTAACATGGCTATAACATTTTTTTAATAATTTTTTGATAATATTTATTAGTTAATGGCTGTGTTAAAAAAGAAAGTCTTCAATATTTATTTCTCACTGATTTTAAGGAAATGCAAAGGTTTTATTTTTGAAAATATTAGTATCTTCTAAATTCATATAACATTGATTTGACTTTTAATTTTGAAATATGAAATTATGTTTCACAACCTCTCGAATGAAATGTCTGAATCATCTATAACATTGAAGTCATTTGTTACAGGTTCTCCAAGATGAATCTTGTAAAAATATATACCAGCCACTATTTAAATCTGATGCAGGTGTAATTTTTTTTAATAATTCATATGAACAACATAAAGAGAAAGTGTGTTGAAAAATTTCTAAGTGACTTTCTAAGAGAATTGAGAATGCCACAGTAACTAATGTTTTTTGTGAAGTGTCATCATGTAACACTGATTAATTACTTCAACAGCTATAGCACAGATTTTGTTTAACTAAGTCCAGTCATTAAACCAAAAAATAGTAGATTTATTTATAGTATTGCACAACAGGAGAATAATTTGTAAAATAATTCCTAATACCATTAGACTACTAAAAAATTATAAGAATTATATATTACATGATCTTAATGTGTACCTTCAATGATGCATTTGAATCAAATATGCATTTTGCTTTGTACAATCATTTTGCATGACAGGATATGTTATGTCTTAATTTTGAGTTTTGTGATTATGAGTTTTTTTGCTGAAATATGAATGTATTTTTCCTGTGTTAGAAAGAATATCCTTCAGGGTTCTGAAGTTGAAATGTAACTGTTATAAATTTTTTATTAAATGTAATAAGATTAGCAATTAAAAATAAGACCTCAAAACATGAGTTTTCAGATTTGAATGTATTTATTCTCTAATTATTTTAATTTAAATAAATAAAAATTTGTAATTATGTTTATTTTTTATAATTTCTTTTGTTTCAGTAATGATGGTGATGAACATGATAATGAAGAAGACGATGATGATGATGACGATGAAAATCAGAATGCTGATTTAGGTCAGTTAAAATGTAATCGCTGTGAGAAATCATTTACAACAGTACGTTCATTGCGTAGACATTTAGCATTATTCAAACAACAAGCACCATTTCCTTGTCAGCAATGCCATAAAGCATTTATGCATGCTGATGTATTGGCTGAACATTGTCGTATACATGCTGGTGAACGGCAGTATAAGTGTAAAGAATGTACGAAATCATTCGATACAGAAGAAGAATTAAAATATCATAAAATTGATCATAAAGAAAATCGATATTATACGTGTTCTATATGCGGTTTAGAATTTACAAGGAAAAAACATTATCGAAATCATGAAAGATCTCATTTTGATAATGAATTTGAATGTAAAATTTGTTTGCGTATTTTTGTCAGTAAAGATAAATATAATCGACATCGTCGATCGCATGCAGAATATACATTCAAATGTGAACAGTGCAACAAGAAATTTTTTTCACAAAAAACTTATGAAATTCACATTGCTACACATAGTGGCGAAAAACCATATAAATGTGAATATTGTGAAAAATCTTTCGTATGCGAAGAATATTATAGAACTCATTTAAATTCACATATAATAGATAATGATTACAAGTGTAGTCTTTGTGAAAAACAATATAAAAATAAATTAACGTACACAAGACATATTAAATCACATTTTTCATGCGAAATATTCACGTGCGATATATGTTCAAAAGAGTTTAAAACTAAAGATAAATACAAATTACATTTAATAAGTCACAAAGATGTACAACCATTTAATTGTGAAATATGTGGTAAAGGTTTTCCACAACGTGGTATGTTAAAAACACATGTAAGTCAACGACATAGCGATATGAATTTTAAATGCGATGTTTGTGGAAAATCATATGCTACTAAAGCAACATTAAAAAGACATTTATTAACGCATGAAGATATAAAACCACATCATTGTGATCAGTGTGATAAATATTTTGTACAATCTACTCAATTAAAACGTCATATATTAGCTCATCATATGGGTATGAAACCTCATGTTTGTAATAAATGCGATAAAGGTTTTAATACAGAAGATGGATTAAAATCTCACAGTAAAAAATGTCCGAGTAATAATTTTGATTGTATTTATTGTAAAAAATCATTTAAAATTGAAGCAAATTTAATATCCCATTTACAAACACATAACGATTTACTTGGGCATCCTCAAGTAGATGAAGATGGAGATGATGATGACGATGATGAAGATGAGTACGATAACGATGATAATATTGATAATGATGAAAATAAAAATGAATTTTACAAAAAAGACTGTGAAGATGAATCATCTGTAACAGTAACATAACTAATTAATATATTTATGCTTAAAAAATAAATGTTATATTATCTTATGTTAATATTAATAATAATGTTATATTAGGAATGATTATATCTTATTTTTTGTTATGTAAAACATATTAAAAAAAAACTTTATTATAAATTGTGAAACTTTAAATATGACAGTTTAATTGGACCATGAAAATGATTCAGAAAATCATAATTAAGAACTATATTTCATTTTTAATGTAATTTGATGTAATAGGATTCTGTTCTACATTATTTTGGGTATTAAAAAAACGGAGCTAGACAAAGGATTTTAAAATAAGGATTACAGTTTATACTTACATAATAATTATTATTAAAAGAAAGTCAAATATTAAGTTGCACATATATCCAAGAGTTAACTTTGTTTACAATTTCAAAGTTTGTTAAAGTTGTACAGCATGAAGTTTCTTTGCAATCTGTAAAAAAGTGCAGTCACATTTCTGATATTGTTTTCATCATCTTGAGTAATATTGGGATTTTGAAAGGTCATGTAAAGAGGCCTAGGTATGGAAATTACTAATCATTAGATCTGAAGTACAGAATGTGTATTCTCACATCTTTCACTTGAATTGTTGTGACATAACCTCTGTACTGCTTCCGTGACACAAGTGGTAGTGTCTCGGCCTTTCTTCCGGAGGTGCCGGGTTCGAATCCTGGTCAGGCATGGCATTTTCACATGCTACAAATCATTCATCTCATCCTCTGAAGCAATACCTAATGGTGTCTCCTGGAGATTAAATAAAAAACCCCTGTAAAGTCTATCATATATAGTTTAGGATTTTCTTGTAAAAACATTTCTTTTCTCAGTTTTCCTTACCGTTGATCTTTAATCGCATATCTGAGCCTCTTTAGCATGTAACTGAATGCTGCTACATTAATCATATCACTCTTGATGATGAATACATTTTCCTCAACACCTTAATTTTTAAAAAAACTGTAAACTTTTTGGTGTGTTTTAAAACATGGCGAATGATAATGTTTATACCCAAGTGAAAGTGTTTTTTTATTTCTGGTGAAAGTAATGAACCCAGTACTTATCTCCTCTTATGTTGTTTACAGCAAAAGATTTATTTTCTCTTGTGATTATCTGTAAATAAGATAGTTGTCTAAAACTTTGTCTCTTGTACTGATACAACAATAAACAAAGTACCCAGCACTTTTTAAAAGCTTTTATTTAATTTGTTTTAGGAATAATCAAATCTTGCAACTGCTATATCTTTTGATCTATCGTATGAAAATCAATGAAATTTGTTACACGAATGTAACTTTGATGACAGTACCTTTGTTTAACTAATATTAATATTAACATTAATAAAAAAGGAAACAAATTAGAAAAACCCTCTAAAAAGTAAAAAATAAGAATTAAATCAAATTGAGAATATTAAACAAAAAAATATAATATATTAACAAATATAAAAATGCACTGAAAAGTAAAAAATAAATTATATAAATATCTAATAAATAACCAATAAATAAATGCAATAATTATTAAATTTTAAAATTAAAAGTAATGAAAATATTTAGTTAAATAAAAGCGTGGCACAGTTTTTATAACAATGTTTTCGAATAAGTATTTATAGACATTTGCTGTATTTTAAAATATATTTTTTGTTTAATGAGGTTGTTTAGTATATGTATATACTTTATTTATCTCTAATAAAATAACTGAAGTTTTAATTCTTTGATGGTTCAAATTTGCACCGAGATGACCTTTAAGGGTTAATAAGATTAAAAATAAAAATTAAATTTAGCAATCTTGCACAGTTATTACATAAGTTATTACATTTTGACGGTAATCTGAAAAATTATTAATTATTATCATTATTATAATTGTAATGGTAATTATGAATTCATTAAATAAAAATTCATAATTCATTAAAATGAAACTTTTAGCGGAAAGAGTGCGTTCAATTTGGCTTAGATTACAAGCAGAATTTGAAGATGAACTATGTGTGAACACGTACAAAGAAAGCAAGTGGGTGCATTTTCCTAGATTGTTACTTGTAGGTAGTCAGTCTCAACTGGAGAGGTTCCAGCAGACCTTTCCGCCTCCTTGCATCGTTATTGAAAATGAAAATGAAGATTAATTGTTGTAAAAATAAATGTTGTGTTGTTTTAAATAAATTATAAAAACTGCGCCACACTTTTATTTAACTAAATATTTTCATTACTTTTAATTTTAAAATTTATTAATTATTACATTTATTTATTTTTTATATATTGGTTATTTATTAAATATTTATATAATTTATTTTTTACTTTTCAGTGCATTTTTATATTTGTTAATATATTATATTTTTTTATTTAAAATTCTCAATTTGATTTAATTCTATTTTTTTACTTTTTAGAAGGATTTCTAATTTGTTTCCTTACTTTTATTAATGTTAATATTAATATTAGTTAAAGAAAAGCTTTTTTAAAAAAATAATTTTTTATATGTAATCAAATATATTTTTGTAATTCTTTTTGTTTTTTTGTATTTTTTTTTATTCACTTTTTTTATTACTTACACTTTTTTATATTCAGAATATTTAAAGATAGTGCAGTATGCACTACTGTGCAAAACTGAGTTTGTTTCTCTAAAATAACAGTCTGTGATTTGCTTGCTTTTATGAATTTTGTCAGTTATGTAGGTGATGTTAAAATTCTTGTCAGTGAATCTTCGCACAAAAATGCTTGGTCATTGTCATATATATATCAATATGTGGGATTAGACTCTTTATGTCCATCAAATAGTTCTGCAGACATCCAATTTGGATACTAATTACAAACAGAACTCATATTTTTAATTGTAATTAGAAATATGATTTCTAATGAGCTAATTGGCAAATGGCAGTATGTTCTTGAGAAGAATGTGAGTAATATTACCACACAATTAGATAAAAAAATTATCTTATATTAAAAAAACTGTGGATGAATGAAACTTACTTTTTGATAGCTCCTTCTAGTAAGTATAACTTTAAAATAGAATTAATCAAACTTAAGAGCTAAATGCAGTTATTAAAAAATCCCTGACTCTTTCCACAATAAATTATTTTTTTACATTCTAATTGTTACAACCATCATAGATCTTCCAACTTCGTATCCTTTTATATTTTCCTGTTTTTCCTTTCACGTCCAGTCTTCCAATAATTAGTTTGTAATTGTTGTATCCAAGCAGAGGTTCTAGTGTTCTATATATATATAAATATATATGTATGTAAACACACACAAGTACAGGCTGGGAAAAAGTCTGGAATATATGTTTTATCTGTTTTTATAATCGATATAGAAAGGTGTTAGACACAACATTGTAAAGCTGTTTGTTAAAGCTTTGTTAAAGTTGACATTGGAAACCTCTTCAAGGTGTGTTGAAGATATAGAGTGTTCTGAAAATTAAAAAATGTAATTTTTAAATATAAGCATTTTTGTAATTTTGAATAGTCTTTATTACAACAATTTTTTTAATTATAATAGTTACTTTTTATTTAAATTACATAGGGATTTCAGTACTTTAAACTTATAGTGTTATTGCATCTTTTTGTTTCATCATTATATACTAAAAATATCTTTCATTATTTGAGCAGAGATATGCATTAGTGTTCCAATCCACAAGATTATGAAACTGAGAAAAAACTTTCTCAGTTAAACATATCTTTTAAAGGAGGTTACATTTTATATTTGGGGGTTGAAAATGTAAAATAAGCAGTTTTTGATTGCAGATTATGTATTACAGATTACAGATCGAGAGGGTTTGATTTGGAGTAAGAGTTTAGAGATAAAAAACCCTCATTTTCACAATTCTTTTAGATACTCTACTCTGGTTCATAGACTTCAAAATAACTTTGAAGTGAAGGATTGTTAGTATCTAAATGTTGGTAAAAGTGGGTCGATTATAAATGTTTTTTGAATGTACTGTATATGAGAACTAAGTTTAATTAAACAAAATTTTAAAACAAACAAACAAACTTTTATTAATTAAAAAACAATCTATTTAAAAAATAAAAAAACTATTTAATATAAAAAGAAAATAATTTTTTTTTGTCTGTTGAACACCTTTATATGAGACGTTTTATTTAATACTATTAACATGTGAGGTAAATAAGTATATAAGTTTAGATGGATGAGTTTCTCTGATGAAATAAATGATACAATAACAGCCTGATTTGAAAAAATTCAGTTCCTTATGACAGTTTGTAATTAAAATAAAAAATAATACATGTAATCAAAAAGATCACTCTAATGAGAACAATTTAAAGTTACAAAAATAGTGATACGTTTTCATTTAAAAAAGAAAAAAACAACATTTTGTTAACTTTCAGAGTATTGTACATTTTTAATGCATTTTCAGTCCACTTTGAATGTAGCTTTAATGAAGAGCTTTGTAACATCATGTTAAACACATCATGTTAAAACATGTATTCCAGACTTTTGTTCAGTACTGTATCCTTGTGTGCATGATAGAACGTAGTCTTGACAGTATTAAAATAAAACATAAAAAAAACAATTTTTATAAATGGAGGCATGTTTTTAATTTTTATTTCAATTGTTTATCTTATTATTACTAATATTAATCAAGATATCAGCAAATGTCCTTTCATTAAATAAAAGGTTTCATTTAATTTCAAATTCTATAATAGTTTTAGATAGATTTCATAAGAAAGCTTCCAATTGTAATGGGTACCATGTTTCGTTTTCCAAAAAATTTTGATATCTTCATGTTTCACATCCTCCAGATCCAAAAAGCACCATCAGTTTAAAAGTTTATATATATATTTCACTTTCTTGTGAATATGATTACTGTTGTAATTTTGCGCCAATCACTTTCAAATTTATACATAAAATATAATGACCCAAAATCTCAGTTATGGACAAAATTGGACCATGGGGGCTTTTTTGAAAAAAACAAAATATCCCTCTAACTTTCTTATTAAGTAAAATATCGAATTAGTTTAAAGTTCCTACTATTCTTTGGATAAGGGCCTAAAACTTTTCTAAGTAAAGTTTTTTGATATCACCAACCATTGACCTAAGGGGTGGAAAAAATGGGCTTTCAAAGACAAAAAAATCATACCTCACTTATTAGGCACAGAATTGAATCGGTTTAAAGTGGTTGTTAGTCCTCTAAATATTACCTAAAACTTTTTTCTGAAACAGTTTTTGATATGATCAACCCTTACGTCAGGGGATGACCGAAATGTTGCTGAAATTGTAAGAAGATGGGGCTTGTGGTATACTATACATGTGAAACTTTTTTGAGTGCAACTATTGTCATATTGAGTAAATTTGAAGGTCTTTTTAACTTTAAGGTGAAAATATATTTTATCCCCTACTTAGCACCAGTGAAATCTACCTTTCGACGTGCCAAAAGGGATTTTTTTTTTCATTTTAGTGACGTGTTAATTTTAATATTGGTGTTAGCTTGATTATTATAAATTAAACGGGTAAATTAACAGGTTACTTAGCTTTTTTATTTTTTTGATTATTTTAATATCTTTATTTATAGATTTTCAGTCTGTATATAGCATGATGGAAAAATAATTGCTATCTATTAATTTATACAAATAACATGGTTTTTATTCAAACACAGTCTATTAATTTTTTTCCTTTCCTTATTTTTTCTTTGCATTTTTATTAGTTTACATATGTTAAAAAAAAACCATATGCCAGGAAAATTACTTTCCAAAATAGTCTGCACTTAGGTATGGAGTAGAGTTTCTCCCCCTCCTTCCTACTCCTCTCCATTATTTTAATTAAAATTAAATTCATAGAATTTAACATATGATTCAATAAAATAAACACTATTCTATTCTATCACAGCTTCCAGGTCAGATTTGTGCAAATACTTTATATTTTTAAATTTGTCTTCCTGTGTGCCAAATCACATACGGAAAAAAGAAAACAGAATACATTATCAAATGTTTTTTAATATTTAATTTTTTAAAAACTGTACATTAAATTTTTTTTAATATAATCTTAAAATAGTTTTTGGTTTTTTCTCTCTAGTATTAGAGTTGTATAATAAACTATTCCTGACCTATTAAACCATTCTGTAACACTGACTGGACTGATGAAAAATAGGACATAGAAAGAGGTAGCAAATTTTTTAATGTTGATTCCAATGGCTGACCAGCAACAACATTCTGTGAAATTATTATTTTTGTAAGTTCTAATATTAGCTTATTATAATCCAACTGATTGTCAACCTAGCTAACTTGAATACTACTAATTTATGCACTACATCCTAATTATTATCTGAGAATAATAGATTAATATTATTAAAAAAAAGAATGAAAATCTACCACCTATTTTTAAATTACAAAATTCATTTACTGACATCAAGAAGATTAGACGGACCTGTTACTTTGCTCTGTGGGATATTCTGAGTATTACCTGATCTTTTTAACATTTCTTGATGTTCTGAGTTTCCTTGAACCCAAGAATGAAAATAATATATACGAATATCTTGGCAAATGCTTTATATCTGTGGAGTGGGTTAACATCTTACATATTAAGAAAATTGGGCTGAAAACCTATTTCCGGTGTGGGTGGGTGTTTTCTGAATGGATTGAGCCTTTTTTTTATTTTGCTTGGAATGACCCACTTATGTGTCATCAAGTGTTATAAGATTCCAAACTTGAGTCTTCTCCAAGAAATCCTCATTTATTCCTTTGAAGGTTCATTGATGCTTGATGCCATATCTGCAAGCCATTTCGAGCAGAATATAAAAAAATAGTCCAATTAATCCAGTAGAATATTTGGACAAACTGGAAATAGGTCTTGAGCATAAATTTTACCAGTGGTAGGAAAGAAAAGAAAAAACAAAGGGGTTGAGGATGAGATATGTTGTTAATTGAATAGGATTTTAGCCAGTTTTTTTAAATATATAACATTACCTTGTAATAATAATGCTGTGGAACAGCATAGATCCAATAGATTTTTAGCCAGAATAGGATTTTAGCTGATTTTTAAAAATATATAACATTACATTATAATAATAACACTATGAAGCAGCAAGGGGGCCACTAGTATAATGATGAAATTTGTTAAGATAACTCATTTATATGGAATATTATTGATATTAAATTTTTATGGTAATCAGAATTATTGTTTTATTAAGACAGAACAGTATGACTGGGACTGGATGAATGGGAAATCATTAAATTTGGTATATTGATCTGCGCATATGAGCCATTGCTATTAAATTTTTATTACAACTGAATTTTTAAGAACGAGTGAAGTATTAATCAAACTTAAAAAAAAAATGAATTAATCTTAAATATGATTAACATATTGTATGGTTTTATATTTTAACTTGAAATATTATCTGTAGATCAGCGACTTCTCTTCTTCTGATAAAATATATTTCTTTTTAGCATTTATTTGATCAGGTTGTGTCATGACAAAATTGTGTCTAGATGGTAAATTCATTACCTTTCAATTTTGTGCTTCCAATAACTACTGGAACATTATCTGGAATGATGTGAAGTATGATAAAATTCCAACATTTAATTAATCGGTTCTTTTAGATCACTGAAGGTAAGAAGGCAAAGATCAATGTACTGCATAATTTTACCATTGAGATGTCAAATAACAGCAGTATCGAATGTTAACTGAAATTAAAAAAATAAAATGTATATTTGTGTATGTATATAATATTTTACAAGAAATATTTTACTACTTTTTTTATATATTTTTTATGTTATTTAATTTTAAATGTGGGTCTAAGGTTGCTGTTCCAGTGGAAACATTTATATTTTTCTGGTAGTTATAAGGTAGAATAATATAATGCACAAGAATGTTATAAATAATGAATAAAAATTCTGGGTAACTCTACTTTAATGAAAAGAATTAATTCATTAGTGGTATAGATAAAATCTAACTGAAAAGTATGTCAAAGTTTCTGAAATAGTTTTGTTTTTTGTCAATTGACTTTAAAAAAATAACATATTTATTAATAATAAAAGCATTAAAATTGTAATTAATAAAATGTATTTTGATAAAACTAATGATTACTGCAGTATAAAAGACAAAAATTTGATGTGATTGACATCTTGAAGTTTGTAGATGGTTTCCATCCAAATTTTTAATTTTTTTCAGAGAGTTTATCCATAACTGTATCAAATATAACGATTCTTCAATCTTATCTTGAGATGTAAGTTTTTCTTTAAAAGCACAAAAAAATGCACTAGGAAAAATCGAAGGAGAAATCCCCATTTTTTCATGCAATATTTTTGTTAATTTTGACAAAAAATCTAGTAAAATCTAAAAATGAATATATATACATATATATATATATAATGGAACGAAAAGAAGATTCCCGGTTATTCATTTCTGGATATATATATATATATATATATATATATATATATATATATATATATATAAAAATAATGTAATATAACTGTAGTTAAGTTTAAATTTGTAAATAAGAATTTTAAATTATATTATTGTTAATGAAATTTTAATTTAATTGTATACATTAAATTTTAATAATAATAATAATAATAATAATAAAATAACAGATTGTTTTTTTTCTAACAGAAAATGTTATTTTTCCTTTACCTACAGTAAATTGTTAAAATTAATCAATAACTGTCCCCTGGAGCTATGTTAAATTGGTGGAAAAAATTTAGTACAACTTTTATTATTACGTGCAAATATATTTTTATCATACATATTCGCATTTTACAATATAAAATTATTTATTTCTAATAAAAATAAGCATATTATTAAAATTGCATATTTCAGAATCCTAATTTTTATGTATTTGAACACAAAAATATTTATGGGTGATTTATCTCTAAATAAAGAGCTGTGCTTAGCAGTTGTCAAAATAAAATTTCAAATGGAAAAATTCAAAAAAAGTTTACAAAAAATAAAAATGTAAAATTACATATATATTTTGATTACTAAAAGCTTTATTAGTATGTTAAGAGTTATTAGCAGAGATATAATTATAAAAATAAAAAACTTATTTATATCGAAGAATATAAAAGAAAATTAGTGAACAAAAAAAAAAATTATAATAAATAAATAATACTTATTTATATATACAATTATTGACTCACCCCTGATTTTAATGAAATTTTTTGTAATGTTTTTATTTCAAGTATCCCCTGTAAGTTACACAGTACCCTCATCAAAACTTTTCTAATTCAATGCTGTACAAGTGTAATATACATTATTTTTGGATTAAACAATTTGGTGTCAGTGAAATTAAGTTAAGAATGAAATGATATTCACTTAAGACTATATTAAGTTAGGTAGCTTAAAGTGTGGGTTTTCATAAATGTGCAACATAGGTTATTTACAAAGCAAATAACTCGGTTTTAGTGAAATTTAATTAAATTTAGTTAGTTTTAAGCCAAAGTAAGGTTAAGTTAGGTTGGTTTTTAAGTAATTTATAAATATGTTAGAAACTTTCCGTCATTTATCTGATGAAGTCGTAATTCAAGACTTCTATTCAAGTTAAACTTAAGCAAATCTAATCTTGTTCCTAACTAAATTTAACAGAAACCAAATTATTTAGTCTGCAAATAATGAATATTATATGTATATAATGGAAAATAACAAAGTGTTAAGTGCAGCTACTACAAGGACGTACTCAGGTAAAAGGCATTTCTGATGAATAATTTCAGTTATAATAAGTAACTTAGGTACTAAATAAGGTATATTAAAATTTCATCAAAATCAGAGTTCAGTCCATAACTGAATGTAATTACTGTAATAATATTATTGCAGAGAGTCAAAATCAAAGCAGAAAGTCAACTTAAAAGACTAGCAAATTCGTGTAGTAGTTTGCATGCTGGGTTTCAGATCAGTATCATATATATATATATATATATATACATTTATAAAACTGATATAAATTGTTACTGTTAATATTGTCAATATTTCACAATATTAAAATCTACCAATATTTAAAAATAATTTTAAGTTCAAACTATTTTAAGCGGGTTTTACTGTTAATTTGAACTATCTTATATAATACTGTACAGCCTTTTAGTGAAAATGAGTTATGTACCATATAAAACAAGATGTAAAGGCTTATGAAAATTTGAAGTCAGAATCTTATGGCTACTATTCTGCCAAAGAGGCCTGAAGAGTGATGGGATTGTATTTGGTGGTGGTAATCTATACTATTAAAAAAAATTGTGTGTGCACGTAACACTAATATGAAATTAAAAAAAAACAAATGTTATATTGTAATAGAGGGCCAAAAATGACCTGATGACATACCAATTGTACTTTGCACCAAAATTCATAGTTTTTGAAATAATTGTGGAGGGTATGAGAGGGTTGTCAGAACATCACATGAGAACTAACCGACTGATTGCTTTCAAATTTTCAGAATATATTTGTGTTATCCCAGGAAAAATTTTAAGCCATAAATCAAGGCCCTAGTCTCCCTCGTGCGGTTATCATAGCTTTTATATCAAGACCGAGAGAAACATTGGAGGAAAGAGAGCTTATCAGGTTTTAATTATATTTATCAGTATTCTCACATCCATGAGGAACACAGCAGGGGGCCCCTGAGCAGCTAGTATTAGATTAAAAGTATTCATAAAAATCTACTTCAGCCTTATTGCATATTTTTCTTATGTTGTATTTTATTTCCTATGCATACTTAAAATCTCCACAACTGGTTTCCAGATAATGGAAATTTTACAAATGATACGTAAGATATGAACTTTAGTAACTGAAATTGACATAACATATTAAATAAACAAACATATAAAACGTGGAATAAATATGCAATTTATTCATATATTGAGTTAACGATCCACTTAAAATGAATACCATTAACAACAGCACAATCTTAATAATACAGTAACACCAAATTGTAATTCTGTTTAGTAACTTTGAATAGAGTCATCATTTTAATAAATTTCAAGAATAAGAGTAATTTTATTATAATTATTATTTTTCCCAGAATTACGTAAAACAATGAACAGTAAGAATTTTTTTTAATAATTAATTATTCAATAATTAATAAAACCAAATAATAAAATTGTAATTTTATCATTAAAATTTCAAGACAAAAAAATGCATATATATACTCATGTGTGCGTGTGTATATATATATATATACATATATATATATATGTTTATATGTATATATATATATATATATATATATATATATATATATATATATATATATATAAAATTTAATTTTTTTTACAGAAATACTTAAACCTGTGAGGAATATATTATATTGTATTAAATATAATATTATATTTATATTTTATTCTATGAATTATTTTTTTTATAAGAAAAATTAGAACTTGCATTCTTGGCAGATAAACTGAAATAAGAATTTATAAAGTCCTATCCTCTCATGATAACACAATTAGCAGGCAAAACCTTATAGCAGAAATAAATATTTACAGAAAAATGATTTAAAAACACTTAGAAAAAAGCCAGCTATTACCAGACATCCTTTACAAAAAAACTTTTAAACTAAATTATAATATTTAACTTTGCATCTGATTACATGTTCCTGATGTCACATGAAAAAAATCTAAAAAATAAAAATAAGTAAACATTTAATAAAAAATTATAACTGCACACTTTAGAGTTGGTACGTTAAAATAGTTCTATGGTTTTACATCAGAATTTTTGACAGAATTATCAAATGTTTGTAATAATTTAATAATTTTATCCTTAACCAAAGTTGATACTATTTTTATATCACTATATTAAACAGACTATTAGACGAATGATAGATTATTATTAAACAGTTGTTCTTTTTTAATTTTAGAGGCTTTACATATATTAAATTCCTTGATTCTTTTTATTTATTGATCTTTATGTTAAAATGCATAGAGAAATTTTGATAAATATGATAATTAGTTATTAAATATAGTATGTGATCCAATTTTATGATTAAGATATTTGTTTAAGACAAATATTCCTTGACTCTATCTATCTATAAATGTTCTTCCAGTTTGTCCAATGTAAAATTTATTGTTGTATTTTCTGCATTCTTATAAATTCCTGAATCACATTCAACAAGTTTTTGCATTCTTGATTTTATATATTTTGTAATTTATGTTGTTTTCAATTGTATGTGATATATTAAGCTTTGTGAATTCATTTTTAATAATATTTGGAAGCAAATATTAGAGACCACTCAAGTATTATTTAAGTATCTTAGTTGGGGATGGAGGGCATTTTACTTATTTTTTCTGGCAAGGAGTTACATACATAATAAGATAGAAAAAGCAAAATTGACAAAAATATGCTGTCCATAAATATTTAATGGATGTAAACTAAAAATACATATAAATTATTTCATTATGTCTGGAATATTCCGGATGTTTCTCAGTTAATGGTTTAGTGGATTTTGTAAGAAAATTTTAGAAACTTTCAAAGAGTAATGAAGCAGTTGTATATTAATGTAATGATAAATTTACAGCTCATGAACCTGTTTGTCAAATTAAATTGTATCTAATCTTAAATATTGCATTATTATTACTTCTGAATAGTAATTAAATTCCATTGTTTAATGTTTATTTAAATATCCGATTAAAAAAAGTATCTCACAAATAAATTAGTAATGAATTGTTTTAAATTTTGAAAAAAATATATATCAATGTATCTGTGTTTTTAGTTGACAGATCCAGACGGTGCTATTTAGAAATCTTATGTAAACAAGAAAGAATATGGTGTTTTTTACAAGATTAAGGGAACTAAACAAAAATCACCAAAAAATAAAGTAATACTTCATTTGACCCTTTTTTACATTAAAATAAATATATATATTTAATTTTCTTTTATTTAAATAAAAATAATTAATTAAATGTCGTATTTTAAGATTCTTACCTTATACATATGAATAATTCAATATATTAATCTTCACAAACAGTTTAATTGCCTCATTATCCGATTGTAAACTCTTACGACTGCAACATTCAGTGTGATAAAAAGTGATAATAATGTAATAAAAAATAACATTTTAAAAATAACATACATTATTTCTTTACAATTCATCTTATTAATGATTAATAATTATACAAATATAATCAAAATTAAATTGTTACTTGTACACGACAAAGTTTAGTTTACTCTTTTTTAAAACTGTATCCTCGTTGTCGCATACTCTGAAGAATACTGAGAATTTCAAAGTTTCTTTAAAGTTATCTGAATATTTTAAAATAGTGGGGGAAGAATAAATGAAATAAAGATAATTTTTTTCTTTTTTCTCTTGTTTAACTCTCAATTTGTTTTGTTTTTTAAAGAACAAAATATTTATATATTTTTTTTATTTATGTAATGATACAGACTTTATATATTATTTAATTTTCATTAATGCGGTGATGAAGAAGAAGAGGGAGAAAAATTGCTACAGTATTTACAAATGACTGTTGTTTTATGCAATGCTCTTTACGCAATGTCCTAGTTTTAAAACACCTCATTTTATACGTGTTTAAATAGTGTTAAAATTTTGGATATTCTGCATTATTATTTTTTATTTTACTGCAGCCAGAGGAAAATGTGTTTAATAATCTTTTATGAATCTTCTTCAAAATAGTTACACTTATTTTTATGAAATAGTTATCAAATAATTTGTTTCAATAGACCCCCTACTCACTCATTTTGTACCAAATTTTAACAAATTATGTTTTACAATGATGTTGAATCGATAAAGTATCAAATAGAAATGAAATAAAAAAGGAATTGTTGATTTTATAAAATTTTCATGTCTTACTGTTATTTGTATATGTTTGATTTGTTACAATTAGGTGTTTAGTGAATCTGTATCAAGTAGTAGTGAATCCACTGCTATCTTGAACAATATCATTTGCTGAAACTTGAACCACAAAGACCTCCTTCAAATCTTAATCCAATCGTGTTGCTACATTCAACAGGATAATTCTCAGCATTCCCAGCAACAGTATTTAAAAAAGCTTAATTTAGACTGTTTGGACGCAGATAAAATTTTTAAATTTTTACTCTAAAATAAAATGTAGCCAATTAAATATCTATTCTATAATTCTCAAATATGGTTTGGAATGGATATAAAATTAAAGTGATTCTAAAAATATTAAAGTTTGTTCCATTTGCACTTGTTCCATCTACATTTTTCTAGATTCACATTCACTAATATTAAATTACTTCTTAATATGCAGTAGTGTGAAAATTAATCCAAACACAGAGATTCTTTTGTTTATTTTAACGTTGTAGCTACACTGCTAGCCACACCCATTCTTTAAGGTGTCTGTGTATTATGAGGTTATTCTTCATTGGTTATTTAGCAGTTTTTATGATAAAAATACTGTTTTATGAAAGTTTATTTCAATTTTTATTGCAAAATCATATTTTTTCTGTGACTTGAATATATAATAACGGATATAACTCCAAGAAAGCATTTGAAAATTATTTCTATTTCTGATCATACCAGTATAACACAATGACAAATAGCTTCTAAGTGTGGTGTTTGACTAGAGACAGTGAATGCTATTTTAAAATAATTTAAAGAAACTGGTTCCTTTTCACGTCAAAGGTGAATTAAACATGGGAAAATATGAAAGGAAAATGTGTCTGCAAAAGAAAAACTATTCAAACACAGTATCAGTTATTATTATTAAGAAAAACTAAACATGATCCAAGATTATCTGCTATTGACTTAAATTGAGAATTGACAGCCAGTGGAACAGATTTACACATGACAACTGTTTGACACAGACTTCTTGCTGCTGGATGGAAAGGTCGTCAGCCAGCTAAAAACGCAGCTTTTAACATCAGCAATGTGCAAAAAAACGTTTTTGCGAACCAAAGCATACGCTAACTGGACCAAAGAAGACTAGAAAAATGTTATGTTTTTTGAAGAGTCACATTTTTATGTTCAGGGGCATAATTTTTATGTTAAAAAACCATCAGATGAAAATACATCAACGGTTCATATCCAAAAATCTGTTAAAATCCCCAGAAATTTCCAAAAATATTTAGGAGTTATTTAACATCTGAAAGACCTTGTTCATTACTTCTAGTAGATGTTATGTTGGAAAGTGATGGATATATAAAGATTTTGAAGGAAAGGGTTCATTCAAAACAAATTCCACAAGTCAACGGAGTGTTCCAACAAGATTTGGCACCATGTCACACTGCCAAAAAAGTGGAAAAAGTTTTCAAAGAAATATTCAAGTGCTCCTGTGGCTAGGCAAATTCCCAGACTTAAACCCAATTGAAAATCTTGGCAATAGTCAAAAAATGACTCTCAAAAATGAACTGTACCACAAAAATTGACTTCATTATAGCAATAATATCAGCAAGGTTTCATGATGAAGAGATCAAAAAAATGTGTAGTATACTTGTTGAATTGATGCAAAATTGTGTACGTGAATTGATTAAGAATAAAGGAGGATGTATATTACTGCTACTCATAAATTGTATAGGTATGATTATTTTCTAAATAAAATTGCTGTTTATTAAATAACATCTTTGTTTGGATTAATTTATTTATTAATATCTACATTAAATATGAAACCTATGATCAAGATCTGTTTATTTTACAGTTTCTTTATTAAACTAATTTGGAGATTCATAATTATGACAGTTGGAATAAATAAAATTGTAAAAATTCATAAAACTAATTATTTAAACGTAAGACGCATTATATAGGCCTAAAATTAATAGAGAAATCATTAAACTCATTGACAGAATAATGATGGCTCTCCAAAGTAAAATCTTAAAATTCTACTTTAAATAAATTGCTTGGAGGATCCTTTAGTATCTTAAAAGTAGAAAATGAGGAGCGATAAGAACTATTCTTGTATGCCAATACACTTTGTTTGTATTTACTGTCTTGATTACTTTTAGTGGATTATTATAGCTGATGCTGTTTTTATATACCCAGTCTCTATTTCTGTCAATTTTCTACATCCTCCACTGCTATATTTCTTCCCTTCTTTGCCTTTTTCCATTTCGTCCTTCCAGTTGTATTTAGGTGCTCTCTTTTCTTTCTTCTTACGTTTTATCCATTCCAAAACAGTCTTAGGAAACTTGAAATAAATTGTAATGATATATAATCACTCTAGTGTCTTCACCTAAGAGGAATAAGGATCTATGAGGTGTGTGAGAAAAGTAATGAGACTGATTTTTTTATTTACTGAAGTTTTTATTTTTTTCAAACAGTAATATTATCCCCTTCAAAGTTGTTCCCTTAGGCAGCTATACACCAGCGGAGTCGTTGTTTCCACTCCTGCTAGCAGCGCTGGAAGGCTTCAACTGGTAGGCCTTTTAACTGGTCGGTCACAGTCTTTTGAATGTTCTCCAGAGTTCCAAAATGACATCTTTTTAAGACACGTTTCATTTTGGGAAAAAGTCACATGGACTCAAATCAGGTGAATTGGTGGCGGGGGGGGGGGGGGGGTTTGAGGAACCGTAGGAATGCGTTTTTTAGGTCAAAAAGTTTGTGATGGAAATGGCTGTGTGACACAAGGCATTGTCATGATTAAGCATCCACTTGTCTGCAATGTCTGGTCTCATGTGAATCACTTGTTTCCTGAGCCTTTCAAGGACACCTTTGTTGACAGTTTGTCCTGGAGGAACAAATTCCTACTGTCAAAAAGCAAATTGGAATGGTTTTGATGTTTGATTTACTCATTCGACATTTTTTCGGTCGAGGAGATGACGGAGTGTGCCACTCTTTGCTTTGCCATTTCAGGATCATACTCAAATTTTCAGGATTCATCACCTGTGATCACATGATTGAAGAATTCTTGATCATTGTCAATCCTTTCAAGATGATCAACACACATGTTTCTACGACTGTCCTTCTGTTCTGTTGTGAGGTTTTTCGGCACTAATTTCGCATGTCCAAATCGTCTGTCAAAATGTGATGTAAGATGAAAGTGTTTAAATTTAACTGCTCACTCATCATCCTTATTGTTAAATGACGGTCTGATCTCACAAGAACCCTCACATGCTCAACGTTTTCGTCAAATTTTGAAGTTGAAGGTCTCCCTGAGCAAGGTTGATCTTCAACATGTTCTCGACCTTCCAAAAATGATTTGTGCCAGTGGAAAACTTGTGTTCTTGATAAGCAATGTTCCCCATATGCTTGTTTCAACTTTTCAAAGGTCACACTCGCGGATTCCCCAAGTTTATCACAAAACTTGATTGTACAACGTCGCTCTAAATTCCAATTCTCCATTTTTGTAACACACAACAAAAACACAACTTCAGTGATGATGCTGTCTAAAATAATGTGTTGGCTGAATGGAGTTGAAACGCGTACTGAGCATGTAGAAGGAACAAACAAACCGTTCCATGTTTGAGTCTTGATCATTATGGAAATTTTTCACATGCTGCAAAAATCAACCATCAGTATCTATTATAGGACAATCTGTTGTTTATGTAAATAAATATATATATATAGATTATATTTTTGTTAAAACAATTAAAAAAGAATGGTTAAATAGACAAATTAAAAATAAGTCAGGAAGTCTAATAAATGGATTCATTATTCTAAAAAAAGAAATTCAATTTGAACTTAAGTGGAATAAAAAAGAAGTAATGAAATGTCGATTGACATAAAGGAAGACAGTGCTCTGATAAATATTAATATGGGAGATCACACTTTTCCAGTGGATGAATAATTTTGCTATTAAGGTACTCAAGTTACAAAGGATGAAGGAAACTTGTAAGTAAGATATAATAAAAAGCAGCAGACTAGATCTGGTTATAAAAGGTTTCCTAAGGAAAATAAAATCTGCTAGTATTAAATACAGATTTAGAGATTAGAAAGACATTTTTCAAAATACTTTGCTGTTAAGGCTAAAGATTTGATTATCTAAGAATCCCTAGGTAATTCTGGCTTTGCTGTTTTTGTATTAGTTTTGAAAAATTAAAATCTTGATTTCGATAAACTTTATAATATCTAGAACAGTTGAATTTATTAAGTCTAATGATCTTTTGTTATTAAAGTATTTAAACTTTTACAACAAAGTCCTGGAATAACTATATTAAAATTATAATTTATCACAGATTTATTTATTTTTCTAATGAATAAATATGAATAACATGGAATCCAGTATTAAAATTATGGGTAAAATTAATTTTTAAAACGCCGACTCCCATGTAGTATTTTTGTTAATTTCCATTCACAACAATAAATTTTTTTTAATTTTAAATATCAATTATACATGTATTTTTTAACTATGAAAAGTTTGACAGTTCTGTCTCATGGACTACAAAAATGATTTATTTGTTGTAGAACATAAGATTCTATAATGCATTCACTGTAGGTAATCACCTAAAGCTGGTAGGTCTTGCTTGCTATTTTTCTTCATTTTTGATCTACCACTCACTCACAGTCCTTTACTGATCCTGTCTCCCTAAATTTCTTGATTAGCATTCTTACATTATGTCGATTAGGAACCGGTATTCCTAGAAATCTTACAAAAAACAGTCTTTCACTCTCTGTGTGTACTCACCATGGTAATGGAAGATATAATTAACAAAAAATATTTGCTGTTTTAAAGTTAACACCATTCCAAGCACCCACAGAAAGACATGGTCTCATCATACAAAGGAGATGAACACACAATTAAAAACAAAGAACCAGACATACCTTCTCATCTGAAGGTCATCAGCTTGATAGGATTGCAGAAGTAAACTGCACGCTATGCAGGGTTAGTAACTTTTGCAGAAAACATTACATAGCGTTTGGAATACAATATTTGAACATATAATCATGTTTATATATGTGTATAATTATGTTTTGAATGCATATATTTTGAATTTTACAAGAGATTAGGAAGTCCAGTTTTATGTGATTGGCACTTCAGCTATTAGGATTATTTTCAGCTTCTGAAGTCTCCAGATAAGTTTATAGGCAGAAGATGTCACCATCTAATGATTCTATAGGTCATGCATGGCAACCTCAGGATGGAATGAGCAGAATAAGGTCTATAACAACAGTTGTATAAATTGATGAAGAAAGCAGTGGTGTCTGTTAGGTAAAACTAGTGGGGGTACTGCTCCAGAAAATTTTTTTCTGGGTTTTTTCAAGGCCATGGTTAAATTTTTCTGTAAAATAAAAGAACTGAAAAAAATGAATCAAATAGAATAGCTGGAAACAGGATAATAATCCAATTTTACACTTTATTATATTTAAGAATATGGTATATGGTTTTTAAGCATATTGTGCTTAAAACCCGTATTCGGTTTAACAAATAAAGTAATAAAAATAAAAATTTAATAAATAATAAAATGTCAATACAGATAATATTTTTTAGTGTTATTAGATAATAACTTAATGAAATGTCCACTTAAAAACACTACAGTCCAATGGTGCTTAATTTAAATTTCTATGTACACAAAAACAAATACATAATTAGTTTTTATTAATTACCTTCTTCTTTGCTCTTCCAGTGTCTTTTTGAAAGATTTGGCAATCAAAGTGCCCTTGCTTTCCACCATCTGATCACTACTTAAAAAAGAAGTAAACTGCTTTCATATTCCTTCCATCGACTAAACAAGAAAAGGGAATGAACAAGGAATGTTCCATACACACGCGGAGTTAAAAAAACTACCTTCCACCTGCACACCAGGGTTGGCACTGTGGGAGCAAGAGTGCTCTTTCTCTCCCTTGCAGCTTCCTATGTACGCATACACACAACAGCCAAACACCATGCCGCTGTAACTGTGAAGCACACAGTTCCATACAAAGATTTTTATGTCTTTTTCATAAACTGGGGGATGGCTACCAACATTACGTGTAAGGAATATTATATTGTACAAGTATAAAGAAAGAATTAAAGAAAAAAGGACTCATTATATTAAATGTTATCGATAATAAAAAGTAGAAATAGGGGGTACTGAAGTTTCACAGTGCCTATACTCAAGCCGCCACTGGAAGAAAGAATCATACAATAATGTAAATACTGCCTTTTGTATGTATGTAAAAAAAAAGCATATACAACCAAACCTAGAAGTTACAGCATAAGATCCTTTCTTATGCTTAAGTTTTCTGCAACAGTAAACATTAAACAATTATAAATAAAAAATAAAATAAATCTTTAAGAAAAGTCTCACTCAACATCATTAAGATATAAATACATAGTGATGTGTAATGTGTTCATTTAATCATGCAATTAAAGATTTTTAATAGATTTTATTCAAACAAAAGAGAAACTATATTAGAAAAGAGTAAATGAATAAGAAACAATTATTATTTAATTAAAATTGGGTGAGAACAAACATTCTTGCTATGACACATACAACCATAAATTAACATAACGAAATAAAATATCATTTAAAATACCCATAATAAAATCACAGTCTCTCAGGATTTTCTCTCAAAAAAACACTTCACTGATTTACTGAACCATAATCTGAATCAATTTACTTCAAGTTATTAGTGGCTGTTCCTCAATCAAAACTCAATTATAACAAAATGATCTGTTACATGCATAACTCTGTTTGATGATTATGAATAACTGAAGTTAAGCTGAATATTCCTAGAGCTTGTGTTGAACACAAATGCCTGCTGATTGAATAGATTAATCTGATTATTCTAATAATAGCTGATAGGCGATGAGAATGGATAGTCTATCCACAAATGAATACAGAATAATACAAACAATCTCATTCAATGACTATCAAAACGCTTTTCACATAAGTGGTTATGCTATTTATAATCTCTTAGAAAAATCATGGATTTTTATTGAAAACAGAAACGGCATATTATTAACCAATGATTTTGCAGTTACAATATTAAATTTACCCTGCAACAATTGGTTTTCATTCAGAAAAATGTCATCTAGATCAGGAACGTAGTCTATAAAGAAAGAAATACATCCACCTTTACATTTTGCATAATATGTGGGAGTACTCAATTGAATTATGAACTATCAAACTAAACGTCCTATGGTGGTATAAGTAACTGAAAGTAATTTTTGTTTCTAATCTATTATATTTATTTATTCTGGAATTAGAAATAATCTAATTACAAATGGAATTTAAGATTGTGGAATACCATGAGATTGTGGAGGAATTATTAAAAAAAAAAGCTGGCACTGAGTTGCATAACTTTTCCAGCTAAGTAAATAACTGCATAACTTACTATCGGTCAAGTTATGAAATTTGTTTTTGAGCAATTCAATCAATTTAAACTGTATTTATATCATTGTAATAAAATAATTAAAAAATGTTCAGTTAGTCAGTTTTAGTTATTTCTTCATCAACATGCTAAAAAAAGACATGTATTGTAATAAATTTTAATGTTACTGATTTATAAAAAATTTCTTTTATTAAATACAAAATTACTTACTTTATTATATTTAAATCTTTTAATTTTAATTTATGAAGCTAAGATGCTCATCAAAAAAATGCTATAACCAAAAGTTTTAATATTAGCATTTTAGAATTAAGTTTTGAAAAATGTTTTCAAATTTTTCAAAATTTGGGGGCTTATGCACCAGATGGCTTTTTTAATCATTAAAAAAATATTCGCTAAAATTGATAAATAAAATTAATAAATTAAAGTCAAAATTAAAAAAGATTTTTTTTTCATTTTAGGGGCTTCCAATCTCAACGAGAAGCATTCAGGTAAAATTAATATTTAAGAAAATAATCCTTAATAGTAATAATAAATTTAAAAAAAGAACTTTTTAAAATTGTTTAAAAAATACTAAGATACAGCTATAATTCTAAATAAACAAAGTTTTAATTTTCTAGGAAGGGGGTGAAAAACCCACCGGGTTGATCTAGTGGTTTCTTCTAAAACGCGTCTTCCCAAATTAGCTGATTTGGAAGTCGAGAGTTCCAGTGTTCAAGTCCTAGTAAAGTCAGTTATTTTTACTCAGATTTGAATACTAGATCGTGGATACCGTTGTTCTTTGGTGATTGTGTTTCAATTAACCACACATCTCAGAATGGTTGAACTGAGACTGTACAAGACTAAAGTATTATCTGAACAATAATTACTGGAGGCTAAAAAGGAAAAAGAAAGAAAGGAAGGGGGAGAAAAGGCTAATTTTTTTTCAAGAAATAATAAAGTGTAAGGCCTATAAAAAATTTAAATATTTACATTTTAAATGCAGTGGGCAACTTGTGAGATGGATTTAAATTAAAAAAAAAAAAAATTGAACCATTGGAATGGGATATATAAAAACTTTTGAAGTAGTTTGAAGGCCAATCAATGTAGAAAATATAGATTTAAAAAACTGTCATTAACTCCTTTCCTGAAGCAATACATGAGTAAAAAAATATATACAGTCATTTTTTAAGAAGGTGAATAAGTAAAATTTTTGGTAATTTGTGATCTTGATAAAAATAACCTTCAACTTTTGTAAGAAATCTTTTTTGTAATGTCCTGCAGTAAAGATTTAAAATTTTATTTTGGCCAAAACAACCCTATCACTTTTTCCAGTTTTTCCAAAAATTTAATAAATTCTTTCCCCTTCCACAAAGATAACACCAGTCTACCAAGCTTGAAAAAAATTGGTTAGCAAGGTCCAGAATACAGAGGGTCTAGAATACCAAATATAGCCCAACATACATACATATGCACAGTCTGTCTGACAAAAATAGATTCTTTGGACTTGGGTGTGTTAGATTAAGAGTTATTTTCACAGATTATTTTTCAATTCATTTAAATATATTTTTTAAAAAGTCACCTTAAAGACAAAATTTAAAAAGAACAGTTTTTTTAGTTTTTTTTCGACTGATCTATATACTTTCCCGTTACATAGCTGCTATAGCAGCATTTATTGTTATAACCAGTAAAAACCTACTTAATTAATAAACATTCATATTGCAATATTTTTTTTTTGTAATTGAATTTACTTAGAAGTATTTTATACAATATTATTGTAATTACAGCAAAACATTTTCATATCAGAAGAATTTATCTTCAATGTTATTTTATTTTTGTGTTCTTTTATTGGGAAATAGATGTTTTAGCAACATCTGTTTCCCAACAGTATGTTGCTGTTAAATCATGTTGTAGACATAAATGGAATAAGGTATTGATTTTTACAAAATCTTAAATGTGTTTTATTCTATTACACATCTTGCATTTTTTTTATTCATCAATTATTTTACTAGCCTCCATTTTCTTCTGATCTTTTAACCAGAATAAAATTATTATTACATCCTACATCCTTAGTTTTCTATATCAAATATTTGTTTTCATAATTTCACATCCCTTTATTATCATATTAACCAAACCTGGATGTTTTGATGTTTTAATATATGACCTAGTAGTCTAGCTGATCTGTTTACCAGATTCTTTTATACATTTTTCCTCAAACCAATTCATCTCAAGACATCATTTCCATATCACCACATTTAAAATGCGTTTATTTTTTTCCTTTCTGTTTTTCCTATTGTTCAATTTCATCTCTATAAAGCACTTCATTCCATAAAAATATTTTTAAGAATATATTTCCAGTTTTTAGTAGACTGTATTATACTAGACAATTCTTTTTTGCATGAAAGATCTCTTTGCTTCTGTCAGTCTACTTTTGATGTCCATCTAAATTCACTCATTCTTTGTAAGTTTTACCTCATAGATAACAAAATTTCACACATTTTGGTATATTATAAGCCGCAATCTCAATATTTAATCCCTTAATACCTCTTCTATGTTACTTTTCATCACTTCTGTTTTTACTTATTTATTTTCTTAACTGAATTTTTTTCTTATCAATGAATCTATGTTCAAAATTCTTTCTAATTTTTTTTTTTTTGGTTTCTGTGAAAAGATAATTTTATCGGCAAATCTTTCTCTCACTGATAGTTTTTATAGTATCAAATTATTTTTTTTCAATTTCTTCTTCTATATGTAAAATAAAAAAACAACAGAATTTGGTTATATCTTAGTCTTACTATTTCTGAATTACAATTTGCTTTTCTTATTTTTTACTCTTCTCACTGTCATATGATGCAAAACTGTTGTTCATTAATGTATTACATGTCAAAGAAGTTCATGATAAAGGAAGTATTTAATAATTCAAAAGCAGAAAGAAGTACAGTATTGTAGTAAAATTTTATGGAATTAACAATTCCCAAATAATCTGTTGAAAATATAATATTAACAAGTTTATTATGCAAGATACATGTTCATAGAAATTTACTGACTGTGTTGGGATTTAAAATATAAAAACAAGATTTATTCATTTTCTTTATTTCGTAGTTCTTTATTTTGATTATATTTATTTTCTTGCATTTATTATTGTTTCACTAGCAGATGGTATTTATACTAAAAAATATATGAAGTACATTGCATTGTATTCTTTGTTAATAATAAACATATAAAGTCAGTTTATTACTGTCGAGCTTCAAGTTAATTAACTTGTCCCTTACAAATATGAGTCTGCATTAAATAATATGAATAATTCTTACTGATTAAGTACTGCATATACATACAGATTCTCTCTGCAATATTTAATAAAATATTTGCATTATTATTTCAAGTTATTTATGTAATCACACTCCATAAAGGCTTGTGAGCATGCGTGCATGTAAATGTATATACGCTTACATGAATATCTTGAACTAGTAATGTAAATATTTTATTATATGTTGCAGAGAGAAATATATCAAACTGTAAAACTCCTAATAATACATTTACTAATACAGAACAATAGCAATAATCATTAGAAATAGCTGAAAAAATGACTGAAAAAGATATATTTATTATATATGTTTTGTATTGTTTAAATAGTTACAGTTTAAACTATGTTTCATTACTGATAATCATCGACAAAATCAAAACAAATTTTGAAGCATTATGATATTTCATTTTACTGTTGAATGGAATGTTACTTCTTCCTAATTTTGCTAGGACCAAATATGTGGCACAGCAGTGTAACAAGATTATTATACAGAAAAACTATTTGGTATAGTATTGAAATATAATATGGAAGTCAAATGGTTAAGGTTCTCACAATTTATAAATGATTGTGATGAATTCAAAACACGCAGACCAAATATATGAGGGGCACTCAAAACAATTATCTACGTAGGGGTGTAGCAAGTTACGTATTGGATGTGTTTGATACCAATATACAAAGTGATTCAGGAGGATAAGGCAATACTTTAACAACTCATTCTAGAGGCTAAAAATAAGAAAAAAGTTCATATAAACAACATAGGTCTAAACATAGGCTTCGTTAGCGAATTATACAGAGTGAAAGATTTCACCCGAGTTTCAGTTCTTCCAGGTAAATTAAGGCTTTCTGAAATTCAGGGAAGGTCAATTAAGGGGAAAATTCAACTGTTTCTTATGATTTTTGAGCTGGGAAATCGAAAAACTAGGTCTCAGAACTGTATCTCTCTTAGTTTCTAAGACATCTCAGTAAAACGCCAAAAATAGGGTCAAAAAGCATATATCTTTTATGTTTAATGTACTATAACGTTGTTAAATTGGCAATAAATCATACATTTTTTAAACATAAATTGTAGATAATTTAATTATAAGAAGATTGATGTAAATAATGTCAACAGAAAACAAATAACATATTAAACATGTCGACTCTTATTAACAACAAAACAGATTAAATTTTAACCGATTGAAAAAACGTTTTCGTTAAGTACAGTAGAAAATAACTGGAGGAAGAAAGAATACTTACTGTTTTTTTATGATAATGATAAAACGCTGCTTACAAGTAGTATTTCATATGGTTTAACAACTTTCAAAAATGCCACCGTTTTGTTCAATGCACTTTTCAACGCGTTGTACTAGATTTTGTGTTGCTAGTCTAATGATATCTTTGCATTCCTTGATTGTAGCTTCAGAGTTGAGAATGCGAGCAATCAGTTCATTGCGTATCTACGTTTTGCTTGTAAACCTCATTTTTCAATTATTCCCACAAACAATAATCCAACGGAGTGAGGTCTGGGAATCTCGATGGCCAATTAACCGGCCCTCCACGTCCTATTCATTTATCAGCAAACTTTTCATCAAGACATTGCCTTACTTCATTAGTGAAATGTGTAGGAGCTCCATCAAGTTGGTAATACATTTCAATTCGTTTTGCAAGGGGATATTTTCCAGCAATATAATAAATTCATTACGTAAAAATTCCAGATAATTTCTCCCTGTGACACGATGTTGTAGTATGAAAGGTCCAATTAATTGGTCATCTATGATACCACACCAAACATTCACTGAAAATCGTTGCTGGAAATGGGTTTTCTTCAGATCACCGATGCCCATTCCGTGTGTTGTTTATTCCGTTACGAGTGAAAGTAGCTTCATCCGAAAATAGTATAAATGGAATTAAATGTTGATTCCCATTAACCCATTGACAAAACTGCATCCGGCTGGCGTAGTCACCAGGCTGGACATGTTGCACTTTCTGAATATGAAAAGGATGCAATCCATTATTATTTAATGTACCCCATACTCTGTGAAATATTGACCCGTGTTGCAATTAATCGTGTGCTCGTTGCCGGACTACGTTGAACCATCTGCAGAATGTTTTTACCTTCATCAGCACGATTTGCTTGTCGTTCAGATGAAATATGAGCGCTGGGAAGTTCTCACGAAGATGATTAAAAATTCTAATAAATACTTTACGATTTGGTACAACACGACCAGGATACCTATGTCGATATTCCGTAACCGCTGCCGCAGCACTTCCATTGCAAAATCCATAGATGAAAATCATGTCGGCATATTCGGAATTAGTGAAGATACGCGGCATTTTTCAAAACAAAACTAAATAGAATTTCACTTTTTTTAACAGACTTGATTTTTATGCTCTGTAAAATGAATACAAAATTACAGTTAACAGTTTTCTGAAATTTTTACGATAACAATTCGACGTAATACTGCAAACACGATTGAACAGCGAAAGGTTATTTAACACATTACCACAATTAAATGACAACAATGAGTAGTATTTAAACAAATTGAGATGAAAAAATCAGTGTTGCCAACTTGTTTTCCGTAGGTCTAAAATTATTGTACCTACTACACACATCTGTTTTCTTTTTTTGTAACATTTTCTTCTAAGTTTTCGTCGGTTTTGTTCTTAATAAGAGTCGACATGTTTAATATGTTATTTCTTTTTTGTTGAAATTATTTACATCAATCTTCTTATAATTAAATTCTCTACAATTTATGTTTAAAAAATGTATGATTTATTGCCAATTTAACAACGTTATTGTACATTAAACATAAAAAATATATGCTTTTTGACCCTATTTTTGGCGTTTTACTGAGATATCTTAGAAACTAAGAGAGATACAGTTCTGAGACCTATTTTTTCGATTTCCCAGCTCAAAAATCATAAGAAACAGTTGAATTTTCCCCTTAATTGACCTTCCCAGAATTTTAGAAAGCCTTAATTTACCCGGAGGAACTGAAACTCGGGCGAAATATTTTTCACTCTGTATAACTCGCTAACGAAGCGTTTTCGGACCTATGTTTATATGAACTTTTTTCTTATTTTTAGCCTCTAGAATGAGTTGTCAAAGTATTGCCCTATCCTCCTGATTCACTGTATAGTTCAATTGATACCAATATATTAGTTAAATATATAGTTCAAAATTGTGATTGAATTTGATTTGCACATGTTAATGCAGAAATCTATAGGTAGTTTAATCTTCAATTACAATTTTTGTCAAATAAAAAGACAATTGGATTCAAGGTTTTAAAAAATTTCCTAACATGAACAGATTGGGATTTATCAGCAAATCTTTCTCTAATTGATAATTTTTATAATCTCAAATTATTTCCTCAATTGCTTATTCTATGTATAAAATAAAAAAACAACAGAAATAGGCTATATTTTACTCTTACTATTTCTGAATTACAACTTGTTTTTCTTATTTTTTACTCTTCTCACTATGTGATGCATATACAGTTGTTCATTAATGTATTACATTTCAAAGAAGTTCATAAGGTAGGTTTAAACTAAGTTACTACTTCTATACTAAGTACAGAGATTTTGCTACATAATGCTTTGTTTTTTTTTAATTTACACTATGTGTCCTATCCAATCTTTATTATAGCTATAATGCACATGTAGCATCCTTGATATAAGAGGCACCAATCAGAACTTATTATTTTAGAATAATAATATTTACTGCATAGCCAGTTCCTTTAGTGAACAGAATTGTGTTGTTAATAGAGTCCTCAATGTTTTGGTGGGCTTGGCAGCTGAATGTGCGACAAGTATGATTTATTCAATGAAGATAATGCTGGATACTCCTTTACCTCACACATTCCTTTGAAAGGCATGTGATGATTGTTACCTTTAGTGATTTGTATGTTATGTTACTGTCCTACAATTTTTTGGTTATGACACCTAATTTGCTCATATACAAGATGTACATATATTTACAATACCTTATCAGTGTATTGTAAATAAGAACAACCAGTGGGGTGATAATGGTTGTATTGGTATAATTTATCTGATTCTTACCGAATGACAGCAGGAGAGAATATTGTTTCAGTAATATATTTTTGTCAGCCAACCTCTTAGTGGAGTGATATCACCACTAATCTTGAAAGGTTAGGGTTCAAGTTTTGGTCACACTTGGGATTTGGTGTCAGGAGAAAATCTCCATTATGCGTACGTAGTGACAGCCATTTTACTGTGCATCGCATCCTTGTGGATTAGATAAGTTATGTGGTCTTGCATCTTAATTATAAATCGCCCAGAAACATTTGACAAATACTGGAAACAATAAGGAAATTTTAGACTTGGTGTTATTTTTTCTTAAGGCTGTCCATTTATACTCAGATATTTGATTTACTATTATGTGTATCGGCTCTTCATACTAGTTGATGTGTAGCAGATGGAAGTTACATTGTTCTGATTAAGAAGTAAAATGTGATATCTGTTTGTTTATTGTAACAAATGTGTCAAATCCAGGTAATGTTAATGCTGAAGCATTTTTCGCACAAAAAAAAAAACTTGGAATTTGGGATTCTTTACTTCTTATAAAATTTATCATCTCTCATCCAAAAAATTGAAAACAAAATGTAGTAATTGTAACTGGAGAATTGCTCATAGTTATTAATAAATAAATGTATATGGAGTTGAATTCCAATTATTTGAATGCCAATTATCTGAACTCTGATTTTCCAGATGTCCTACTATCCGGACTACTTACATTTCCACTAGGCAATTTAAGAAAAATTAATACGCTATTTAAAAATTCTAAAATTCTATTCAAATAAAGTATTGCTTCAACAGAATTGTATTTTTATCAATCTTTATTTATAATTGGCTTTTTAAGTGACTTTTTTGCAGTTGCTATACTGTAAAATATAATTAAATTTAGGCCTGTGTTAATGTATTTATAAAAATTAACTTCTGAAAATATTGATGTAAAATACACTAAAATTGGTCAAGCATGACCAACACACTAATTGGTCAAGCATGAACTATGATAATAACTTGCATCCAGGGTCATCACATAAAAAATTTCATGAATCTTTGTCTATCGCTATGGACTAACTGGACTGACAAAAGGAATGAGATTCGACACAATTTTTTTGTTTATATGATCTTGCAACTCATAAATGAAGATCAACATTAAAAGAAATACAGATTTTTTTAAAAGAAGAAATAGTGTTTTTAATTTTTAAAAGTATGTTTTGAATATTGACTAATACTGAATTTTTTCAATTTGTTTTGCTATTTTTAAGGAATTTTTTTTGTAACACTTTAACCAAGTTCTCTTCAATACGTTTATTGCATTTTTTTAAAAATAAGTTTTTAAATGTCTTTTTTTTAGATGTTCAAGACAATCTGGGGTTTACATAAAAGAAAGAACAAATTTCAAGGAGTTGGAAACTGCATTTATTTTTCCACATAAGTATTGTAATAATTTTTATTTCTTTCAAATAATTTTTGTAGATTCTGACTCTTTTAACAGCAATTTCTACTCGTTATATTTTCTGTAATGTATTCCTTAATCTGTTTTTTATTACACTGCACATATTTTTTGGATATATTTTTTATTTTTCTGAAATATACTTATTTTTTATATTTTTGTCTTCTTATTAAATGTGATATCCATTAAACATTAGAATGATATGTCCAGTACACATGATAAACCATTTTTAATCTTCCAATTATCCAGATTGCTACATAAAGGCATTTGTATTTGTTTATAGAATAAAGCTATACTACATACATAGTATATACATATTTATATAAAGAGCTATATATATATATATATATATGTGGGTGTGTATAAATACATAGGGAGGCTGTATTCTAATATTTGAGATGCCAGAATGCACCTGTCCTCTTACCAAAGACAATATGTCTTATCTTTAGAACATCATAATTTATAGTCTAAACACAAAACCACTATCCTGCCACTGGTTGAAACAATTTTGTTGAATGGAAGGAAATAACTTGATGGTTGAATAGGTTAAGGTTGGCAACAGTGTCAAGTGTACTTCGCTCAATGGTATAACATTTAACCAGTGTTCAAATTGTAACTTTTCCTCAGAAAATAATTGCGTTTTATTACAATTATTTATTTAGTCATAATTTTGCCATTATCAATTAAATATTATACATGATATAATTTAAATTTTATAATTTTAAGTCAGTCTAATGCTTTAAAAAAATTATACAAATCACTTGCTCTCTTAAAAGATATTGCACATAAATCATATGTGCCAGACACCATCCGGGCACATGTTTCGCATAAAGTTAGGCACTCTTTCTTTCCCTATACACACGCACGCACACACACACACACACACACACACACACACACACACACACACACACACACACACACACACACACACACACACACACACACACACACTACATGTATAATTGCGCTGTTTAATGTATTTATAAATTAGAATCTAGGTACATTTATATCGATGTTTGCTTAAAATCAGAACTGCTGGGCTGATCTGAATGATTCTTTAAACAATAAATGTTTTTTTACTTCCCCAGCAAATATAGCTGGAAGAAACTATATCTTTATTAAAGGGGAAAGTATAGTTCAAGTCAAAAATGGCGTATCAGGATTTTTGCAATCATTTGGTTATAGAGTCCAACTAGTTCATCTACACCAAAAAAATATATACATATATTTACATTATTTAAATATATACATTTTAAAATAGAAGAAAGAGTTTTAAGAAATGTGTATGAATCGGATTACAACGACAGAATTTATACGCTAAAAAGTGAAACATAAATTTATAAATATGTAAAAAGAAAAAATAGAAAAGAAACCATCCGGAGAAGATTAAAATCATATGTGTATTTATAGAGAATGAGTAAAAACAGATTAATAAAACAAATATTTAACTTTTATAACAGAAGAACTGTTAAAACTAATAGATTTAAACAAGTAGAAAACTATCTTAAAACTTTAAAATTTTCCAAGGAAACCTGTTTAAATAGAGACCGATTTAGAAAATTAATCAAAGAATCTAAGTTTCTACAGAAGAAGGATAAGAGGAGTATAGAAAGAAATTGGACAAAGGAAGAAAAACAGAACAGAATGAAAAAATGAAAAAAAAATATTGGGAAAACAAAAGAAGTTCCAAACTATAGCGGGCGGCGTATAGTAATGCACATTGCGTGCGAGAGAGATAGACTGATAGGACGGATGGAACAGTTAGATAGTCATTCCTTTACGAAAATATCTCGTATAGCTCCGTATACTTATATAGTATGCAGTACATTGTCAGAGACCGATCACGGTTCCTTCAGAGCGTACTTGTTAGCGAGCCACAGAGCAGATAGTCCGGAGTGTCGGTACTGCAATGAAAGAGAAACAACAGAACATGTCATCTTTTCCTGTAGTAGACGGGAGAAGGAAAGACGAGAATGTAAAGCATTATCAAGTTAAATTAATCCTGACAATATGATTAATATAGTGCTAATGGGAGTGACCGATTTGCGGCCGTGGCTAATTTTGTCTGTAGAGTGTTACAACAGAAAGAAAATAATGAGGCAAGTTGAGTTAGATGACAAGCGAGTCGAATAAACAACGGAACCCCGGCAACCGGGTCGGGTGTCGCAAGGGGTGAAAGACAGCCTTCGTGGAGTTACCGCTCGTCAGTGTTTACATGGATGGGTGGTAGTGATAAACAGAGGGGACTCCGGCAGCCTCTGAGCAAGTAGCGAGTGATATCAGTGTTCAAAAGGAAGGTAAATAGCGACGTAGGGTGTGAATATTAGCCAAAGTGCGTACAGTCGGTAAGTCATTATGTTTTATAGATTATTGATTAAACTATAGTTAATTAGTTGAAGCAGTGAATTAAAAGAGTCCGAGAAGAAACAGTCAGAATAATATAGCTGTCAGAAATAGCATCAAGAGTCGGAAGGTGAGGGGGGTGAGGGACAGCCTTCAGTGGAGTCGCCGTGTGTCCATGCTTGCGCGGGTGGACGGCGGCGATGAAGCTGTGGGACTCTTAAGCCTTGCCACCCACTGGGTTGTGATGTACTTAAATGCAAAACCGGCTCGGGGTAGAGAGGAACTCTGAAACCGGAGTTTTAGTCGATAGGGTGCGGGTACACATAGGCTCTATAATAACATCTAGCCGAAACCCGTGCGAGTCCGACACTCTCCCACCTCGTTTGGGGGGGGGGGGGTTACATAAATGGTATTTCTTCGCAACATCGATAACAAAAAAAAGTGCATCGTCAAAGTTGTTACAACTTTTTCAGGATAGTTAATTGCGCGATAAGCCTGCCATCAGCCTATGTGCACAGTAATACCCTGCTCGCTATATTATGCAAACGTGATCCTTAGTGGTCGGGACGAACAAAAAAAAATAACCTAGAATTTCATTTATTAAATGAAGTCACTCTACGTCAACATGATTTCTTCAGAAATTTTCTATGTGTTTTACTAAATTTAATGTCACTGTCAAATCTGGCGGGGATACTTTCTTTTTCTGTTTTAGCTTCCAGAACCAATATAAGGTATTACTTCAGAGGATGATATATATATATATATATATATATATATATATATATATATATATGTCGGAGAGGCGAGGAGATTTGTCAGGGATTCAACGCCTTGTGCTTCACTCATTCCCACCATTACAAGTGGAGAATATATAAGATTACAATAAAGTTCAATTAATAAAAATGAGTAGATAACTCGTACAATGAAATAATTACAAATGATAATTATCACTTATCAATAACTCAGTAGCACACGAATTACAATATAAGATTAATTCAATTTAGAATTCAAATAATATTAAAACAACTTGCGATAGACCGAGGCTCAGGGAAATAACGAATTCGCGATCACCAGGACGTCTGTTCGATCTGGGTTCCAAAGCAAGACTGACTTTTCTCAATATTCTCAAATAATATGCCTACTGCATATTTCCCTTTCCTTATTAATTTTATGATACCCCTATCGTCCTGGGATCCCGACTACGTTGACAACCATGTGCCTACCTGGGCCTAAGCCTACCGCAATAAAACAATTTAAACCTTATTCTACAAAATATTACAAGTAATAGTACATTTCTTAAAACTACTAAAAATACAGATATTCTAAAGAATATTCTCATCGTTTTGTCGGAAGATACTCCACTGTACTTTATTCTCCGACACATATATATATATATATATATATATATATATATACAGTTTCAGGTCGACCATTCCTGAGATGTATGGTTAATTGAAACCCAACCACCAAAGAACACCGGTATCCACGATCTAGTATTCAAATCCATATTCTTTCATACTACCTCTAAAAGTAACTGCATTTACTAGGATTTGAACTTTAGAACTCCCGACTTCGAAATCCTCTGATATGCGATGACGAATTCATTCGGCCTGTACGTTTCAGTGCCTTTGACTGTGGGCTAATCTTTTTTTTTATCCCCCCACTACCCCGGGCCGGACATACAGTTAAGTAAAACTCAGCCCAGGGGAGTATCCTTTACTCTAAGGGGCCTCCCCAGCTACCGGCAGTAAGACCGGCATGGTAGGTCCGCCCTCCGGTTGGATCTTTTAATTCTTAATTGCCCACTTTAATGGGGGTACTCCATTACTAGATTCCCTCACCGGCATCGGGTCTTTTCGATTGTATCCCCTAACCTAGTCTCCCTTGGAGTCCTCAATCGACCATCGGAACCGGCACACCTCGGCATGCCGGCTCTCCTGATTGGGGCTGTCTACCCAACCCTACACTAAAACCCTCTTCTTCTACCTTCCGTATCTTTGCATCGAAGCACCTCCCTCGAGTATTCATCCACTTTCCTCCAGTTATTCTGCGACATCAGCATATACGGAACATATTCGGCTCCAGATTTGCAATACCAGCCCGAATACGTTGTTCAATCCATTCCTCACACTTTAAGGATATGCTCAACCGAATCCCGTTCAGCACAATATATACAGTCAGGCGATTCTCTCCTCCCAATTCCATACAAATATACTTAAAAATTACCGTGACCAGATAAAATTTGCGTCAGATAAAATCCCGTCACACCAAACCTTCTAATACCATATTCTTAAACCAGGAATTAATCTCCTCGTCCATTCAGCCATGACACCCAAGTTCCATCTATCTTGCCACATTCTTAGTGTTTCCTTTCTACCTTCAGTACTTTCACCGCCTTCAAACTTACGGGCACGCTCAAGAACCAAAAGATCTATGGGAGGAGTCCCGGCCAGTACACATACCGCGTCATAAGAAGCCGTCCGATATGCTGCCACCACACCTAATCCTTCCATGAATTCTCTCTAGTCTGACTCTGTTCCTCTGTATACCAACTGCATCCTTCCAAACAGGCGCGGCATATAATATAATGAAAGAAACCGCCGACATAATGGCTCGACGTTTAGACGCTCGCGGTGCAACCTGTGAAGTCATCAGATGACTTAATGCCTTAAGAGTCCTTTCAGCCCTTTCACAGCACACCAAAACGTGTTTGCTGGTGAAAGTCATCCTCACGTGAGTAAAATAGCACTCTGTAGATTTTTATACCCTGAACTAAGAAGTTCCATCAGGGTAAGTCACACTCATAACCGGCATGGATTCGAATTTCAATTTGGTATTAATATTTTCATAATATCTAGGTCAGCGAGGTCACAGCTAAGAAGAAGAACTTCTAGGATTACTAGAATTTATGATCGTACACAACTTGAATCTAGACCAAATTATTCTCAAAAAGTTGAAGATCAACGTATAAGTTGTGAGGAGCGATAGATAACTCTGAAAGCAAGAGCCCACACAAAATTACTAAAAGACCATTTTCAATTTTGAAGTTGTATATACATATACCTCGGGCAAAGCCGCGACGGGGGATCCTAGTACGGTATATTACCCTAAACGTCAGTAGTAGTCGTTGTAAGGAAACATGATTTTCATATACCAATAAAGTAATAAATTAATTTTTCCTTTATTTGTTAATTATAAAACCTTTAGTCCTACTTGATCAAAATCATCTCTGAGAACAAACAATCAAATAATCTAATGGAAATTTAGAATTCTTTTAGGTTTTTTCCAGTTTATAATCTTACTTAAATATACGGTAGATAGTATGGCCAGTATTCTAAAATCGTTTCCTAGGAGAGTAAATATATGAAATATCCCAATAATATACCATCCCTAGCGTGCCGTTTGTAAAAACAGAGAGCAGAGCCATTTTGTATATTGATTTGTGATGTCGTAAAGTGTACTGCTGTTCTCCTTTATACCGATCGGGAAGAGGGTTGGAAGTTTAGGACAAGGCAGTGGTGGGTGCATATTGGCACAATGCCAAAACCTTCAACTCCGGCAACCCGAGTTAAATCATCCAAATCCATCTTCTGTCTTTTACTTCGTTGTCTTTTCTTCTTCTTTTACTATACGTTATTCATCGTACTTTTTCTTTACATATCCTTTTCTTTATTTATTTCCTTCTCTACTTTTTTATTTACTTACACTATTTTTTTTTTACTCGTTTTACTTCTTTCATTTTAGCATTTTTTAAAATTTAACCTTTTAATATAAATCATATTATAACCTTTCAATCAAATTTAGTCTTCTGTTTATCATTTATCTTTATCTTTGATCAGTATAACAAAAAGAGAAAAAAATATTCAAATATCATGTAATCAATATTTTGGATAATTAACTTTTTTTTTAAATTCTGTAACTCCGTATTTTAAGTACCGGTTGTTTTACAACAGCAGTACTTATTTTTATGAATAACAACAAGAATCCCAAATCTAGATTACAAAGAAAAGGAGTGAAATTGTTTTCCATATTCCTCTAAACTGAGCATAATGTACTGTATATACATCAACACGAGAGGTTTCCAATTTCTAAGTCTTCGCAGGTTTAACCCACCGGGTTGGTCTAGTGGTGAACATGTCTTCTCAAATCAGCTGATTTGGAAGTCGAGAGTTCCAACGTTCAAGTCCTATTAAAATAAGTTATTTTTATACGGATTTGAATACTAAATCGTGGATACCGGTGCTCTTTGGTGGTTGGGTTTAAATAAACCACGCATTTCAGGAATGGTCAAACTGAGACTTGGACTACACTTCATTTACACTCATACATATCAATCTCAGAAGTAATACCTGAACGGTAATTCTCGAAGGATAAACGGGAGAAAAAAAGAAAGGAAAGGTCTTCGCAAGTTACAACCTATATCAGGAGTATAGGGGCGAGCCACTTAATAAATACTTAGAATTTTCGTGTTATTCAAGAACTAAAAATGTATTCAGTTGAGAAAAGAGAGAAGAATCATAATTTTAAGAGTTTTAATAGGGTAAAAAGGCAAAATACAACATAAAAATCTTCTGTAGTAATAACTCTTAAAGAAGTATTTTAAAAATATATTCAAGCACATTATATATATATAATGTAATTAATTATATTTATGTACATGTACGTATGTATATATATATATATATATATATATATATATATATATATATATACACACACACACACATACATATATATGTACAACTTACCGTGAAAGGACGATATTTGAGAAATGTTATTCTCCGGTGAATGTCGACAGATATCAAATACATCGGTGAAAGACCGAAATATTATCTTATACTATTATACCTTCGCCGTTATATGTCGACAAACATAGATCTCTAAGGTAAATAGATTACGAGAAATCCTCGTAAAAAAATGGAAGTTTAAGTCAAACATAACCTACGCTCGCTTCGCTAACTTCGTCTAATTAACGTTAAATATACAAACTATATACGTTATTCTCCAACATTAGAGAATTAATGAATTTTTTGTTTTAATTTTGTTATCAAAAGACGTCTTTCTACCTACATATGTATTAAAATGACAGCATCTCTGTCTTTCATACCGTAGGATCTGGGTTCGACTCCCACAAAGGCTTGGATTTTTCACACGCTATAAAAATTCATCTTTTATAAGCAGTTGTAACTGTGTGGTTAACCTATAGTTGCTTCAAAAATGAAGTAAATTGTAAATAACAACGGGAATTGTGCGAGACATGACCTTATTGTAACGGGTAGTCGGTCATAATTCGCAGTTGACAAAGGTTTGGCATAAAAGTAAATTCTATTTGCGACAAAAATTAACATATAGTCACTATTTACAGATATACATTTTCCCCAACGGTGAGTGAACAAGTTTTCTCATTCTATCACTGAATAATACTACTGATGGTATTTCTTTGAACCATAACAACATCGAGTCATTCAGTTTATCATCGTTCAGTTTAGGTGAAATTATATGAAAATTAAGATTTTTGAATAATTCAGTTTAGATGAAATTAATAGCTTTAATATCCTTATTTTATTGCCGGGCGATTTTCAATTCTTTCCGGAGGGTACAGAACAGGTTCAAATTTCAACTTCACAAAAGTCTCGGCGGTTGCACGCGATGTGTATGGCCGAGAATTATCGGTTTCCTGGGATTGTCGAACACGACATACGTCTCCTAAGAGATTTTTTAATGTGTCTATATATCAAACAAAATTACCGTAGACCCGGCTTCCCGGTAGTTAGTCATAAACATACGTTTGAAATCCCAGAACGCTATCAAAGAAAAACCTTCTTTCCCAGGGTTGTGTTTTAAAATATTTGATTGGGTTTTACCCTCCTTCCATTTATTTCGATCAACAGTTTCGTATACATAAACGAAATTTAGAAGACCCATGAATGTCATACCGTTCATTCTTTTTGCAGTTAAAAATTTAATCACTGCACGTAGTTTTAGATACGTTGAGATATCAGACTTATTAGAGTCCATAACAATTGCGATTAACAGAAAATGAGAGGGAGTAGGTTAACGAGCTTTGGAATATCTATAGTAAGTGAATGAAACTACACGATGTCAACATGTGTCCATAGTCTCTCCGACTAGATCCAATCTGTTCTTCTTGTATGACGGCAAAGAATGTCAATTATGTATTTTATTTGGTCAACGGAGTCTGTCTTTAACCAACCTAGATGACTTAACATTATACGGGGGAAAAAATGAAAGAAGATAATCTTTACGATCGGTAGGTTAGAGTTGGAGTATTTGGGAGGTAAGGCTGGAGTTGTCGCTCACGATAAATGTGTCCCCCTCCAAGTTATGGATATTAAATATGTTTTACTCAAGATAAATTAGCATGGAAGTTGCTCTAATACTACAAAAAGTATATATCTGCACACATGAGATTTGTTAACGATTAAAATATATATATATATATATATATATATATAAAGCAGGGGTATGCAAATGATGAGTGCTTCTTGAAAACTGAAACGGAATAGAACAACGATGATGTATTTTCTAGTGAACATTGTAAAACAGTAATAAACTGTTAAACTTTAGGTGTGATAATACAAAATATTTAAACTCGACGAAACTTTTGTTCGAATATTTTGCAACAAATTTATTACAGTTTTCATAGGAATATGATTCTAAAGTTAGAGATAAGTTAGTCTTTTAAATAAGGCATTTACTTATGAAGACAAATAGACCTCCCATTTAAAACAAACGTAAAACAACTTTTCTGCATACATATCTTTTTATTATTACACATGTTTTATAATTAATTATATAAATAAATTATTAAAGTTTATAACAACGAAGTTGCACCTATTATAATAATAATAATTAAGAAAGAAAATGTGTTATTAATAATTATTATAAAACAATAAAATAAACGCATTATGTAAAAGTTATAAAATAAAATATAAGTTATTGATGAAAGAGCTGTGGTAGGGGAAGTTCGACTTTTTGTAGGAGGGAGTAGACAATGAGGGGAATGATACTACATAAATAACTCTTATAAATATTCGGCTTTTTTATTTTGTATAGAGTTGGTATAAAAAGAAGAATTGTATTATAGAGACAGTATATTATTATAGATAGGGAAAATAGAACTAGACGATTTCTTAGTGCCAACTCTCAATTTACAAGACATCCGGATGTGAGGCTTCATAAAAAAAAATGTTTTAGAATCCACTTTTAGCATTCTACGGATATCATTCCCTCCCTACAGTCTAGTAAATATAGTATGTAATAATTTAAAAAATTGTTTTAATGGTGATTGATGGTTTAGAAACAAATTACAGAAGTGTTTGTTCCTAGGTTTTATTGGTACTTAATGTAGGTTTACTATAATTTATTATTTTTAAATTAAAATTAATGTATTCCGAAAAATAGGATTTCTTAAATTTTAATTCTTCATATGTTTGAGTGTTTGCATAGTCTTGTGTAAAGGAAACAGCAACGCTCATGTGGGAAAAAGGTATTTGTTATATGATGAGATTCTCACGTTTTCTTTTCATTTTTTACAGGTCAAAAATTGTGCTCTTATCTAATAAAAAAATGTTTTAAGAAAATCAGGGCAATAAAAATATTTAATCTAAAAAATAATTAAAATTTAATTACAGAGGAAAAACTCGTTCAAAATATTTTTGTATGTTGTATATTAATTTAAAACATTATGATATAATGTTATAGAAAGAAAGAAAAATAATAATAATTTGTAAAATGTAGAGTTAACAGGGGAAAATTGGATAGAATCATACAAAACTTTGAAATGAAAAGTTTTTAATAACGACTGGAGAAAAGTTTTGTGTAAAATCTATTGAGGCAACTGAACAGTAGTCACATCACGAAAATTACATGGAAATTGAGGAAAATGTAATCCCTCTCTGTTAAACTAAGTATGTTTTCAAAAATAATATCTCAGAGGAATATTTTAACGTATTCAAAAAGACAAAATTTATAATCAAAGCGTTCAAGTATTTTCATAAAATAGTATTAAAAAAAGTATATATTTTTAATTTATAGATTATGAATTATATGAACTATAATTTACGAAATACTGATTAAATGTATCTAATGTTAATAAAAATTATTATTAAAAAAACATTCAATAAAAAAAAAAAAAGAATAAAAACCATGAAGATTTAAAAAAAAAAAAAAATCATTACGTATGAATAAATAAATGATACATTCCAAAATCATTTGAAAATTAACAATTCTGAAATCAGTTTTTATTTTTGACGATTCCAGTATAATAAGAATATAAGTCAAACTTCTATATAACGAAATGAGAATCATGGTGAAAATTCGTAAAATAGAGGTATTCGTAAAATAGAGGTAGAGTTATACACGCTAATTTTTTCCAAAACACTAAGGTACCTCCGTTTTGAATTTGTATACGGCACACTAAAGAAACAGTACAGTACAATATTGTATAATTCGAGTAACGTAATCCAAGGACAGAGACCGACTGAATAAATCTCAGGAAAAATTATTGATGAACTGTGTGTATGCATTGAACAATAAACGGAGTACTGTGTTAAATGTTTTTAGGAATTTAATTTGTTACGTCTACGTAGGTGTAAATAAATGTCTCGTTTAGATAAATGAATAAAAGTTTGCACAGTAATTTTAGTTCTCTGTATGAGTTAATGAATTTCGGGAAATTCCTTTCTTTAATATATATGCAAACAGTAACTGCAAAACACGTGTTTAAATCTTTTGTTAGAATTTTATTGTTAATGGGTTATAAGAAAATCTTAGGAATTTTTGCTTTTCCAGTTCAATAAAAATAACCTGTCATTCTTGACTGTTGTCAAGAATACTTCCTGTATACAGAGCGTTTCATAATGTTCTTAGGAGTTACAAAAATTCAGTACAAAAAAGTATTTCACTTGCCTAAATGAAAGTTGTACGAGGTGATGCAGGGACTCAAACAGTTTTTGTTAAAATCTATAAATGTTCAATATGTGCTCCTCTGGTGACACGGCACACATCAACACGAAAGTCTAGCTCTTGCCAAACTCGTTCTAACATGTCATTTTCGATAGAGTAGATTGCATTGATTATACGATCCTTTAGCTCAGCGATATCGTGCGGCATCGGTGGGATAAACACCTTATCTTTCACGTAACCCCAGAGAAAGAAATCACATGGCGTGTGGTCTGGTGATCTTGGTGGCTACAGCATAATGTGTTGCTTTTCTTCAAACGCACGTCCTATCCAGCGCCGAGGTAATGTTGTGTTAAGGTACTATCGAACCTCGTTATGAAAACGGGCAGGACAACCATCTTGCTGGAAAATGAAGTCATTTAGTAGCTGAGGCATAAGCCATAATTGTAAAATATCCAGGTATATCATGCCGGTTACTGTCGTTTCCATAAAAAAGAACGGCCCATACACTGCCTCACGAGAGATCGCGCAAAATACTTTTACTTTCGGAGAATTCCGAATGTGTTCCGCATAAGCGTGTGGGTTTTCAGTTTCCCAAACTCGCACGTTATGACGGTTTACTTTGCCGCTAATATGGAAAGTAGCTTCATCGCTGAAAATGATCTTGTTTAGAAAACCTTCATCTAACAACATCTTTTCCTGTAACTGTAAACAAAAATCGAGTCTACGTGTTTTATCTCCATTAAAAAGACGCTGGATTAATTGAAGATGGTACGATTTGCATAATAAACGTTTACGGATATTTCTCCACACTGGTGTTTTCGGAATTCCTAATTCTCTGCCAGCAGCCGCAGTCGATTTTGATAGGCTGGGAATGAAACTTGCACGCACACGTTCGACATTGACTTCTGAGGTTGATGGACGACCGGTTGATTTTCGCTTGCACAAGCAACCGGTTTCACTGAATTGTTTATACCATGCACGAATTGAACTGTCACTTGGTGGCTCCTTATGAAATTTCAACCGAAACGCACGTTGCACAGAAATTACTGACTTTGACAAGTGAAATTCTAACACACAAAACGATTTCTCGCTTCTCGTAGTAGCCATTTTCTCTACTGTCGACGCCTAGCGAGCAAATGGTTTACTAACTGCCTAGTATATGTGAAAAAAACTATTTGAAGTACTCTTTCGTACAGTACTTGTTTTATTCTTGTGAATGAAATAGTTTTTTGTTAATAGATTTTCGAAACTCCGAAGAACATTATGAAACGCCCTTATATGCAGGTACAATTTAGGTACGGAAATCAAAAGAATAACTAACTACCTTAAACGCATAGAGATATCCAAAAAACTAAATTTAATGTCATTATTTTTAAAAAAACATTTCTTAAAAATTACTACATATTTCATTATTGTTATTACATAACAATTGAGATCTTCATACTGACATGAGGGATAACGTTGATTTTATTTTACCTTTTTGACGATCAATTGTTATAATTATTTAAAAATTTATTTTATTACAATTATTGATATGTGAAGAAAATAATTATAATGTATAATACATCATTGTTCCTGAGGATGGAGTAACAATCTCCGAAAGAGCTCGAAAATTATTATTATTATTAATGATTGTTGGTAAATGGACATTATAATTATACAAATAATTTATATTTTATTATGTTAATATGCAGTGTCACCATTTCGTTATATAGAAGTATTAATACGTTAAATATAGATAAATTTATACGTATTTATTAAAATGTTACGGTGGAATAAAAACATCTGTAAAATGTTTGATTTCGTAATATCGAGGTTCGTTATATAGAGAGGTTCGACTGTATAACCAACCTTAGTAATAATAAGGATTACTGTTTGTTTATGCTCTAATATATGAGTGGCTTTAGCTAAATATAATTTATTTAATACAATTTAATTTTCAAACGTAATTAATTATCTTGAGGATATAATAAGAGACTAAAGTGATTATTTAACGTAAGGTTAAACATCAAAATGTATCAAATTTACCAGAAAATGAAGATATTTTATTATATATATTTATATAAACCAACACTTAATGCAATATTCATAAATGACAGCTGTTGTCAGTGTGTACTGAGTGAAAATTTAATATGAAAACTTTAACGGTATATGACTGACTGAATATAGTGAACACGAGAAACATTGAATACGACTGGTGTAACAGTGGAAAGTATACTTTAATATTTCCGTACTACAAGCAAAATATATACATTATGCATAAGTTGGTAAAAGTGACGAGGAACAAAAATATGTTAATTCTTTTAGGTAAATTACATTTTTACGTGAAAAGTTATATTATTTTTTATATTTAAGAAATTGATGTAGACACCACATGACTTCCTTGTACACCTATTAAATTAGATATATATATTTTTTAAAAAAGGAAAAGTACATAAAATTTTATTTCATTAATAACTTCTGATATATTTTTTTAATTGTTATTATTAAATTATTATTTATCGTAAATTTTTTTTACAGAGTTTAATAATTATTAATAAATCAATATATTTAAATTAAAAAAAAAAAAAAATAATAAAAATAGGAGATGGAGTCTGATTCAAATCGATGTGCCTTGATCGGTAAATCTCCATATCTGTCGGTAAGCGACTATATTCAATTTTATTGATAAACGGCTGAAATATAATGAGTTAAGTTTTTAGAGCTCGTTGTTAGTATAACAAGAGAAAATATCTGTATGAAAAAGTAAAAAAAAAAACAAAATCAAAGAGAAAACTTTGTTTTTTTATTTAAATAGTAAACAATAACGTATTTTATGGCTGAAAAAGTTCTCGTTACGTAAATTTCATCTGTAAATATGTTTTAATATTTAGCTACAAGATAACTACAAAAATTGTTCTATGTATAAGAGAAATGTGTCTCTATGATAAATTGATATAATTATTCGATAAATTTGTGCTTTATTTAATAAAAAAAATTACAGTATTTCATATTATAATCTTATTGACGGATAAAGTTATCAGGGCAGGATTAACCAATAAACAAATATCTGGGGTTCGTAATTTGGAGAGGTCCGGCTTCATTACAGTAAAAACTAAATAATAAAATAAAAAAAACCTTTTTTTATCTTAATAATACAGAACTAGCTGCAGCTAAGCCCTCCGGGCAGGTTTCCTTGGTGGGCGGCGTCTCGGAATGCTATTATTACGTGCCAAAACTAATTACCTCTTGTGTAGAAATTTTTTTTTTTAAATGATGAAAATTGATCAAGGAAAAGCAAAAAAAAATGGTTCGTCATTGTTCAGTTAAGTACCCTTCTTCATTAGAAAATATCTAATTAGATCCGTAATACATTCACGTGCAAATTCACTCACTACGAGAGCTGGAAGCTTAAATATAAATTAAATTAATTAATTTATTATATATGTATTATATTCAATCCAAACAGCAACAGTAATAATTGAAGAACAAAAGAAAGAAGCCGTAATAAGAATGGGAGTCCGACAAGGATGTTCCCTATCCCCGTTACTTTTTAATCTTTACATAGATTACATAGCAGTTAATGATGTTAAAGAACAATTTAGATTCGAAGTAACAGTACAAGGTGAAAAGATAAAGATGCTACAATTTGCTGATGATATAGTAATTCTAGCTGAGAGTTTAAAGGATTTAGAAGGAACAATGAACAGCATGATGAAGTCCTACGTAAGAACTAACGCATGAAAATAAATAAGAACAAAACGAAAGTAATGAAATGTAGTAGAAATAAAGTAGATGTAACACTGAATATGAAAATAGGAAAAGAATAGATTACGGAACTAGAAGAATTTTGTTATTTGCAAAGTAGAATTAATAAAGATGGACGAAGCAGGAGCAATATAAAATGCCGAATAGCACAAGCGAAACGAGCCTTCAGTCAAAAGATTTTTGAAAGTATATGTTTGGAATGTCGCTTTATATGGAAGTGAAACTTGAACGATCGGAGTATCTGAGAAGAAAAGATTAGAAGCTTTTGAAATGTGGTGCTACAGGAGAATGTTAAAAATCAGATGGGTGGATAAAGTGACAAATGAAGAGCTGTTGCGGCAAATAGATGAAGAAAGAAGCATTTGGAAAAATATGGCTAAAAGAAGAGACAGACTTATAGGCCACATATTAAGGCATCCTGGAATAATCGCTGTAATATTGGAAGGAAAGGTAAAAGGAAAAAATTGTGTAGGCAGGCAACGTTTGGAATATGTAAAACAAATTGTTAGGGATGTAGGATATAGGGGGTTTTCTGAAATGAAACGACTAGCACTAGATAGGGAATCTTGGAGAACTGCATCAAACCAGTCAAATGACTGAAGTCAAAAAAAAATATCCAATCTACGAAACAAGTTATCGTAATACGAAACTAACCTTTCAACAAAATATAAATGAATTCTAAATGGATAATCTTTAGTATTTTCTAATAATTTTGTCAAATTTTAAAACAGTTGGGAGTACCAAATTAACAGGACGTTTGTTTACGCTGACATAAAACATATGACGACTAACTGTTATGTTTTAAGAAAATATCACGATTTTTTATAATTTCACATGCGAAGTTTTAATTAATATTATAAACGGGACGAATATTAGAGTTCCTGAAGGTGGAATTTAATTTCGAAAGCGCTTGAACGCTTTGAATTCAATTGTTGGTAAGCGGCTTATTGAATATTAATTATAATCAAATAGTATTTTTAGTATGGATTTAGTTGTATCAAAAATAGTAGTGTTTTAAGATCTGCTATGATACTGAATGAATGAATTACGATAGTAAAATTTATTAATTTATTTTATAATTATTATTACTGTTTTTATTTATTGTTATAAACATTTAAGAAAAAAAAATCTTATGATTTTTTGACTAATAGTATGTTTAATCATGCCAGCCTCCGTGGCGCGAGTGGTAGCGTCTCGGCCTAACATCTGGAGATCCCGGGTTAGAATCCCGCTAAGGCATGGCATTTTCACAAACGCTATAAATCGTTTATTTCATCCTGTGAAGTAATACCTACAGATGGTCTCGGTAGTTAAACAGGAAAAAAGAAAAAAGTATGTTTAAGCAATTTTTTTTTTTTTTGCTCTTATTTGTTGGTGTCGCGTCTTCTTACTTATTGTTTATAAACATTTAAGAAAAAAAAAATCATATGATTTTTTGACGAGCAGTATGTTCGATCATTAAGCATGTTCTCCAGCTAAGGGGTACGCATACATAGACAGACACACATACAAATGCCATTTAATAGGGCAGGATATTATGCTATTATCTTTAAATAATAAAAAAAGGTTATCTTAATAATTGACGAAGTAATATAGTTGCAGGTTAATATGGCGTATTTTTTAAAAAGGTAAAAGATTAAAAAAATGTTTAAAAGCTGAAAAAAATAAGAAGGAGTTCGTTGAACTCCTTTTTTGATTCCGAAAAGGGCATTTCCCGACTGCACTATAATTTTTGTTCGAAGTTGTTCTCAAATTGTATAAATAGGGCCCCAAATTAAAATTAAAAGTAGAGGCTTAATCTGGTTAAGGTTTGCTTTTATATATTTAGGTAGTTTGTATTTAGATTTTATTTTTTATTTAATAAAATGAATATTATTAAAGATTAATTTACTTCTTGTTTAGTTAAAGTATAATTTATTTACATTAACTACCTAGTAGTGTTACTGTTCGGATTTTCATGTATGTTGCATGTTTCATATGTAAACATATGACGTGTTTACATATGAGATACAAACATAATATGAATACAAACACTACACGCGGGTATATATATATATATATATATATATATACAGGTATATCACGAAGTTCACCCGGAACTTTTATAACTTAATCTACTCGGAAAATAATGGAAAAAAAAAACATATAAACATATGTATTAAAATGCTTTTTTGTTTGCGAGTTACGGTTAGTGAAAGATTTCGGTCGGATTTCAGCTATCTCGGTGAAATGAGTTCGTACTGAAATTTTTAGGACATTAATTAAGGAGCAAAACCTTGGGTTTCAGACGATATATTGCAGCTGATGGATGAACGTAGAAAATATAAGAATGCTAGTGATGAAGAAAGTAAAAGGAACAATCGGCAATTAAGAAATGCTACAAACAGGAAGTGCAAACTGGCGAAAGAAGAGTGGATTAAAGAAAAGTGTTCAGAAGTGGAAAGAGAAATGGACATTGGTAAAACAGACGGAGCATACAGGAAAGTTAAGGAAAATTTTGGGGTACATAAATTAAAATCTAATAATATGTTAAACAAAGATGGTACACCAATCTATAATACGAAAGGTAAAGTCGATAGATGGGTGAAATATATTGAAGAGTTATACGGAGGAAATGAATTAGAAAATGGTGTTATAGAGGAAAAAGAGGAAGTTGAGGAGGATGAAATGGGAGAAACAATACTGAGATCTGAATTTAAGAGAGCATTAAAAGATTTAAATGGCAGAAAGGCTCCTGGAATAGACGGAATATCTGTAGAATTACTGCGCAGTGCAGGTGAGGAAGCGATTGATAGATTATACAAACTGGTGTGTAATATTTATGAAAAAGGGGAATTTCCGTCAGACTTCAAAAAAAGTGTTATAGTCACGATAACAAAGAAATCAGGGACAGATAAATGTGAAGAATACAAAACAATCAGTTTAACTAGTTATGCATCAAAAATCTTAACTAGAATTCTATACAGAAGAATTGAGAGGAGAGTGGGAAGAACTGTTAGGAGAAGACCAATTTGGTTTCAGGAAAAGTATAGGGACAAGGGAAGCAATTTTAGGGTTGAGATTAATAGTAGAAAGAAGATTAAAGAAAAACAAACCAACATACTTGGCGTTTATAGACCTAGAAAAGGCATTCGATAACGTAGACTGGAATAAATTGTTCAGAATTTAAAAAAAATTAGGGTTCAAATACAGAGATAGAAGAACAATTGCTAACATGTACAGGAACCAAACAGCAACAGTAATAATTGAAGAACATAAGAAAGAAGCCGTAATAAGAAAGGGAGTCCGACAAGGATGTTCCCTATCTCCGTTACTTTTTAATCTTTACATGGAACTAGCAGTTAATGATGTTAAAGAACAATTTAGATTCGGAGTAACAGTACAAGGTGAAAAGATAAAGATGCTACGATTTGCTGATGATATAGTAATTCTAGCCGAGAGTAAAAAGGATTTAGAAGAAACAATGAACGGCATAGATGAAGTCCTACGCATGAAAATAAACAAGAACAAAACAAAAGTAATGAAATGTAGTAGAAATAACAAAGATGGACCACTGAATGTGAAAATAGGAGGAGAAAAGACTATGGAGGTAGAAGAATTTTGTTATTTGGGAAGTAGAATTACTAAAGATGGACGAAGCAGGAGCGATATAAAATGCCGAATAGCACAAGCGAAACGAGCCTTCAGTAAGAAATATCATTTGTTTACATCAAAAATTAATTTAAAAATCAGGAAAATATTTTTGAAAGTATATGTTTGGAGTGTCGCCTTATGTGAAAGTGAAACATGGACAATCGGAGTATCTGAGAAGAAAAGATTAGAAGCTTTTGAAATGTGGTGCTATAGGAGAATGTTAAAAATCAGATGGGTGGATAAAGTGACAAATGAAGAGGTATTGCGGCAAATAGATGAAGAAAGAAGCATTTGGAAAAATGTAGTTAAAAGAAGAGACAGACTTATAGGGCACATACTAAGGCATCCTGGAATAGTCGCTTTAATATTGGAAGGACAGGTAGAAGGAAAAAATTGTGTAGGCAGGCCACGTTTGGAATATGTAGAACATATTGTTAGGGATGTAGGATGTAGAGGGTATACTGAAATGAAACGACTAGCACTAGATAGGGAATCTTGGAGAGCTGCATCAAACCAGTAATATGACTGAAGACAAAAAAAAAAAAAATTAACGAGCAGAATAAGTGATTTCTTATGGTTTTTAATGTGAAAAAAAAATAGGGCCCAAAATCTTATCTGCAGTAATTTTTGAGAAATCTGGGGTGAAAATCAATAAATAGGGGTAAAAAAATTCTGGTTTTAATGTTTGACTATAACATTGTTAAATAGTTAATAAACCCCAAAAAAAACATTTCAACAAAACTTGTAGAGAATTTAATTTTTAACAAAATGATGTAAGATAAGTTGAATAAAACAAAGAAAATTTAGAAAAATTTGAATTTTATTTAAAAGTAGTATACTAGACCAAAGTGTATGTATGTAACAGTCTATATTAAATGTTCAAAAATGAGTCCGCCATTTTCAACAAATTTCCTGGCACGCTTCTGTGGTGCGATTGTTTTTTTTTAGTTTTTTATGGCTGTCCTTAAACTGGTATAAAGACACTACCAGCTTCCTTCATTAGTGAACGAAGGAAAAGGGAAAAGGGAATTAGTGAACGAAGTCTGACTCCACTGCGCTATGTGGATCCTAGCTTCCAACCTCTGGGAATGGCGAGCCGGTGAGCTTCATTGGCGGTTTATCAAATTTGTGCTGGAAATGGAGTGGGCTATGATGCTTCCATCAGGTGGTTCAAAAATCTCGAGCTGTTCTGAGAGGATCTGATGGTCTGGATTGGGTAGTAAATACGAAAGAGAGAAAAAAACAAATAAAATAGCATATCAACGTTATTTAAAGTTTGTTTAATCTATAATTGTACCAGAAACGCAAGAACAGTTACATCGACTGTAATAATGGAGAACAATATGATATATAACATTTGTGTTACAAGAATAGAAGACGTAACTAAAAACAATTGAATAAACATTACAATTACATTCACAAAATAAAAAAAAAAACATGAATTCAGACACATAATTAACTTACAGTACGAAAACACATAGCACGACGAGCCTAGCATAACATTTCACTTAAAAAACAAAATCTAATTCTAGCTTTTCCGACAATACAGAAACAGCCGTGAGCTGAAAGTAAAACATTAAATAAAGTCTTTAGATAACTAAAGTCTTGTAAAGAGTTTGACGCGACGATATATTGACAACAAAAGATGTACACAGCACCGAAGCTAACATACCCAACGGACACAGAGAACAGATAGGTAACAGCTGACATCGGCATTCGCACACAGGTCAGAATTGTAATAATAAACAACCTTAGATTTGTTGACAAAACCTAGTCCGTTAATGCGAAATCGGCAAAACTGTGGTTTCTCGAACAACGTTGTGTCTGCGACCTTGACCAAAAACTGAACACGAGCTGTTTACTTAAATTTAGGGATTTGCTTTTGAAATTCAGGATTCGGTTATTGGCATGATAAGTTATCGGAAGCATATAGAGAAGGATACCGTGGTACTCTCAGACCGCTGTCGTCTGTGTGATAACGCGAATGAGTCCATTGAGTACGTGATTGGGAGATGTCGAGTATTGGTTCCAAAAGAGTATAAGTTCCGTCACAACAGTATAGCGAGAATCCTCCATCGGAAGATCGCCCTAGACCTGGAAGTCCTTAATGAGACCGTTCCATACTATCGATATGCTTTCTTTCTGTGATGGAGAATGATAAATGAAAAATCTATTATGATCGCATTATCCTCACACTTAGAACAGTGGAGGATAATCGCTCTGACATTGTTGTGCTAATGAAGAAGAAGAAAATCACCTGGATTGTTGTCGTTTTCATACTATTGGTCTTCAATGTGAAGAAGAAATGTACTGAAATATTCTCCAAGTACCAGGACTTGGTAAATGAGATCAGGGAGGTTTGGGGCCATAATATAGTGAAAGTTATGCCCATAATTATGGTTGTAGTAGGTGAAATACCCCACAATTTGCATGGCGTTCCCCGTAACCTCGGCCACACCATGAAGAAATCCGTAATATTGGACACATGCTTACTGGTGAGGAAGTATTTCACTGAAATATTTACAAATTTGAGTGATTCCAGCGTCTGTCAGTTCAGTCACATAATATTTGATTTAATACAATGTAATTAGTTTTCCGTAACAAAACAAGAATCCATGCCTTGAATACTAGATCATGGATACCGGTGTTCTTTGGTGGTTGGGTTTCAATTATCCACCATCTCAGGAATAGTCGAACTGAGAAAGTACAATACTAGACTTCATTTACCCTCATACATATCATCCTCATTCACCCTCTGAAGTATTATCTGAAAGGTAATTACCGGAGGCTAAACAGGAAAAAGAAAGAAAGACTCCATGTCTTACTTAAACCAGCTGGGGCCTTTTTCCAATATGAAAATTTAACTGTATAATAATAACAACATTAATAATAAAGTGATTTAATATTATTTCTGGGATAATTCGCAGAATAAATTATTTTTTACTAGAAATAATGTAATTGATATTCACATTTAAAATGCGAATACTTGTAGCATTACTGTATAAATAATAAACATATTTTAAATTGTATTAACGAAAATATTTTATAGAAATATTTCAAAATGGAAAAATTACAAAAAATAAAACAAAAGAGAAATACAACAAGTAAATTAATTAAAATAATAAATATGCATATATATATATATATTTGAAAATATTAATTCGTATCAAAACATTTTAAAAAAACGTACACTCGTATAAATAATTTGATAAATACCAATTCAAACATAATTTTAAAATATGGTATTTAAAATTTTACATATAGAATGGGTTTTTTGTATTATAAAATTCTGGTTCAGATATTTGTACCAAAAAATGTACGATACTTTTTTCAATTTTTTTTCAAATTAAAAATTATTCAGTTAGGCTAATATTATGAAAAAATTGATTAATTGTAAAAAAAAAATCTGATGTGGATACCAATTGACTTCCTTGTGCGCCTATTAAATTACATATACACATTTTTTTTTAAATGATAAGTACATAAAATTGCATTTCATTAATAATTTCTGATATCTTTACATGTATATATATATATATATATATATATATATATATATTTTATTTTTATTGTTATTATTGAATTATTATTTATCGTAAAGATTTTTTTACTATCAGAGGTTATTAATTATTAATAAATCAATATATTTAAATTAAAAAAAAAAAAGTTAAAAAAAAGGAGATGAAGTCGGATTTTGATCTTTTTTGGACACTTTTGGTTCATTCGATTCAAAAGGGGAGGTGTACAATTGGATGTTACAACAGCCCTAAATCTTAAATTTTAACATCTTACGGCTAATCGTTTTTGAGTTATGCGAGATACATACGTACAGACGTCACGCCGAAATTAGTCAAAATGGATTCAGGGATGTTCAAAATGGATATTTCCGTTGACAACCGAAATTTTTCCCGATCACAATATTTCCTTTACTTCGTACAAGGACGTAAGAATGATACGAATACTAGATTTCTCTAACCTTTCATTATTGTTTTATCTTTAGTGTCTTATTACGTTTATTAGTTAATTACATGATTTTTAAGTTTTTTTGGGTAATTTAAGACACTAACTGGAAAACACATTTACATGTTATCTTATGCTTATATAGATTATAATAAAATCTATCTATATAAAATACACAATAAATAATGATCTTCTTTTGTGTCGCTTAACTACTCCTTCACCATTTGTGTACTCTAGAAAAGCGAGTGAATGAGTAGTGAGAAGAGAGGATGAGAGAGATAGTGAGAGAGAAAATTGTATCCATAAGATAAAGAAAAATCCAGCGTGACGGAGACGTTACAGAATAGTAAAGAAAAGAAGGATAAAATGGTAAAAAGGGACATAAAAGGAAGAAATAAAACGAAAAAAATAAGAAGATAGAAAAGAGAATAGGGTAAGATTGATTGTAAGGACGATGGCAGGGTTACGAAACCGACAAAAGGAAAAAAAACCGTCAGCAGTACCTTCCTATGGGAAACGCTGGAGAGTTAAAGAAAGCATCTACCGACTTCGTGCAACACATTTATCTAAAGGTTAATTAGAAGAATACATTTATACAATTCCTTCTTTCTCCAATGCTTTCTCTCACTTTTTTCTATTTTTCCTTTTTTCTTTCTGTGTGCTTTGATGAATTAAAAAAAAAAGGAAAGTTTACTCTGTAAGAGCAAGAAAGAAAAAAAATAAATTCAATGGAATCCTACGTGGTACGAAAGTTGAACAGTTAAGAAATTTGTGTAGAGGTGTAAAAATAGAAACTATGAATTATATTTATCTATTTTGTACTTCAATAAAATATAATTTCAAAACGCATATTCTATTTTATCGGAATATTTTATTGTTCCGTATATAATACGAACCAATTTATATATATTCAGGATGTAAACAGTACAAAATCTTCTAAAATTAGATAGTATTGATTTACCTAAACTTTAAAAAAATTAAAAACAAGAAAACACAGCCACCGTGAAGCTCGACATTTGTATAAAGCGATAGCTATGATGAAATATGAAGCGGGGTTTTCTTTTTTGAATTTTTATCTTTGATCTAATCTTGATGATTTTAATCTTTATCTTTTTATCTAATTTTTATATTAGATGAACCTACATTTCCAGAAAGCCTTTTGCTTTTAGTTACCAATAAAATGACCCGTTAATACATAATTTTATTTAAAAATATTTTTACCGTTATTGATAATTTTTCTATAAAATAACATTTACATAATTTTTTAAATAAAGTAGGAATATTTGAAAGATCACACTACGTGTGGAAGTCGAACAATCGAACAGAAGATAAAATAAAAAGTATGATAAGAATGACTCATTTATGAACTAGTAATAATATGAATAAAATAATATATGTTATGTTACCGGGAAAGACCGATATCTTTTTTTTCTAATTGGAGCGGAGGCTCTATAGAAGGGAGTGTTAGATTTAGAAAAAAAACTGGTACTTACGTATTAACGCCACCGCAACTACACCTAGTCAATCGGATTTCGGTGGAAAATGAACAGTCTTTTTCTTAATTTTCATAAGTGGTTATATATATTTATTTATTTTATAAATATAATTTAACCAAACTTAACCTACGCTCGCTTCGCTCGCTAACCTTGATTAATTAACACCGTAATTTTTTGAGTATTTATTTAATAAATTCAGTAATTATTGTAATTATTTATTACTTAAATAATCAAAATACTCCTGTTAATTAGTCAAGGTTAGAGAGCGTAGTTTAAGTTTGGTTATATATTTATAAACTAAATAAATTATAACCATTTATTAAAATTAATAAAGGACTGTTTTGAATCTATGTTAAACTGTATATCGGCCCATTTTCCACCGAAATCCGATTGACAATTTTGTTTTTAAATAAAGCTGTAGCTGCGGTGGCGTTAATACGTAAGTACCATAAAAACTTTACTTGAAGAAAATTTTTTTAATCTTAACCTATGTATGAATATTTTTAGAAATATTTTTGTAGATTACTTTATAGTAATTATTATTTTATTGTATTATTATTTATTTCCCACCACTAAAAAAATAAGTATTCCCTTTTTTTTTATTTTTTGCTTCTATTTTTATTATTAAAAAAACCTTCACTTTTAAACAGATATTAAAATTAAAAGCTTTGGCTTATATTTCGGTTTCAAAATCCGAAGCAATTTTTTTCAATACTTTCTTAAAAGTTATATTTTATTTTGTCAATATCTATATAAATAAAAATGTAAATGTTCATTTGTTCAAAATTTTAAATCTTAAATCTCCAAAAGTTCTTCACCGATTGCTTTGAAATTTTGACTCAACGTTGCATTCGAACACGGGCGTGTTTTGATATATCTACTATTTATATGCATAAGATGTCTCACACCTGTGACAGATAAAAACACGTTTTTTATTTTATTTTATTTTTTTTTTAAACAGCGCTATCTGTTGGACGTAAAAGCAACGCTATACGCTATACTAAATATTTTACGATTCCATTTCAATGTTTCCGATATGTATGTGTACGCTATTCACTAAAAAAACTACTAGAACGATTTAAGCGCGGGGGAAAAGGGAGAAAGGGAAAAATCGAAAAAGGTAAAAAGGAAGGAAGAGGAAAATGGAAGGAAAAAATGGGAAAACTAAAAAAACGGGAAAAGGAAATGGAAGAGGGAAAGGGAAATGAGGGAGAGAGAAACGGGGAAAGGAAAGGAATGTAGAAGGAGGTGGGGAAAACGGTAAGGTAAAGAATAAAATGGGAAAAGGGAATATGGTAAAAATGAAAATGGGAAGAGAAAAATGGAGGAAAGGGAAAAAGGAAAAGGGAGAAAGGGGAAATGGGAAAGATTAAATTTTGTGAAGTTCCGTAATGTTCATTTTGTTAATGTTTTATCAAACTTTCAATTGTGTTCATTTAATCTATATATATATATACACGCAAATCTAGAAATAGTGAAGCATTGCCTAGTACGGTAGTTTTAAAATAATATTTTTTAATTAATTTTTACTTCCTTACACGAAGTAAGGGAAATATTGTATTCGCGAAAAAATTTCGGTTTACACATTTCAATGGAAATATTCATTTTGACCATTCCTGAATCCATTATGAATAGTTTCGGCTTGACATACAATGTAACTCGCATAACTCAAAAACGATTAGCCGTAGAATGTTGAAATTTTGGATTTAGGACTGTATTAACATCTAGTTGTGCACCTCTTTTTTTTATTGCAATCGATTGGACTAAAAATATTTAAAAAAGCCCAATCAAGTTGCAATCATTTTTCCAGATTTTTTTACCTTTCTCCACCCCTTTCAAGGTCGAATTTCGTAAAATCTATAAACTGGTTTTTAGACATTTACATAATGTTTACACATACAAAAATTCAAGTTGATTGATATCTTCATACGTTACATTATAAAAAAAAAAAAAAAAAAAAAAAAAAAAAAAAAAAAAAAAAAAAAAAAAAAAATATATATAGTAAAATTAAATGTTATTCCATTTGATTCCTTTAAACTCGGAACTCGGAATTTTAAAAATTCCTTTCTTAATGTGCACTTACACGTAAGAACTGTATACAAATTTTCATTATTTTATCTTCAGTAGTTTTTGCTGAGCGTTGATTATGAATCAGTCGGGACATCTTGTTTTGTACGTACAGAACAGTGTATGTTACAGTGAAAAATAAAAATGCTTCTGGTAATAGTAAATGCAAAAATAAAAAAAGGAGAGAGGGGTAGGCCATTGGTCATACTGCAAGACAATCAATGAATATCCTCAGAGATATATTTCTTGGACGACTTGTTTCACAACGAGGAGACATCCCGTGGCCTGCACGGTTACCCGATCTTGCAGCATGTGACTTTTTTCTCTGAGGACATCTAAAGGCTGAGATCTTTAAAAACAGAAGCCAAGAACCCTCGATCATTTAAAAACTGTTATCCATCAACAAATCGCTGCAATACCATTGAAAATGACAAGAAAAGTACTGCGGAATTTCAGGGAAAGGTTAAAGATCTGTATAAATAGTTAAGTTCAGCATATAAACAACATAATTTTTAAAAATTATTAAAAGGTATGAGAAAATAAAAAGCAACTCCTGTTCTTTCAAAATATAGTTGATTTTTTGTAATTTTTATTTTATTTACATACATTTCAAATCGGGGAGTTATTTCTGCCGGATTCTGTATATATTTAAACAATTTGGTAAAATAACAAAAAAATTTAGTTTTTCTGCAATTACTCCGTAACTAATCTAGTTACACACACTCGTTGGGGTCTTAAAATGCTCATCAAACCAGACCACAGCATGCCCAATTTCACGCTCAGTCAATTATGAGAGGAGTTGCAAGGGAACCTTTTCTGATACTGAAAGTATTACCTCAATGCTATTCAAATCGAGATATCTTTGCAACTAATTAAGGTATAAAATTCGTTTGGTTCTTAGAACACTTAACACGTTAAGCCCCATCAAAATAACTTACACCAACCTCGATTATTCAATTCCGATAAAAATTTTAACGGAACATACACATTTCTTTATGATTAAAAGTACACTTAAACCACCGTATCTAAGCAAGTAATTAAGGTACTGAATTCGTTTTGGTCTTAAAACAGGGCCTCTAGATTACACCTTACACACAAAATTATGCTTTTCAATTTTGTAAATAAAAGGGTAATGTGAGAAAATATTTTTGATTTGATAATTAATTAAAATAATATAGGTTTTTTTATTTAATTAATTTTTCTTCCCAACTAGATTTTGCTACACAATTAAGAAAGTTTTAGATTGTCAAATGATCGAATTAGTATTGCTACCGTTTTACGATTTAACATATCTCGTACGCACTTTTATGGTTGAAATTTTGTTGAATAAGTCAATACTGTTAAAGTGATTTTTTAGAAAGTTAGAGAATTTAAATAATACTATTAGAAAATTTATGAATATAAAAAAAGATAAATAATTTTCATACTTACAAAAATATACAATTAAGTTTTGTACAGTAAAGGGAAATTATATTTTTCTACTATAATTAAATCTTTATTCCCCCAGATAAAAATCATCAGTCAATTTCTAAAACAATGTTAAGACAAATACTTTATTTTCTTTCTGTTTGTTTTTTTTGAGAGAGAAAAAAAGAAGTAATTCCTGTTTCGAATAATTTGGAAGAAAGAATAAGGAAACATCTTAGTTATGTTTTCCCCAACAGTAATCTGTTTTTTTTTTGTTTTTTATTCAGTAAACTACAAGTAAACCTAATTTCGATTCTTCAGACAAATAATTCTATTTTACTGAAGGAAAAAATAAGGTTTAGAAACGTAATTCTTTTATGTGATTTAACTGTAACGAATATAAAAAAGTAAAATAAAAATGGGTAAATTGAGATACCAAAATCGTATTACTTATCTTTTATTATCTAGATAAATAAATACGAGTATATAAATAAAAAAATATAATTATTAAAATACTTAATTAATAATTAAAAAAAAAAATGTATTTAATAAATAAGGAAATATTATAAGATGTACTTTTTTACTAAAAAAAGTGACAAAACAGTTGTAGGACTTTCCCGGAACTCGGCTTTAGTCGTATGACTGTGGGTTGTTTCTGATGCACGGCTGTGTAAGCCGTGCGTCAGAAACAACCCAAAGTTTGTGTGTGTAACACACACACACACACACACAAACTTAATTAAAAATATTTATCATTTTATTTAATATAATATTTTTCCGTTTATTTCGCTTGTTTATTTCTCAGATTTCGCTTGTATGGTCGGTAGACTGGTGTAACTACGAGGCTTAACGCACCAGGTACCGAGTCAACCGGGCGATCAAGTTCGAGACCTAGCCAGACCGCGTTACTTTTTTACACTTTGAATAATATTTACTTTCCCGTTGGTTAGAGACAGGCATACGAAAAAACCGAGTCCCAGTCTCTAAGGGATGGCCCGGGAACAACATAATCGGGCCCGGTTACTCCTCCCTTGGAATTGGAGGCGGGCGTGTAAAAGATCCAACCGGGGAGGCCGACCTGCCATGCCGAACCTAATGCCGGTAGGTGGGAAGGCTCCTTAGAGTTCAAAGGACACTCCCCTCTGTTGAGCTTTACTTCTTATATGTCAGGCCCAAGGGAGTAGGGGGAAAAATTATACACTTATTTAATTTTACCGCTCATCTGTGACGTCAAAATATAGCAGACGACTACAACAGTACTTTTTGGGGTCGGAGTGCGATTTTGGACCCCTCTGTTTTCATTAAATTCATGTAGTTTTAATAATAATGATAAATAAAATTTAAAGCCTGTTCAATTTATAAGAACTATCATTGTAATTTCTTCAGAGCAACCGTTTGGTCAGTACAAGATCCAGTAATTGGTTTTTAGACTTCTCTTTGTGGCTCACAAAATACATAATCAGAATTACAAACATAAATTACCATCACAATATTACAAAATTTCGTAAAGGTTGATTTAATAGCGGTAGCATAAAACAAAAAAAAAATGTAAAAAAAAGTTTTTTTTTTGTCTTCAGTCATTTGACTGGTTATATGCAGCTCTCCAAGATTCCCTGTCTAGTGCTAGTCGTTTCATTTCAGTATACCCTCTACATCCTACATCCCTAACAATTTGTTTTACATATTCCAAACGTGGTCTGCCTACACAATTTTTCCCTTCTACCTGTCCTTCCAAAATTAAAGCGACTATTCCAGGATGCCTTAGTATGTGGCCTATAAGTCTGTCTCTTCTTTTAACTATATTTTTCCAAATGCTTCTTTCTTCATCTATTTGCCGCAATACCTCCTCATTTGTCACTTTATCCCCCCATCTGATTTTTAACATTCTCCTATAGCACCACATTTCAAAAGCTTCTAACCTTTTCTTCTCAGATACTCCGATTGTCCAAGTTTCACTTCCATATAAAGCGACACTCCAAACATACACTTTCAAAAATCTTTTCCTGACATTTAAATTAATTTTTGATGTAAACAACTTATATTTCTTACTGAAGGCTCGTTTAGCTTGTGCTATTCGACATTTTATATCGCTCCTGCTTCGTCCATCTTTATTAATTCTACTTCCCAAATAACAAAATTCTTCTACCTCCATAATCTTTTCTTCTATTTTCACATTCAGTGGTTCATCTTTGTTATTTCTACTACATTTCATTACTTTTGTTTTGTTCTTGTTTATTTTCACGCGATAGTTCTTGCGTAGGACTTCATCTATGCCGTTCATTGTTTCTTCTAAATCCTTTTTACTCTCGGCTAGAATTACTATATCATCAGCAAATCGTAGCATCTTTATCTTTTCACCTTGTACTGTTACTCCGAATCTAAATTGTTCTTTAACATCATTAACTGCTAGTTCCATGTAAAGATTAAAAAGTAATGTAGATAGAGAACATCCTTGTCGGACTCCCTTTCTTATTATGGCTTCTTTCTTATGTTCTTCAATTGCTACTGTTGCTGTTTGGTTCCTGTACATGTTAGCAATTGTTCTTCTATCTCTGTATTTGAACCCTAATTTTTTTAAAATGCTGAACATTTTATTCCAGTCTACGTTATTGAATGCCTTTTCTAGGTCTATAAACGCCAAGTATGTTGGTTTGTTTTCCTTTAATCTTCCTTCTACTATTAATCTGAAGCCTAAAATTGCTTCCCTTGTCCCTATACTTTTCCTGAAACCAAATTGGTCTTCTCCTAACACTTCCTCCACTCTCCTCTCAATTCTTCTGTATAGAATTCTAGTTAAGATTTTTGATGCATGACTAGTTAAACTAATTGTTCTGTATTCTTCACATTTATCTGCCCCTGATTTCTTTGGTATCATTACTATAACACTTTTTTTGAAGTCTGACGGAAATTCCCCTTTTTCATAAATATTACACACCAGTTTGTATAATCTATCAATCGCCTCCTCCCCTGCACTGCGCAGTAATTCTACAGGTATTCCGTCTATTCCAGGAGCCTTTCTGCCATTTAAATCTTTTAATGCTCTCTTAAATTCAGATCTCAGTATTGTTTCCCCCATTTCATCCTCCTCAACTTCCTCTTCTTCCTCTATAAAACCATTTTCTAATTCATTTCCTCCGTATAACTCTTCAATATATTCCACCCATCTATCGACTTTACCTTTCGTATTATATATAGGTGTACCATCCAAAAAAAGTATGTTTTTTTATTTAAAAATAATCTAAGTATTTAAATTACTAAAATTTAGCCGCCGGGTTTTGACTTGCCACTTAAGACATGGTCAACGCAGTAAATTACCGTCACAATATTATAAAATTTCATAAAGGTTGATTTAATAGCGGTAGCATAAAACAGCAAAAATGTAAAAAAAAACATTTTTTTTAATTTAAAAATAATTTAAGTATTTAAATTAGAAAAATTCAGCCGCCGGGTTTTGACTTGCCACGTAAGACATGATCAACTTTAAACAGAATACGAACTCAGTATGGAAGTTGCGCCTATTTCCTGTATAAATGGAGTAAAACACATCGACGCCCCTTTACGAGTGTTGTGAAAATCAAACTGTTAAACACATCACAGAAGTTTGCATTAGGACAGCTTATGAAGGGACTCCTGAAGATTTCCTGATGGCGACTCCTTAATCAATAGCTTATATTAATTTGTTAGATGTTTGTTCCTAATTTTTTACTGTAGATGGTGTTGTGTCTTGGGGTGCCATACGCTAAATAAATTCTAAAATTAAAAAAAAAACCTGAAAATGGTTTTTAGATATTTGGAAGTCCAAATCGAATGAATATCTCGTTTAATATAGTCGGAAATGGGGAAAATTTCCATTCTTCGAATTTTTTTACTTTTCTCCATCTCTTTCAAGGAGTCGAATTTCGAAAATTCTAGAATTTGTTTTTATATATTAACATGAAGATTACATACACCAAAAATCAAGTTGATATCTTCATTTTTCACCGAGAAATTAAATAAAAATTGCATTTTTACTCCAGTTTAAGCCTTTAAACTCGGATTTTCAAAAAATCCTTTTTTAGTGTGCACTTACATCGCAAGAAGAACGTATATACAAATTTTTATTAATTTATCTTCAGTAATTTTTGCCGGCCGTTGATTTAGAATCACTCACGACATGTTCTTTTATAGGTATATAAAAATATAAATTTTTGATTTCAGTAGGCTTCAGATTGCGTGGCGCATGGGCGCGTGTGGACGTTTATGCAAACTCATATTCTCGTGCGTACTTATCGTTTTACAAATGTCATTACTGGAAAGGGATGATAATTCAATAAAAAGTTTATTTAAAAAAAGTTTTATAGGACTATTAAAAAGTAAGAAAAACTTGTAGGAAGGAGAAAAGTATACCCAAATGGGTTTAATCAGATACATGACAAATTCCTTACATAATTGCTGTAGATGTTGGAATGAAATTTAAAAAAAAAAAAAAAAGTAAAAAATTGAAGACTATCTTATAACTAAACGTTCAACGAGGAAGTAGACTTTTGAGGAGAGTGAAGTGGTAGGTATACAAGTTTGGAAGCCATTTAAACGCAATTTATAAAAGGAAAAGTATTTTTATCTAACCCGTAACAAGATTTATCGAATTTATGTTACTTAAAAGTTTCTTTTTAAATATTATTATAATTATTATTATTTTTTTAAAGTAGCTTATTTTAATTGATGGTTTTATAATGGGTGAATTTAATTTTTTAAATTTCTATTACTTAAATTTCTATTATCTGAAATTTATTACTTTTTAATAATTATTATAATTTTAATTATAAGATTATTAACTGAGAACTGAAATGAAATAACGATTTTTAAGTAATTTATTAAAGTTTCTTTTAATCCCTTACTTATCGAATTTTTTTGTAAATACTAGAGCAAGATTTAAAAAAACAATATTAGAAAAGTTATACCGATATTCTGCAAACATCAGGTATAATCTGGGAAAATTAAAAATACTATCGCTTTCGTAAAACTCGTGTAAAAAAAAAAACAACATTTTTTTCAGGTTGGGACTATCCTGATGAATGTGCAAAAAATTATAGTAATGATTTGGTATGAAAAAAACTTGCAAAGTATTTTATGTCTTCTCTGGCTTTTATAATATAAATTAAAAGAATTGGAGCCAAAAAATCTGATGTGGACATTACATGATTTCCTTGAACGCCTATCAAATTACATATACACATTTTTTAAAACGAAAAGTATAGTAAATTTTATTTCATCATTAACTTTTGGTATTTTTAATTTTTATTGTTATTGTTGAATTTTTATTTGTTGTAAAACCTTTTTACAATCAGAAGTTAATAATTATTAATAAATCAATATATTTAAATTAAATAAAAAATAAAGTTTAAAAAAAAAAGGAAATGAAGTCTATTCGAATCGATGTGCCTTTACCTTGTAAGATCCAAATATTTCATTAATTAAAATTTCACTTTGCTATAACTCTGGAACAAATGTAAATAAGTACCACTTATGATAAATCGTTGAAAAGCTCTCAATAAGGGCTAATTACTGCTGTTAAAAAAACCCAAAATTCAAATTGTTTGTCGTTTTTGGACATTTTTGGTTCAGTCGATTGCAATCAAAAGGGGAGGTGAACAACTAGATGTTACAATAGTCCTAAATCCAAAATTTCAACATCCTACAGCTAATCGTTTTTGATTTATGCGAGATACATACGTAACTACAGACGTCACGCCGAAACTAGTCAAAATGGATTCAGGGATGGTCAAAATGAATATTTCCGTTAAAATCTGAAAACCGAAATTTTTCACGATCACAATGCAACCTTTAATTCATGCAAGGAAGTAAAATGTTACAAAAAAAAAAAATTAGAGATTGGTAATAAATGTTAAGGAATTAAAAAAATTCATTTATAGGTTAAGCTTAACAAATTTGCTTAACTAAAGTTTTCTCTAAATCTAAAACTCCCTTCAATAAAAAGAGTTTTAGATTCAATAAAGGATAAAATAAGAAAAATAACATTTTCAAAAAAACTTTTCAGCATTTTACTTTCGAGGTTTATAATTAATTTAAAAAATTGTTGATATTTCTTGACACTTTTATATGTGAAGTAAAATATTTCAAAAAAATTTTGAAAAATATTTATACCGAAGGGAGAAAGAGCAAAAGAAGAAATAACATTTAACAAAATACATTTCAATTTTAAGCGATGATGATTGATTTTTTACTATTTATATATGCATTGTAGGTAACAAATTTGCTTTTATAAATTTTTCTCTAAAATGCCATTGAAGAAAATTGATATTGTTTTCCACGATATTCCTCACCCCCTAACGAATTTTGAAAAAAAAAAATACGACCTATGCCCCATATATAGAAATACTTGAACCAAAATTTAAGAAAATCGGTTCGGTCAATCCGGACATTTAAAGTCAAAAGTAGTGCAATACATACATACGTACACAGAATTTTTTTTTTTTTTTTATCTGAACTAGTTGGACACTAAAACATTAAGAACTGCAAAAAATCCGATACTCCATTTCTGATTTGATCACCATACTTACCCCTTTAATACAGCACTTCCAGTTATATTCGCCGGGAAAGTAAAAATTTTTTTTACAATTATTATTTTTTAATTGTTAACAAACGTGCCTAAGAAAAAATATGACCTTAATTAGGCAAAATCTCGAAATAGTGAGGATGACATTACTCTACCCTCTTGATCTTTTAAGTTGAAAATTTAATTGTATCAATACCATATATATACAAATAATCTGACCAAGTTTGGTGAAAATCGGTCCAGTAGTTCTGGAAATATAAGGTGATTTAGAGGCCAGTACCGAATACAAGTATTTACGAACAATTAACATCCGGAAAATTTCCATCCTATTTTTTGTGTTTCTTAAGAGTTAAAATGTCAAGATCCGGTGAAAACCGTTTATGCCCAAATTGGACCGATTATAATAGTTTCCCTTCTAGAGCTATATCGCTATAAAAACGGGAAAGTAAAAATTATGTATTATTATAAAGTATTATAGTTAAATATAATCCGCTAGAAAAACTGTACAATTTTATATGAGAAAAATATTTTTGAGTCAGTAAATATCTATAGATAAGAGAAGTACTTTTTAATAATCCAAAAGAACTTCCTTTGATTCAATTACGGTACGTTGCTGTGTCTATTTAGGTATAAATTATTATTAAAATTTAAGTTATTTTCTTAAACGACGTTATTCTTAGAAATTAAACTCTTAACGCTTTCGATTGATCATCATCAGACCATTTTCCGGAAGTTAAAATGTATTAAAAAATAAAACAACAATCAGTTAAATTGTCTTATACTATAAGACTAAATATGAATATTCTTTTAAAAATAATAATAATAATAATAATTTTAAAGTATTATAACTTCAGTTAAAAACTTTGAAGATGATAAGTAGAAACTGAAAATTCTTAAATATTGAATTATTAGAAAAAAATTGCATATTTTGATATAATAATACAGGAAATAGTATTAAATAAAAAATGTGACCTTGTTACGTACAATATAATAAACATTAAATATAGTAAAAATTTTATACCATTATCATTTTTTTTTAATTTGAAAATTGCATACTGTTTCTGAAATTGTAACGAGTATAATTCTGATTGTGTGTGTGTTTAATAAAATAAGACAATAACTCATTAAATTTCTATAAAAATAGTACAGATAGTTTTTGAAAAAAAAAACCTGGTATTTTTTTATAATAAACAATTGTTATCTGTAACAAAAATGCGTGAGAAGAAAACGGGAAACCACACCACTCCTCATTTTCCTTGAAAGAATATTTTTTTTTTAAATTTCTTAATTGTTCTCAATTGAACTCTAATATTTTCGATAATCTAGTTTATAATTTCTTAATTTAATTCATAAAATAGATGATTTATCGATTTATTAATACACAGAGTGTATCTCGAATACATTATTGCGCATTGTTGATCAGCCATTATTTTATTGCCAACTTTGAAATAGTAATTTTTCAAATAATTAATTTTATTTTTGTCATTATAAAAAGTTATACAAGTAATTTTTATTTTACAACTGTGTAATTTCCAGTTTTGTTTTTAAATTCAGCAATTTTTAACAGCAAATTTTGTTTTTACAAATTTTTCACATCACCAAAAAAAACCTTTTTTTTTTTTAATTTTTTTATTTTTATCCTCTAGAACCACCGTAAAATATTACTTCAGAGAATATGTATGAATGTAAATCAAGTGTAGTCTTGTACATTCCCAGGTCGAGCATTCCTGAAAAAAAAATCCTGGAATTTGTTTTCGTTAAATAAGTACTTTTCTGACAAATGTAGTCACTTACTTTTGTTACAACAATACATTGTTACTACTTACGTTTGTCAATAAAATTTGTTTTTTTTTTTTGTAATTTTTCTTTATTTTATTCAACTTATCTTACACGAATTTGTTCAAAATTACATTTTCTACAAGTTTTATTTAAAAATGTTATGCGTTTATTACCAATTTTACAAAATTATTGTAATTCATGATTTTTACCCCAATTTATTGGTTTCACCATAGATTTCTCAAAAAAAAAATTACAAATACGGTTTTGAGATCTATCTTATTCGATTTTTCAAGTTAAAAACTATAAGAAATCATAATTTCTGCTCCTTAATTAACGGTTTTAATGATGTTAAAGAATAATTTAGATCCAGAGTAAAGTACATGGTGAAAAGATAAAGATGCTACGATTTGTTGATGATAGTAATTGTTGCTGAGAGTAAAAAAAAAATTGGAAGAAACAATGAACGACACAGATGAAGTTCTTCACAAGAACTAACGTATCAAAATAAACAACAACAAAACGAAAGTAATGAAATGTAGTAGAAATAACGAAGATGGACCACTGAATGTAAAAATAGGAGGAGAAAAGATTATGGAAGTAGAAGAATTTTGTTATTTGAGAAGTAGAATTACTAAAGATGGACGAAGCAGGAGCGATATGAAATGCTGAATAGCACAGGCGAAACGAGCTTTCAGTCAGAAATATAATTTGTTTACATCAAAAATTAATTTAAACGTCGGAAAAGATTTTTGTAAGTATATGTTTGGAGCGTAGCTTTATATGGAAGTGAAACTTGGACGATCGAAGTGTATGAGAAGAAAAAATTAGAAGCTTTTGAAATAAGGTGCTACAGGAAAATGTTAAAAATCAGTTGGGTGGATAAAGTGACAAATGAAAAGGTGTTGCGGCAAATCGATGAAGAAAGAAGCATTTGGAAAAATATAGTTAAAAGAAGAGACAGACTTATAGGCCACATATTAAGGCATCCTGGAATAATCGATTTAATATTGAAGGGACAGGTAGAAGGGAAAAATTGAGCAGGCAGGCGACGTTTGGAATAGGTAAAACAAATTTTTAGGGTTGTGGATGTAGGAGGTATACCGAAATGAAACGACTACCACTAGATAGGGAATCATGGAGATCTACATCGTGCATCAAACCAGTCAAATGATTGAAGAAAAAAAATTAACGTTTCTAAAAGTTTCAGTATAACATCGATAAGTACTGTTATTAACGGAAGTAATTCCGTGTTGAGATAAGACCAAATTTGTTTATTACGAATGGTCTGTTGTATTCGGTCATTTAATCGGTAAATATTTCCCATGTTTCCTGTTTAAGTATCAAGATTGATTGAAATTTTGCAAGTTTTAATTGGTCATAACCATTCATTGCAGTAATTCGGCAAAAAATATTGTTTTTATAATTGATGAACTGTATTATATGTTGTGATCTTTTGAAGAAATTAAATATTTTGATTTGTTGGAAATTCATATAAACGAGTATCACAGTGAGTTTTATCGAAATCGATAAACACGTAGTACTAGATTTTGGAATGATAGATATCTACGGATTTTGATTTATCATGTTTGTCATATCTCATTCAGATTAAGCTGTATAAGTTTTGGTTGTTAGAATGAACATATTTTGTATAGATTTTAATAATTTCTGTTTCTTAATCATTTCTGATTTACAAAGACATCATAGTGGTTCCGTAATTTACATGTTTTTTTTTGTTATTTTTAATGCACATCAAATGAAATATAGATCGGCTTAAGGATTTTAACGGAAATTTTATTATATGTTTTTTATTATTCAGTAATTCTACAATAAAATATATGGAACAAACGCATACTATTCGAATGTCTAAGACTGTTTCCTAGCAATAATATTTCACGTAATCGTTTATTACGTTATACTGAAAACATATTCAGGAAATCATTTAAATTTATTCAGGAAATTATTTAAATTTGGTTTATACCGAGCGAACAACATGATTCAATTTGACTGAATTTGATTTATTTAGAAGCACCTATAATATTGATGGAAGTGAAATTAATTAATGAAATTACAGCACGAAAAGCCTAATTGTATTACGAGAATCAAAAAATCAAATTTTTTTATGGACAATTATATTTTGTCAGTTTCAAATTTCGAATTTCTATAGAGTGATAAGATTCTTAAAATATCATTGTCTAGAATCCTTTCCTTTTAAATCTTAAATTTATTATTGCCACCGTTTTGTAATGTACGGTTTATTATTCCGAAATATACGAGTATATATATCTTTTTTTTTTACACCGTAAAACGTAAATTAAGTGTGCGTACGCGCGTGTAAAACACATACACACATATATGAACAATCTACGTAACGTATACATGTATTTATAGAAGCTTTTACAGAGAATGATTAATTTGATTTAGTTAAGCATACAGTCGTCAGGAAGCAGAGCAGCACCAGTAGTAGAAGTAGTCCAAGCTTGCATTTCCATGCCTTGTCGTATTACCTTGCCGTGGCATGGTTTACCATGCCTCGTCTATCTTTACTAAGCAGTCGAATGAGTTAAATACGGTACGCAAAGCGAAACGCCGTCATCACCTGCCTTACCCTTTTCATTTCACTCTTTACTATATACCTGCTCTCTATATACACCTACCTACTACCGATCTACCCTTTTTGAACAATCTATATGAAACGAGTATATATATATATATATAGATGAACGATGTACTACAACTACTAATGTTAAAGTATAGCTGAAGTAAATTGAAATTAATTCTGGGTCAAAATAAACCAAACTAACTTATTCCTATCTCATTCATTAATCTACTCATTCCATTTATTTATTCATTCATGAATTCATTTTATTCGTTAAAATTTACTGGAATTCCTCCTTTCCTTTTACACTTCTCTTTTGACTGCAACTTATTAAAGTCAACTTTATTTTTCTATCTCTCTTTTTTATATATATATAAATTAATACATCGTCTTTTAATCGATGGCATAAAGTTTTAAAGTCTTCTCAAACTTACTAAGTTGTAATATACTTCTTTATTGAAATATAAGAGAAAGAGAGAGAGAGAGAGAGAGAGAGATTGTATGAGAATAAGGAAATGAGAGGAAATCCCAACCTACAAAAGAGAAGATTTTTTCGTTTGTTATATACTTTGTTATGTAGAATGATTAAAATTGTTACCATTTATATATTTATAATAAAAAAAAGTACTAATCAATATTTAATCATAAAATATAATGTCAATTTTACTTTTATGAAATAAAAATTAAATTGATAAAAATGCAATTTTAATTAATTAAAATAAATATTTAATTAAAATTTAGTTTTAAATTATACAATCACTTTTTTCTTTTAATAAATATTACTCAGAAACTTTGATGATCTTTTTACCTTATAACGTAAATAGTATAGAAATGGGAAGTAAAGAGCAACCTTGAACTTTGACCGTCACAGAGGTCAAGGCCATCTCCTTCACGAATCATGGTAGGCAATATACTGTTCACCCACAACAAGAATAGAGCTCTAAAGAATGCATAAGCGGAGATCGTGTGTGTGAGAGAGACAGATGACGAAGGGAACTTTTTTTCTTTTCTTTTTCTTGTTTAGCCTCCGGTAACTACCGTTTAGATAATTCTTCAGAGGATGAATGAGGATGATATGTATGAGTGTAAATGAAGTGTAGTCTTGTACATTCTCAGTTTGGACCATTCTTGAGATGTGTGGTTAATTGAAACCCAACCGCCAAAGAACACCGGTATCCACCATCTAGTATTCAAATCCGTGTAAAAATAACTGGCTTTACTAGGACTTGAACGCTGTAACTCTCGACTTCCAAATCAGCTGATTTGGGAAGACGCGTTAACACTAGACCAACCCGGTGGGTTGAACGAAAGGAACTGATACTTCCTCCGCATGCCTCATACCGCAACTCTATTCTCGTGCTGGCTAAACAGTACTGGTAACGTGACACTAGCCCCATTCCTCTGCCATTTTGTTTCCTCCCATCAACCACTTTGACAAGCCCATCTTGGAATTTTTCTTTTTCTTCAATTAATATATCGCAGTAACGAAACGGCATAGCCCGACAAGGCAAAGTCCATTGTCATCAGAATGACAATATCCCGTCTCTAGAAGCGCGTGGGTTTCGGACTGGGCGCCCAATTGAAGATACTGCATCAAACTTATTTACTCGTTTATTGTCAGACGGCGATGCATTGCGTCAATGAAAATGCCGGCGGATTCATATGTTACACAATATATCAAAATAACTACAATAAATAATATATTCAACGAGTTTGTGTGCCTATGAAAATACTTCCCTCACCAATTCGCGCTACAGTTTGTTGGAGGACGGATCCTCCATCAAAATAGAGAAAAGGTTTTGAGTCCTTTCAACCGGTGTTAGGCATTACTTAATGTAGTAAAAAAACAAATTAGCCCATTAGCCGAGCGTTACTGCATGGGGGATTTAAGTGTTTGTGTGCGTGCGTGTAAGTGTGTGTGTATTTGTGTGGATGTGTGTGTTGTAGTACTGAAAATAATGTTTTTTTAAATTCTACACTCGATAGAAATATTAGAAAGTAGAGATCACCATATCCATTATTTACAATCGTCCTCCATTACTAGCTCTTCTTCAAAATGCCCTACATTGATGACATTACGTTTTATATTTTCACTACCTCTGGTATTTACAGACTCCATCATTGTTATCTGGTTACCTAGCCCTACCGCAATAGAAATAAAATTTCATGTTGTAACAACCATGATACGTTGAAATTTTTTTTATTAACGAGTAAAATTTCTCTCTACGAGGCCTACTGTAAAACAATTGTTTATTAATTTTTACGACTTTTTTATTCTTTGCCATTTTAACAATAATTACAGTCCCAACTGAATATTGTGCGACTTTCCACCATCTTTCAATCCGAAATAAATCAGTTTCATCGAGTAATATTTTGCATGTCTTAAATCTTCAAGAAGATTTATGAAGTTGCATGTTTTGTAAACATTTTTCATCCAATGCAGTTTACTCATGGGAACTGTAGATTTTCTAGTCTTTTGTCGGATAAATGACTGACGAGGTCTCGTTAAAGACACTGATGAACGTGACTTTCTGGATATGTGTTAACTGCTTGATGTTACCCAACAGAATGCTAATATTTGCCAGTGTCGTAGTATTTAAAAATTATTTTCTCCACTGTCCTTAGCAGGATATGGTAAACGTCGTGTTTCTTGAAATTATTGTTGTGACTGCCCAATTTTTACGTGACGTTGCCTCCGCTTAACTTGTCAGCGTCAATGATTCGACAGTTTTGTGGTCTCCAAATCAGTTTGATTCTATTTTTTTAGTACGGGATCTCAACCTCTTGACTTAACTTCTAATAAATTTGCACACGCAATAGTATACGCGAATTACTGCACACATCAAACGAATGACATTCAGGACCGTAAGCAGTGAATTCCTCATCCAGTAGACGGATGGAAGAATCATAAGTGATGTTTCACGCTGACCTCAATATTAATGAACAGAGTCTGCTCCATGCTTACTGATTTATAGTATTGTAAATCTTCTTATTAAAAATGCTATTTTCGATATTAACATAACGTTCTTTCGCTTCTTTTATTCTAATCCCTAGCTTTTTTAATTTTCTATTCAAAAAATTTTTCAAACCGTTATCGCAAACTAGCCGGTCCTTATATGATTAAAGCACCCGCTCGATGTCTTGTGCGTGCCTAAGGAACGTTAATTCTAAAGCAAATATCGTCAGTATAGCATCAAACTGTTCGACTTTTCCGCTTTATGGATAAAGATTCTTCTGTTGAAGAGATTGGACCACCCGGTAAGACAGAAATGGTCCAAATAGACGTATCCATTCCTTAAACCTCAAATTCACGACTTGGTCGTCCTCTAAACGTCCATCAATGATTTTGGTTTCCACTACCTTTTTCTTCTTACTGATATTGCATCCACCTAATAAGCTGTCTTAAGATTTAACAGACCGCTTCCTTTCCTTCTCGGGTCATACAAGCCGTGTTATACACCCACCTCCATCGAATCAGAACTGACAACCGTAATAATACGATTAATTCGTTTACTACGACTGTGAACGTTTACTACAATTTCTTCGGCGGGATCGATCATTTTTTCTTTTTCTTCCCATCATTCTAACTCGATAATCGTCCATGCGCACATCATCATCTTGTTTATATCGCTTTTCGTTTTGCGTGATGCGTATGATCTATCGAAATTGCTGATTCGACTTCATCTTTAGGCATATCTCGTTCGATTATTTCACCGATCGATATTTTCTAAACACTCAGTGATCGGTTCGAAGATATATTTAAATTTCTTCACACACAGCTTTCTTTCTTTTCCTGTTAAGCCTCCGGGAATTACCGTTCAGGTATTACTTCAGAGGATGAATGAAGATGATATGTATGAGGGTAAATGAAGTGTAGTTTTGTAGTCTCAGTTCGACTATTCCTGAGATGTGTGGTTAACTGAAACCCAACCACCAAAAAATACTGGTATTCACGATCTAGTATTAAAATCCGTGTAAAAATAACTGTATTTACTAGGACTTGAACGCTGAAACTCTCGACTTCCAAATCAACTGATTTGAGAAGACGCGTTCACCACTAAAGCAACCCGGTGGGTTCTTCGCACATATCCGTTCTCTTTTACTCAAATCGCACTGCAAGGTTACATGTTCTTCTTTATGCCTTTTTTAATTCTGCGATCTCCTTGGTGATCCACTCGTTATCCTTCCCCCGCTAGCGCTAGGGGAAATGTAAGCGGACCCGCTAACAGAAGTACAAATTTGCGAGTTCGCTAGCGCGCAGGCTTTCCCAAAAACGTACAGGGAAACGCGCAGACTTTTCAGAAACCGTGTAGGGTAGCAAGTATGCTTTTGCAGGCTAACGTGCGCTAATAGGTTTTGTAATGTAGACGTATAAGCAGCAGGATCACTTTGTCTTTGCGTTTTCTTTATTAATGACTAGAAAGCCATTTTTGTTGTAATTCCACGCACAATTATATAAATGTTAATAATATTCGTCAAACATCATCTTTGGGGCTAAGTGATTGCGATAAACATAGCTTATTTTACGGTCGTCTTGTCGGAATATAAAAAAAGTTTGCATTGTCTATTAATAGCTTTTTTGGAAATTTTATACGTCTGACATAAATAGAACTTGACGATATTATGATGATCTAACATAGCCGAAATAATTCGTAATATTTTTTTGCTTTTCATAAAAAACATCATTACCGAATTAAGTTCCATTTCTTCGGGAAAAGCAACCTCTTGATAGTTTTCCAAAGTGTAATAATTTATACCTTCAATTTCAGATAACACTTCTTGTATAAATTTATATTTAGTTTGATAAAGCGATTTAAAAAAATATATACACATTACTAAAATGCAAACTATTACGATAAATAGTAAACTAAAAACAGCATTTGTCTTGTCGCGGTTCAAACGAAATAAAACTAAATAACTGATATTACTGGTAAGTAACTTACTATGTTATTGTTTCATTTTCCTATCAAAATTACACATGAAAGCTTATCGTATTGTTGCTTGAATTAAATTTTTAAAAACTGCACGTGCTTAGAATGGCTTCGGTTTACAATATGTATTTTTTATCATCCTATGAATCGTATCTCTTATCATAATCTTTCAATCATACAAGCATTTTGTTACCTTTTTGTTTAGACAAAAATTCAAAAACAAAAAATACAAAATAAATTTCTCCAAAAAAAATATCTCACCGTAATTTCTTTTTTCATTTCATTCATTTTTTTTTTTCATTCTATTATATAAAGTATTAATTTTATAACATCTCCGCTACTATCTTTTAAAACATATGTAAGCCAGCCTCCGTGGCGCGAGTGGTAGCGTTTCAGCCGTTCAACCGGAGGTCCTGGGTTCGAATCCCGGTCAGGCATGGCATTTTTTACACACGCTACAAAACGCTCATCTCATTCCTTGCGGAAAGAATTGCTTGACTGCGGGCCCGGAGGTTTAACAAACAAAAAAAAAACAAAATCATGTAGAATGTGTTGTGGGATTCAAGGCGTATAAGTAAACATTTTGTTTTAGCGCAGTTGGGCTAACGAAAGTTTTTTCCATCTTCCTTAAACATGCACTAAATTGTTATTACTTCCTTGTACGAAGTAAAGGAGGTATTATGATCGCAAAAATCTCGGTTTTAAGATTTCAACGGAAATATCCATTTTGACCATCCCTGAATCCATTCTGACTACTTTGAGAATGACCTCAGTACGTACGTACGTATATATCTGGCATAATTCAAAAACGATTAGCTGTAGGATGTTGAAATTTTGGACATAGGACTTTTGTAACATCTAGTTGGGCACCTTCTCTTTTGATTGCAATCGAGTGAACCAAAAGTGTCCAAAAAACCCCAAATTGCAAAAAAATGTGGATTTTGGACTTTTTATTAATTACAGTAATAAACCCTCATTGACAGCTTTTCAACGATATATCAGAAGTAGTACTTATTTTTATCGGTTTCAGAGTTATAGCCAAATAAAATTTTAATTAACGAAATATTTGGTTCATGCAATGGGAAGGAACATCGGTTCGAATCAGACTTCATCTCCTTTTTTTAACTTTTTTTTTAATTTAAATATATTGATTTATTAATAAATATTAACCTCTGATTGTAAAAAAAAATGTTTACAATAAATAATAATTCAATAATAACAATAAAAGTAAAGAAAAAATATCAAAAGTTATTAATGAAATAGAATTTTATGTTCTTTTCATTTAAAAAAAAAAAAATTATATATGCAATTTAATAGGCGTACAAGTAAGTCATGTTGGGTCCACATCAGATTTGGTGAAACATTTGATTATTCGTTTTTGTTTTCATTTTATTGATGGTTATATCAAAATAACTTAAAAAAACATAGTATTAGGTAAATATAAGACTTACATTTAAAGAGTAATAAAGAGACTTTTACTCTATCCTAATTTTTCAGGTAAGATTGTTGAATTAATAATTGTATAAATATTTGAAGTTAATAAAAAAATATGAAAAAATATCCGAAGTTATTAATGAAATAAAATTTTATGTAATTTTTATTTAAAAAAAAAATTGTATGTGTAATTTAATAGGCGTACGAGGAAGTCATGTGACGTCCACATCAAATTTTTTGTTATGGTAATTTTATATATAAATATATATTTTGTGACTTTCCTCTGATTATGGTTATACTAGTTTCGCTTTATTTGTCAGAGTCAAATTTCATTTTGCTTATCTGCAGCATATTTACTCAAAATATAATTTTAATAAATTTTTTTGAATCGATTTTATAAAAAATTAATAATGCAATAATAAATAAAGATGACAGAATATAAATTGAGTGATAATTTTACGAATGAAAAAAAAATTGTTTACAGAATATTGGAAAAGAAAACAAATATTTGTTGACTAGACTAATGAACATGGTAACATAACTAATTGGATGTGTATTGAAAATAGAATATAGTATGCAATAAAAGTATTATTAAAGGAATGATAGAAGGTTAAAAAAGGAAAGAAGCATCGCTAATAAGCTGATAAAGAAGGGCGTAGTGGACAGAGGCAAATGGTTGGCCAGTTATCAATCCTTTCCTTTGATTGAATAACTGAAAGTTAAATAAAAAAATTGAATGATCTTTCTAATATAATATGGAGTTATTCATAAATCAGACAACTATACGTCAACAATACTTTTTTAACATTTGGAATCATTTGAAATATACTAGAAAAAAAAGTATTTGTAGATCACCATCCCCGAAGATTAGCTGGTCAGGCTCTGCCATTAGACCCTTCCATGTTCATTAAACTCAACCTTTTGAGAATAATAATATAAATAAAAATTAAAGACTATTCAGTTTATAAAAACTATCACTGTATGTAATTTCTTCAGAGCAACAGTTTGATCTGTACCGTTCCCGCTAAATAGATTTTAGATTTCCAATTGCGGTTTTTCTCGCGAAATACATACACAAAATTACAAACGTATATTACCATCTGAATGTTATCAAATCTCATAAAGATTGATTCAATAGCAGTAGCATAAAACGGAAAACGTGTAAAAAACAATTTGTTTTTTTACCCTTAAAATATTAAAAAAAAAAAAGATATTAAAATCTAAAAATTATTTTCGGTTTTTTTTAGATGTTTGAAGAGTATTTGAAAACCAAAATCTGCTACATATTTAGTGTAAATAATAGTCGAAAATTAGGAAAATTTTAATGATTTTTCTAATATTTTTACCTTTCTTTACCCCTTTCAAGGTCAAATTCCAAAAAATCTAGAAATTGGTTTTTAAGTATTCACATGAAGATTTCACGTACCAAAAATCTAGTTCATATCTTCAATTTTACCGAAAAATTAAAAAAAAATATATATATATAAAAATAATTTAAAAAAAATTATAAATTTAATGTTACCTCATTTTATCAGTTTAAACTCGGAATTTCAAAAACTCTATTTTTACTGTGAACTTACACCATAAAAAGAACGTGTATAAAAATTTTCATCAATTTATCTTCAGTAATTTTGTTAGATGTTGATTAAGAGTAGCTCACGGCAATGTTCTTTTGTATATTTCTTCTTATACAAAGAAACGGGAAATTTTGAAAGTTGTGTTGGTAGTCGTGGGCGATTGGTACCACTTGATAAGTGGCGCCAGCCTCTCTAACCTAACCTGCCATTTAGTTGACATGAATCCTTGGAGTGGTGCGCAACGTGCATTTGCTATCAAAGCGTTTTACAAAAACAATGACAGTGTGGAAGGAGCGCGTAGAGAATTTCGCCGTCATTTTAATCTGGGACGGCACGACCGTGTTCCATCAGCACTTGCAATTAAAACATGGATGGAAACTGGTTCGCCAATGAAAAGAAACCTCCAGGCCGTGAGCGAACCGTCCGTACATCACAGAATGTTCAAGCTTTACAAGATGCTGTCACACGAAGTCCACATCGGTCAATCCGTCATCTCTCAGCATCTTTACAATTGCATAGTTCAAGTGTTCGAAGAATGTTAGTGAAGGACTTGCAATTCCATCCATACAAGTTGCAGATCGTCCAGGAACTGAAACCGAACGATGCAGTTGTACGAGTACAATTCTGTAATGTAATGCTTCAGAAGATAAATGATAACGAATAGTTTGTTCACGAACTGTGGATTTCAGACGAAGCGGATTTCCACCTCAGTGGATTTGTTAACAAGCAATATTTCAGATACTGGGCACAAGAAAATCCTACGCAGCTACACCAGCGTCCGTTGCACAGCCAGAAAGTGACCGTGTGGTGTGCTATGTCATCTTACGGTGTTATAGGCCCTTATTTTTTTGAGGATGACAACGGTCTTGCGATTACAGTGACGTCGGCTCGTTACGTAGCCGTGCTTGAAACCTTTGTTGTGGAACAACAAAAGAGATTTCCACCAATTCTTAACACAGCCTGGTTTCAACAAGACGGAGCAGTGTCACATACTGCACGAATATCGATGGCAGCTGTACGCCGATTGTTTGGACAACGTGTCATTTCACGATATGGTGACATTAGATGCCCTCCCAGATCGCCTGATCTCTCAGCTTGCGATTACTTTTTGTGGGGTCATCTTAAAAGCAAAGTGTTCCACAGTAGACCTGGTATAACGGAAGAACTGAAGTCAAAGATCCGAGAAGCAATTGCGGAAATTCCAGTTGAGATGTTACGTCAAACCATGAAAAATTTAACGAAGAGACTTCGCGAGTGTTTACGTAGAAGAGGAGGTCACTTGCAAGATGTCATCTTTAAAAAATAAACTAAAATGTATGTATTCTAAAATGGCAACATTTGTACAATTACATGAAATAAAATTCATTTTCTAAAAAAAATTTTCATTAACGTTATTTAATTTTTTAAATTTCCAGTTTCTTTGAATCACTCTGTATATAAAGCTGAAAGTTTTCCTATTTGTTTCTTCTCTCAGCACGTGGGAACTTACGGATCGACTGCTTTCAAATTTTCTGGCTACATTCATGTTATCCCAGGAAAGATTTTAAGCCATAGATCGAGGCCCTAGCCCTTTTATGGAGGGGAAGTTGTGAACTAAAAGATATTCACTAAAAAGAAAAAGAATTAATCCATTTAATTCATTGTTATATTTTAGTCTCTATGGCAATTGAAATAGATTGTGGAGTTTTCCTCGTCAAAAGTCTGTTCGAAGAAGACTTGTTTCATCTATGGCGTAGTTTTTACATACTGGGGTTGATGAAATTTTTTTCCTGTGATTTATTTTTAGTGCTATTCTAAGTATTGAACTTTACTTGGACCACCAATATTAGTGTTTTTTCTATAAATGAGGTGTTAAACCTTTGTATACTTTAATGAAGGATTTCGTTGAGACCTCTCTTCACGTGATTATTTATGTATGGTCTCCAGTGAGGTACCGATTGTAAATATTAACAGATAGAAAAAAAAGACTGTGCACTTCAGTTACTACTATTCTTTCTTTTGTAATTTAATTTTTTTTTCAAATTTCTATAAGGGTTGAATACCTGAATTGTTATATATCAGTATTATTCTCACAACCTTAGAAGTAATGAAAAATGCGGGGGCTTAGAGGGTGAATCCCTTTTCTTACACTGAAATGGCGAGCGAAGCCAGCTCTGCGGCCCTGGATTTGGCCCCGTGATCCTTGGAGGCCCCGGGGAGTTCTGACCAGCTAGTAGATATATAATATACATAAATTATATCATTAGTGGTACGCGAGGAGTTGTAAAAGTAATTTTCTCGGTCGTTAGAAAGCTTTCTTGGAAAGGAACATAAAACTTGAAGATTTTTCGAACATTAGATAAAGGATTAAACAAACTTTAATTGTGAATTAAAAAAAACGTTTATAGCGTACAATGTTGAATTTACCACAGGTTAATTAAAACATCTACATAAATAAACAAACTAATTTTAATTTCTAATTAAAAAAAAAGAATTTTCTTACATATACCTTACACATACATAGTAAAAATATTAATTAGTAATTATACATGTGAACAATTAAATATTTAATTTTTATTTAATTGTAATTAATATTAATGAAATAATTTAATTCTTATATACAAAGAAAACAGTACATATATAAATATGTAAAAATTAATTAATAATTATATAACCTAATCAATTTTTTTAAAAATTAAAACTAAAAGAAATTATTCAAAATCAATTACGTACGAGGGTGTTCGCGCGTATGTGTAACGCGAATGTAATAGAATCTCCAATCAGCAATATTATTGCAATTATATATGATAATAAGCTAATATACAATTCAAATTAAACTTATTTTTACGTAATTTTCAATTTATAGGTATATAAGGCATTGTAAAATATTATTTCATTTAAACTGGAAGAAATTTTATAAGTATTTTAAGACTAGTAAAAATTCTCTTACTGAATATACAAATTCTACGAAATCAATATGATGAAATATTGTGTATTTTTTTCCATCTTATTTCTACTTAAACAGGTAAAGATATAAGCTTTATATATTTTATGTATATTAGCAAGAAAATGACTTTTGATCAGGTGATTTTAGAATAATTAACTTTGCTTCAAATAATGGGCAGGCAGGAGTAGTTTTCGTAATGAATAAGGAGATAGGGAAGAGAGAAAAGTATGTCAAAATGTATAGCAATAGAATCATAGTAATAAGGATTAATCAAAACCTAAACCGACAACGATTGTTAACGTTTATATGCATACAAGCTCCCATTTTGGTGATGAGGTAGAGTGTGTATACGAAGAAATTGATGAAGCAATTAAACACATAAAAGGAGATGAAAATTTAATAATAGTTGGAGATCGGAATGCAAGCATTGGAAAAGGCAAGGAAGGAAATATAGAGGGTGAATACGGGTTGGCAAAAGGAATGAAAGAGGGGACCGACGTATAGAGTTTTGGACGAAGTATAATTTAGTAATTGCCAACACCCAGTTTAAAAATCATAATAGAAGAATATACACTTGGAAAAAGCCCGGCAGTGCTGCAAGGTATCAGATAAATTATATCATGGTTAAGCAAAGATTTAGAAATCAACTCGTGGACTGCAAACTTACCCTGGAACAGACATTGATAGCGACCATAATTTGGTGATAATGAAATGTAGATTGGGGTTTAAAAACCTGAAGAAAAGGTATCACATGAATCGGTGAAGCTTGTGGAAGAGGAGGTAAAGAAGATTTTTGAGGAGGACATCGCAAGAGGTCTGATTATAAAAGATAAGGTAGAAAATGTAGAAGAAGAATGGGAGAATGTTAAAAAGGAAATTCTTAGAAAACCTTGGGTTTCAGACGATATATTGCAGCTGATGGATGAACGTAGAAAATATAAGAATGCTGGTGAAGAAGAAAGTAAAAGGAAATATCGACAGTTAAGAAATACTATAAACAGAAAGTGCAAACTAGCGAAAGAAGAGTGGATTAAAGAAAAGTGTTCAGAAATGGAAAGAGAAATGAACATTGGTAAAATAGACGGAGCACAGAATGGCAGAAAGGCTTCTGAAATAGACGGAATACCTGTAGAATTACTGCGCAGTGCAGGTGAGGAAGCTCATTGATAGATTATACAAAAAGTAATATAAGTGTGTAATATTTATGAAAAAAGGGAAGTTCCGTCAGACTTCAAAAAAAGTGTTATAGTCACGATACCAAAGAAAGCAGGGGCAGATAAATGTGAAGAATGCAGAACAATTAGTTTAACTAGTCATGCATCAATAATCTTAACTAGAAATCTATACAGAAGAATTGAGAGGAGAGTGGAAGAAGTGTTAGGAGAAGACCAATTTGGTTTCAGGAAAAGTATAGGGACAAGGGAAGCAATTTTAGGCCTCATATTAATAGTAAAAGGAAGATTAAAGAAAAACAAACCAACATACTTGGCGTTTATATACCTAGAAAAGGCATTCGATAACGTAGACTGGAATAAAAGTTGATTATTTAAAAAAAATTAGGATTAAAATACAGAGATAGAAGAACAATTTCTAACATTTACAGGAACCAAACAGCAACAGTAATAATTGAAGAACATAAGAAAGAAGCCGTAATAAGAAAGGTAGTCCGACAAGGATGTTCCCTATCCTCGTTACTTTTTAATATTTACATAGAACTAGCAGTTAGTGATGTTAAAGAACAATTTAGATTCGGAATAACAGTATAAGGTGACAAGATAAAGATGCTACGATTTGCTGATGATATAGCATTCTAGCTGAGAGTAAAAAGGATTTAGAAGAAGCAATGAATGGCTTGGATGAAGTTCCACGCAAGAACTACCGCATGAAAATAAACAAGAAGAAAACGAAAGTAATGAAATGTAGTAGAAATAACAAAGATGGACCACTGAATGTGGTCCATAGGAGGAGAAAAGATTATGGAGGTAGAAGAATTTTGTTACTTGGAAAGTAGAATTATTAAAGATGGATGAAGCAGGAGCGATATAAAATGCCGAATAGCACAGGCGAAACAAGTCTTCAGTCAGAAATATAATTTGTGAACATCAAAAATTAATTTAAACGTCAGGGAAGGTTTTTGAAAGTATATGTTTGGAATGTCGCTTTATATGGAAGTGAAACTTGCACGACCGGAGTATCTGAGAAGAAAAGATTAGAAGCTTTTGAAATGTGGTACTATAAGAGAATATTAAAAATCAGATGGGTGGATAAAGTGACAAATGATGAGGTGTTGCGGCAGATAGATGAAGAAAAAAGCATTTGGAAAAATATAGCTAAAAGAAGAGACAGACTATTAAGTCTGTCTGGAATACTCGCTTTAAAATTGCAGGGTCAGGTAGAAGGAAAAAATTGTGTAGGCAGGCAACGTTTGGAATATGTAAAACAAATTGTTAGGGATGTAGGATGTAGGGGGTATACCGAAATGAACGACTAGCACTAGATAGGAAATCTTGGAGAGCTGCATCAAACCAGTCAAATGATTGAAGACAAAAAAAAAAATATATATCTTATTTATTGTTATTAAAAGTAATTTTGCTTTCCTTTTGTTATATTTAATTTATTTTTTAAATAATAGTCTAGAGTGGTTATAACACCTGGCTTGTCAGAACCCCTCAGACAAAAAACCTATTCGGTGTCGTAACATCATAGTTGTTTATTTCTTATACGAGTTCACAGGTCATCATAGTTTCTATTTAAATTAGACTGAATAGAAATGTTGTAATGGTATTATATATTGGTAAGTTTAATAATACAAATTAATAATAACAGTAAAAAAAGATAATGAATGATGAATGTTTCTTAATTTCATAATTTCTTTGGACTTACTTTATGTACTTTCATTTCAATAATAAAATTTCTCTTTAAAAAAAATTTAAGAAAAATTAAACGAAAGTAATACGCATTGTAAAATATTATTTAAATTTATTTCGATTATATACTCATAAGATCCTTGTTAAAAATAAATCTATATAAAATGTTTGGGAAATATTATTTAACACATTAAAATTGGAAGAAATTTTATAAGCAGTGTTGTAAGACAGAAAAAATTCACTTATTAAATATACCCACTCTTTATAATTAGTATGATGAAAAATTGTGTATTTTTTATCATTTCGTTTCTACTTATACAGGTAAAGGATGTACAATTTATATATCTTATACACCATTTATTGTTATTTATAAGAATGTTGTTTTCGTTTTGTTATATTTATTTCTGCTCTTTTGTTATTGCTTTGTTATATTTAAATCACGAATTCTGCTCATAATTAACGTACTAAAAATCTCCGCACGAAATCATTTCACTGGGTAGCTGAAATCCGAGTAAAATATTTAACTAGAATTACTCGCAAACAAACATGTTTGGGCATGTGTTTATATGAACTTTTTCCATTATTTTCATAAGTAGAGTAGGTTATAAAAGTTCGGAAGAACTTCGTGATACATTCTGTATATGCAATATAGATAAAATGTTGGCAAAGGTTTTTCTTAAGTACCTCTGAAGGAAATCGAAATTGGGTTTTCGCGACAACCACACATAGCCTACACCCCTGGAGATAACTGAAAATAATGAATGAAAAATAGTAACACTTCTGTTTGTCTTTTTGTAATAACATTTCAACGATTCACTACTTCGAGAGATATTTTATAAATTTGGCGGTTAAAAAATTTATGTAAAACATTATGTTACGAGATATGTATGTATTAAAACACAAAATATAACCTATGACTGGTTTTAATATTCTGGCAAAAAAAAAAACAAAAAAAAAACAGAAGTTATTATCGGCTCTCAATAAGTACAGAAAAATGATTTTAGTATTGAAGTATGTGTTTTAACAACAATTTTACGGTATTTTAATACCGAAAAATGAATATGTACATTTTAATACCGTAAATTACGCTAATAAAGGTTGGTATTTGGATAGCGAGATAAAGAAACATTTTCGGTAAAACTTCTGTCAATCTCGGTTTATTGAAAGTAAAGATCTGATGTGGACACCGCATGACTTCCTTGTTTGCCTATTAAATTGCATACACATTTTTTTTTTTAAATGAAAAGTACATAAAATTTTATTTTATTAATCTGATATTTTTTCATATATATATATTTTTATTGTTATTATTATATGAATTATTATTTATCGTAAATTTTTTTTACAAACAGAGGTTTAATAATTATTATTAGTAAATATAATTAATTTAAATTTAAATTATAAATTTTCTCAGTACGACAATGGTTGCATGTGAAAAAAATTTCACATGTTTAGCATACGACAAGGCCCAACTTACAGTTCTAGCAACTTTTTTGTGGCCGTAAGGGTATGTCATATCAAAAATTATTTCAGAGAAAAGTTTGATGTAATGTTTAGAGGACTAACGACCATTTTAAACCGATTCGGTACTGTGCCTACTAAGGGTGGAATGATTTTTTTTTGTCTTCGAAATCCCATTTTTCCCCCCTCCTGGGTCAATGGTTGGTGATATCAAAAACCTTTACGTAGATAGGTTTTAAGCCCTTATCCAAAGAATAGTAGGAACTTTAAAAAAAATTAAGAAATTTATAGCGATGTATTTTTTTTTGTTTTTTGTTTTGGTCATCTCTGCCGTAAGGGTTAATCATTATCAAAAACGGTTTCGGACAAAATTTTTAGGAAATGTTTAAAGGACTAACGCGACCACCTTAAACCGATCCGATACTGTGCCTATTAAGGTAGGTATGTTTGTTGTTTTCGGAACCCCATTTTTTCCACCTCCTGGGCCAGTGGTTGGTGATATCAAAAAACTTTACTTTGATAGCTTTTAGGCCTGTATCCAAAGAATAGTAGGAACTTTAAACCAACTGGATATTGTTAATAAGAAAATCATAGCGATATTTTCTATTTTTTATTTAAAAAGCCACTCTATTTCCACCCCAAGGTCCGATTTTGGTCGTTAACAATTTGAAATTTTTAGGAAATAATTTGAAAGTGATCGGCGCAAAATTACGGCAGTTACCGTGTCCACAAGAAAGTGAAATATATGAATATATAAATTTATGAGCTGACGGTGGTTTTGGGGTTTAGGGGATGTGAAACGCGAAATTTTTCGGAAGTCGAATCGTGGAACCCATTACAATAGGTAGGTTTCTTATGAAGTCTACCTAAAAAGGTTAAAAAAAAGGAAATGTTGTCCGATGTGCCTTCCCTTTGTAAAATTCAAATATTGCATTAATTAAAATTTTATAACTCTGGAACCGATGAAAATAAGTACCACTTCCGATTATCGTTGAAAAGATCTCAATGAGGAATTATTACTGCAGTTAAGAAAAAGTAAAAAATCCAAATGTATTGGCCTTTGGGCTTATTTGGACATTTTTGGTCCAGTCAATTGCAATTAAAAAGGGAGATGCACAACTTGATGAGTCCTAAATCCGAAATTTTAACATCCTACGGCTAATCGTTTTTGAGTTTGCAAGATACTTACGTACGTACGTACAGATGTCACGCCGAAACTAGTGAAAATGGATTCAGGGATGGTCAAAATGGATATTTCTGTTGAAATCTGAAAGCCGAAATTGTTCTTGATCACAATACTTCCTTTACTTCGTACGAGGAAGTAAAATTTAGATGTCTATTTTAAAACATGATTTTAACTGTAATGCTTTGATATTTGTTTTAATTAAATCTGACAAATATTGTTTAATAGACTTTTTAATACTTTTAGGTCTATAAATATTATAGTCCCAAATAAAAGAAAAAAAACTCTTTTTTATTTGTTAAGCGATAAATAGAAGTAAAAAAAAAATACGGAAAAATAATATACGTTTTTTTAATTCTTTTTTTTGTAATAAATAAAGAATTTTCAGTATTTATAAATTAATATCACTAAATTTATTGAAGCAGAATAAACATTAAAAAACTTTTTCAAAGTTTTATAAAATTATTTATTTTCTATTATTTTTTTTGAATTTTAAAACTTTAACAGAAATAAAAGGTTATTTTTACTTACACAAATGTACATAAATAAATTTATTTAAAAAATAAATTCTAAACAAAATGGATTATCAAAATTCAAACCGTCTTGAAAGGATTATTTTAAATAAGATTCTAATATATTTTATAGATAATAGTTGAAAAGTACGTCAGAAAAAGAGGTTCAAAATTATTCAAAGACAAGTTAAAGAATTTGATTGATTCTGATTAATTATCAAATTCTTTAAGTTATCTTTGAATAATTTTGAACATTTTTTTCTGACGTTCTTTTCGACTATTCTGTGCGTGTTTGGATACATATATTTATTTATGAGTGCCACAATTACTCTTCTAGAAAGACTAACTTTTAACACAGTATATATTTTTTAGATTACCTGTGCTAGTATGAACTTAAAACTCTACGAATGAGAAATCCTTTCAAGGAAAATTTCTCAAATTGAGTCATTAAATTGATTTCTTAATACAATGTATGAAAATGGTACTGAAGTTGTAAAAATATTTGAAATATACTCTCTATTGAAAGAAGTCATATCTTCAGGACTCGTGTACCATTGTCACCTTATCCTAATCCGTCTCTTAGTATTAATAAAGTCCATCATCTCCGTTGGATAATCCGTACCTTCTTCTTTCATAACTCTTTTCCGATGTCGAGCGCCAGGCTCTTTCTTTCATTACTGATATTAAATACTGCGTTACATATTCAATATCCCTTGAACACTTCAACTGCACAGGTAAAAAAAACAATCCCTACTCGACCAAGATACGACATGAACTTCAATCGGTCCTGGTATTGTGAAGGACCGAAGAATTTTTTTTTTATCACCGTCTGTTAATGACGAGGTGAGTGGTCCGATGTCGAGTCGTAGTTGTCCCTAACCGAAGTGTAAAATGATGACACACCCAAGGTCACATAAAACTCAAGTACGTCCGGCAACTTTCTCGAGTCTAATGACCAGTATGGGTGCTTATAAGCCTCAACCAGTCCAAAAGTTCAATTGAGGTTGCTTGAATCTGTTCTCGGTTGAATTCCGAAAGTTGGTGATACCATATGTTTGGATAAGTGAGGTAGGCAAAAGGAAAGCATTTCATTTCTAAGTTTTTTTAATAAATCTGGCATAGAATTATTATTATTGAAAATCGGCTACTTAATATTCAGTAACAACATGAGGTTCCTGCCAGGTTATCCTCACGCTTTACGGTTATTGCAAAATTAATTTGATTATTTCTCATTTTTTTATATAATCGTGTTACATTTAATTTTAATCTATTGGAAAACTAATAAATTTATAAAGGCATCATCGAAAAACCTACAAAACGTTTTACTTAATAATAATAATAATAAAGTGTTCTGCCGAAAGGAAGGTTTTTAAATGACCGCCCTCCATTCTGCTCGATTCGTGTCATCCGTTTCATTTTGTAGTAACTTCCTTCTCTTTTTATTTGGCTATCATTTTCATTCGTCTCCGACCTCTTGCTTTCCTCCGCGTTACAAATCCTTCCAATGCCGTCATAAAAAATATTATTGTTGGAAGGAATTATTGAAATTATTATTGGATCGCTATTGGAAGGAAACTGCAGTATTATTTTCGGTCTCATGATGGGATAGAGAAGGTGGAAATGAATTTTTATTACGTTACGAGATTTGAGAAGTACGAAAATATCATTTATTTAATGAGTTATCCTTATATTTATATGATTATGTATAAAATTTGTGGCACGAAAATCTGCAAAACTATTGCAAATTGATGAAGATTTGTTTCTTCCTGAATTATTTGTTAATTTTTAAATTACAATGAGTTGATACTTTTTCAAAAGGAAACAGAACTGTGCAAGTGTTCTGGACTAGAAGACGGACTTTTCGTTATTATATATATATATATATATATATATATTAATGTACATAAAAAATATAACCCAAAAAATTATTAAAAAATTTATTATGTAAAACAATTTAACCAGTTTAGAAAATATTTCGAGAAATTAAAACCTTAAGCGGACTGGACTAAAGTACCTTTACCTTTAGTTTCCTTCTCATTTAATTTATTTCCAGTTTTAGTTTTTACCTGTGTAACGATTATTTTAATATCTAAGTAAATTTTATTTATTACATTTTAATTTTCTTACTAAAAATTTTTTTTTATATATTTTAGTTCTCAGCAACTCAAGTTTTGCCTACTACACAACTTGGATTTGGTGGAAATGTTTCAGGGAAGCCAAATGTCAATGAAAATTACGTAAATAACCGATTCAACCCGTTCAGAGATGTTGGCAACATATTTAGAGGATATAACGATGCTGCTCTGTCAGCATACGCAAATACTAGACCGAACTTAGAGAATTTACAAAAAGGTATAGGAAATTTTGTGGCAAAACCGGTTAGTTCATTATTAACACCTCTTGGAATGGGAGCATTACCTAACTCTCTGGCAAATACAGGACAATATGTTACTCAATCTTTAATGGATGCCGGTGCAAAAACAACGTACGATGTAGGTAATGCTTTATTAAACGGTATGGAAACAGTTACTACACCTGTGGTTGGATATGCAAATACTGCGTCTGATTTATTGAATAATGGTCTGGAACAAGGAGCAAAAGCTGGAATGATAGCAGCAAATATTTTAGGATCGTCTGGAAAACTTTTAGCCGATATGGGTGCACAAACAATAAAAACTGGACTAAATACGGCAACAAATTTAGCTAGTAATTTGACAAAATATCCAGGTGGTATGTTTAATTTACCAAATGGTGGAATCGATGCAAACGCTGCAGGATCGACTGGAGGTTTATTAGCTGGTACCGGTGAAAGTGCAATAAAAGCTGGAATAAATGCAGGATCAAATTTAGCTGAAACAGCAGCAAATTCATTAACAAACCCGGGTAATATGAACAATTTACCAAATTCTGCGTTAAAAGAATCAACAAATACTGCAATAAATGTACTTAAATCAATTGCTAATCTAACGGATGATCAAGTTGAAAAACTATTAAAGGCTGGATTGAATCTTGAAAAACTATTTGGCGATGTTGGAATGAATACTGCAAATTCAGCAAATAATGCATCGGCAGGTGTTAAAGCAGATGCGACGGTTAGTATTCCAGATAGCGGTAATGCTAATACCACGGTGTAATATTGTTTTATTATCAAATATAAATAAATAAATTGTACTTAAAAATATTATATTTTGTTTGAATTAAACGTGTGTAGATAAATAAAATATATATCTTATATGTGTTACCTTATTCCCTCATTTTATCATAATTAAAAACCTAATTATATGCACATTTATAAATAGCTAATATTTTTTTTTATTAAAACAAATTTTTGATGCCGTTACGATAAAACGCGTTTTCTAATTTTTATAGTAATTTATATATGTAACGTTTTTCTATAACAAAATTGGGGTCAGCTGAGCAATTGTAAAGAGTGACGGTGATTATTTAATCACTGCATGACACGCTGTTCTGCCTGTACATGCATCGACTAATTCGTACATATTAACTTTGTTGTGCATTTTTTACCTCATAAAACCTACAACATTACAGTTGGAAAGACACCGTTTTTTTTGGTTTGGAAATTAACTTTTTACCACTAGGGAGAAAACAAAATTTCAAACCGAATGAATGGAACGATAGGATATCGGGGATATTTTATTCCCCATTCATTGCAGAGCTTAGACATATGTCCCTTGCTGCTGGATCGTTCTATTCATTTGATGGATATTTAATTCTTTATTAACGATTATACTGGTTGATTCAGGTGGAAAGGGAAATAATTTGTGGAAGCTGATTCTCGAGATTGAAATAAGGAAAAAATTATAGGTCATATATATTATAAATAATATTTTTTACCTTTGTTATACGATTACGGCAAGCGAAAAATATTTCCCGATAAAATATACCCGGCTTTTCATATTCCTACTTATGGTAAGATATAACCATATCAAAATATGGTCACACTGAGATTTTCACGCCGTTACAAAAGTGTTAAACCTGATGGACTGTTATGTTTATTCACCGGAAAAATTCAACAAAAGAGGTATGCGTTAAAACTGTATCTCCTCTAGTTTTCAACTGTATTCAACGTAAACATAAAAATTTAACTGACGAAAACCACGTTTTTTAGGTTTGATGTACAATAACGTTGTTAAACGATTAATTAATTCGTAAAGTTTATTATCAAAAAATATCTGGAGAAATTCATCCTGAAAAAATTTATTAATAAAAAAACTATCAACTACTAACATTAAAAAAAGAGAAAACTAATCTTTAATCTGAGAATTGTCTTACTTCATTCATGAAATGTGTTAGTGCTCCATCAAGTTGATAGTACATTTCAATTTGTTTCGTCAATAAGGAATTTTCAACCACTGTAAAATATTCATTATTTAAAAACTCCAGATAATTTCTCTACGTGACCGTTGTTTTTGTATGAAAGGGCCTATTAATAGGTTGTCGATTATGCCACATCAAATGTTTATTCAAAATCGTTGGTGAAAATTTAATTAAACCACAGCATTTTGTTCTTTTGAGTTCTATTAAAGCGATCCACTAAAGACATTTTTTTATGACTATAAGTGGAATAGTGATTAATATTGTATTTGTTCAAAAGTGTTTGAATCCTGAAATTGAACCACTCATTTAAACTATTTCTTTGAAAATGTTTTATTTTATTATTTTCAAAATTGACCCAATTTCTTCGGCAGTTTTACTTTTCAGCAGTTTCGTGAATGCAAAACTGGTAAAACAATTTATTTCTATTATTATATACCTAAATACCATATTAATATTTAAGTACGGTGTAATTTCCACAGGATATGCGTGATACAAATCATTAATGCCTCACCATCTATATTTCGCGTCGAATAATTGCGTCTAGCTTGCTTATTAATTGTAGTGCTTTTGAGATGCTTTTTTGAGGTGTTTTCACACACACACACACAGAGAGAGAGAGAGAGAGACACACACACACACACAGAGAACATAGGCTTATTAAATATATAAACAAATTTCGGGATAATGTGGTAAAGGGGCGGGGCCTGCGTCATGTAACCAAAGTACTACAACTTTATTGGTTCGTGAAGGAGGTAAACTGATCGAGTCCAAGATGACCTTGATATTTATGTTGTCACTGGGTCAAAGGTCAAGGTTGGTCTACTTCATATTTCCATACCACTTACATAAGAGGATGGTAATATGTTTAACTGTTACGTATGTTCCCTTCTGTTGCTTCACAGATCCAATCAATTGCTACTATTTTTTGGGTAGTAACAGGTTTATAGCCTGGATGTAACAAAATTAAATTTTGTTAAAACCCGACTACTAATTGAAAAACGAAAAAAAAATAGATAAACCAATTTTTCTTACTTTTCTTAAAGGATTTTTTTTCAGGATACAGTAAGTCAGTCAGCAAAGTGAAATTTAATATTACATTAAATTTTGTGATGTAGTCGGGTGCTTGTGTAGGCCTACGCTCTATGGAATGGTGACTTTAATGGCCTCCATTTTGATAAGACTAACAGGCACCAGAGTACAACATAAATGGTACTGTATCATGAAAAGTACGTTATTAAGTATTCGTTCCTTGAGAGAATAGCTGAGGGTGTTTAATATAAACAGTTATATTGTGACCCGGATGGCTATGGTCCCTTTTGGGAAATTTTTCCGCCAAGATAGGCGCCTTGGCAATCGTGTCCCGTTAGATAGATTTGTGCGTGAGTTTATGTTTAATTGTATATTTTGTGTTGGTGACTGTGTGATGGTTTGTGATTCATGGTGGGGCCTTGTAAGCCTTATTTTAGGAGGTACCCGGATCAGAAATTAGACAGTTTGAATTTTTTAGGTAGATTTCATAAAGCCGGCCTCCGTGGAGCGAATGGTAGCGTCTCGGCCTCTCACCCGGAGGTCTAGGGTTCGAATCCCGGTCAGGCATGGCATTTTCACACACGTTATAAATCATTCCCATCCTCTGAAGAAATACTTACTGTGGATCCGTAGGTTAAACAAAAAAAAAGTAGATTTAATTAAAAGTTACCTTTGTAATGGCACCATGATTCGAATTTCGGAACGTTTTGATATATCTACGCGTTTCACATTCTCCAGACCTCAAAACCACTGTCAGTTCAAAAATTTATATATATATTTCACTTTCTTGTGGACACGATAACTGCCGTAATTTTGCGCCAATCGCTTTCAAATTGATCCATACTACTCTTTGGATAAGGGCCTAAAACTTATCTAAGTAAAATTTTTTGATATTACCAACCATTGCTCCAGGGGATGGAAAAAGTAGGGTTTCGAAGAGAAAAAAATATCATACCTCCCTTAATAGGCACAGTATCGAATCGGTTTAAAGTAGTCGTTAGTTCTCTAAAAATTACTTAAAACATTTGTCAGAAACAATTTTTGATATGACCAATCCTTACTATACATGCAACCATTGTCATATTGAGTAAATATGAAGTTTTTCTTAACTTTAAGGTGGAAATCTATTTTATTCCCTACCCTTGTTTTAGTTTAAAATTTTCGATCATGCGGAAAATTTATTTTATGAAGTGTGTGAATAGATTTCATAAGTTGAAATTTATAAAAACTAGGATCAGTCCCTTTATAATCTGGGACCCTCAGTTACTTGGTAATCATGTGATTAGGTGAATTACGCAAGGGCGGTTTTTGTAGATGTTTGATGTTTAGGTTAATTTGAGTAAGAGTATCTAATTGAACAAGTCTTGAAGGAGAAGGTAGTAGTTTTTCTACTCACCGATGGAAATCTGTCAAGGCATCTGCATCGGTGGCATCCTAATAGAGGTGAAAATGATGATTGAGAGATGTAATCAGGTTTGGTGGGTGTGGAAGATGACCTTCGGTAAAGCCCATCAAGGCTTGGAACGGAAGGGGTGGGGTACTACCGAAATCGTTAGCACCAAGAGACGGTTTTTTGATTCTGCGGGGTCTGGATTTATCCTAAAATTGTCTTTTAAAAAGAAAGAACAACTTACTTAACTGTTTTTTGTTCATTTTTCAATTAATAATCGGGTTTTTTGTGTTATTTTTTAAAATTATTACCTTTGCTTTAAATTAAAAAAGTTGATGCATTTCTTAATTAATTGTAATAATGTATTTGTTACAGATTAATATTAAAGCCTAATACACTTTACTAATGAACTGATCCCTTTTTTTGTGTAATAATAATTTTCACCATAGATGCTTTGTACGTGGAAACATGGAAAAGAAATTTTGTAGCTGATGTAAAATGCTTTACATAATCGAGATTTATTCCCCGGATGAGAAAGGCCGAGACGATACAACTACGCCACAGAGATTGACCAGTTAGTTAATAATTATTCTTTTATATTTTGAAAAGAACAGTATCTCTAGTCATTCTATCATATTATCTAAATAAAAGAGAAAAAGCTTTTATTTAACAAAGAATTACGTTAACTAAATAGATGAACTGGAAAAACAATTTAATTTCTTTGTTATTAATACTCAGTAATGAATCATTATTGTATATAATATACAAACATATTTAATTATAGAAAAAGTATTTTTATACACTGTTTTAAAAAAACAAATTTTAATAACTTACATAAAGTCCTTTTTACATATCCACAAGTTTCCTTCATTTGTCTTCCTTTAAAATTTTTAATTATATTTCTAAAACATATATCCTTTGAAATGGATTTTTTATGCGATTTTTTTTTTGTAGTTCTATGTGAAGTCTAAATAAAATAAATACAAAAAGGATTGTCACGCGAAAATTTAGTTGTTAAATTTCAATTGTTTTAAATCATTACCAGATTAGGAATTAGTATAGTTTTTTGAAATTGTGTTTATTTTGGGACTTTTTCAAAGTATTCAAATTTTTAAATGAATCTAAATATTAAAAAAAGAAAAAAAAAATTAATTGGTTTTGCTTACGTATAGGTGATTATCTATATAAATAAAAATTTAAATGTTCGTTTGTTCAAATTATTAAATCTTCGAAAGTTCTTCACCGATTGTTTTGAAATTTTGACACAACGTTGCATTCAAATACTCACGTTTTTATATACCTACTATTTATATACATAAGATTTCACACCTTCGACAGGTAAAAATATGTTTTTTTTTTTTTAAACAGCGCTATCTGTTGGACGTTAAGATCAACATACGCTATACTAAATATTTTACGATTCCATTTCAATGTTTCCGATACGTGTGTCCGTTATAGACTAAAAAATTATTGGATTAATTTACGCGCGGGGAAAAGGGAGAAAGGAAAAATCGGAAAAAAGAAATAGGGAAAAATCGAAAAGGTAAAAAGGAAGAAAGGGAAACAGGGGAAAATGGAAAAAAGAAAAAATGGAAAACGGGGAAAAGGAAAACTGGAACAGGAAATGGAAAGGGAAAAGAGGAATCGAAAAGGGAAATAGGGGAAAGAGAAATGTAGAAATGGTACGGAAAGGGAGAAATGGTGTATAAACGATGGGAATATGGTAAAAATTAAAATGGGAAAAGGAAAAGAGGAAAAAGGAAAGGGGGAAAAGGGAGAAAGGGTAAAAGGGAAACGTTAAATTGTGTTCATTTAATCTATATATATATATATATATATACATACTCAAATCTAGCAATAGCGAAGCATTGCCAGGTCTGCTTGTATCTAAATAAATAATTATTTCGTAAATCACAGTATACATCTTATGAGAATGTGGCTATTATGCTTCTGTTGCCATCTTTTTTTCAGCTAAGCGATATATCCTGCAATAGCTATAACAGGAAAGTACGAAGATAGGTAAAAAAAAAGAAAAATTTATTTAAGTTTTTACTTCCTTGTACGAAGTATAGGAAGTATTGTTATCGCGAAAAATTTCAGTTTTCAACGGGAATATCCATTTTTACCATCCCTGGATCGATTCTGACTACTTTCAGCCCAGCGTGACGTCTCTACGTGCGTACGTATGTATCGCTAGTAACTAAAAAACTGTAAGCTGTAAGTTGTTGAAATGTTGGATTTAGGACTGTTGTAACATTTAATTGTGTACATCTCCTTTGGATTGCAATCGACTGGACTAGAAGTGTTTAAAAAAGCCCAAAATCTAGAAAATTTGGATTTTGGACTTTTTTTAACTGCGGTAATACGTCTTTATTGAGTTTTTAACGATATATAATAAGTGGTACTAATCTTCAATGGTTCTAGTTATAGCAAAATAACATTTTAATTACAGAAATATTTGGATCTTATACCGAGAAGGTACATCGGTTCGTTTCTGACTTCATATACGTATATTTTTTTTACTTGTTTTTTAAATGTAAATATACTGATTTATTAAACTCTGTAAAAAAAGATTACAATAAATAATTATTCAATAATACCAATAAAAATAATATATAAAAAAAAATCAGAGGTTATTAGTGAAATAAAATTTTGCGTACTTTTCATTTTAATAAAAAGATTTTTGGAGAAGATAATAATGATTAAAAATCAATATGTTTAAGTAAAAAAAATTTAAAATAAAATATATGTGTATGAAGTCGGATTTGAACCGATGTGCATGGTTAAGGATCCGACACGTTCTCACTTACTCCACATACGTAAAAAGACTTACTTCTGAGACGTGAAAAAATTAATATAAAAACTAATTTAAAATGCTGATACGGGCACCATAAAAAAATGTGATGCATGTGGTGTCCACCACAATGCAATGGTGTAAACTGTCCACTTTATTAAAGAATTGGAGGATCATATTTAACTTTGAAATGAAAGATGTTTAAATGAAGTGCAGCAAAAAATGTGTATATGTTATTTAATTTGCATGGAAGTCATGTTGTGTCCACATAAGATTTTTTCCCTTAAGAAGATAAAAAAAAAAAAATAGATTAAATAAACCGTAAATAATGTGAAAAAATATTTTTATTTAAATTCCCTCAAATAAAAAAAAAAATAAATAAAAAAAAAATATTTTTGTCAGATGGATGTTTGTGCGGATGTATGTACGTATTTATATCCTACTTTACTAAACGGCATTTTTATGTGTGTATGCATCCCCCTTAGGTGAGAACATGCTTACATGATCGAACATACTGCCCGTCAAAAAATCATTTGATTTTTTTCCTTAAATGTTTATAAACAATAAATAACAAGAGTAATAATAATTATACAATAAATTAATAAATTTTACTAAAGTAATTCATTCATTTAATATCGTAGTATATCTTAAAACGCAACTATTTTCTATAAAAATAATTCGATACTGAAAATACTATCCATTATCCATTTAGAATCCATTGATGATATTTTGTCGAAAGGTTAGTTCCGTATTACGATAGTTTGTTTCGTAAATTGAATATAATTCATAAATAATAAATTAAATAATCAAATTTATATTTAAGCTTCCAGATCTCGTAATGAGTGAATTTGCATATGAATATCATGGATCTAGATGAAAATGTTGAGAATCTAAATTTGAATGGTTTACATTGATAAGTGGAATACGGGTTTTTATTTATCGAAGAGAAGACTTTAAAAGTGCAGTAGATATTCTGTTTTGAAGTTATTTTGGTTTTAGAAAGCGCGATACGGTAACCCACCATAAAACTTATTTCCTAATGAGGAAGGTGATTAACTGAACGATGACGCACCCTTTTTTCTCTTTTGTTCGATCAATTTTCATCATTAAAAAAATACATTTTTACACAAGAGGTAATCAATTTTGGACACCTTATAATAGGATTCCGAGAAGCCACCATGGCAACTCGCCCGGAGGGTCTAGCTGCGGAGGGGTGCCGTAGGCACGCCCTGCAGGTAGTATATATATATGTTGGCCACTATTTGGTTTTGTAACTCTGGACCCGTTGACCTATTTTCTTCAAAATTGGTACAACGGTGTATCTACCTTAGGGAAAAGAATGTATTAGATTTTTGCAAAAATTAGAAAGAGGATGGGTAATTTTTGATGAAATAAAATTTCAAATCTTTACTGGGACACTTTAAAAAACATTTTCTAACAAATGCTGATTTTTTTACAAGATAAAAAATTACCAAAAAATTTTATTTACTCCTTCATAAAATATTTCAGAAAATAATGGTTTGGATCTAAAACAATAGCTTTGAAACCACAATTAAGTTTTTGGACTATCTCATCAATGGTCATGGTAAAAAGTAAAATATGTTTTTAGAAAAATTAAAAAAAAAAATATATATATTTTGAATTTAAATCCATCTCGCAAGTTACTCAAATGCATTTAAAATTTAAAAATCTGATTTTGTTTTATACCCTTTATTTTTTAGTATTTCTTTAAAAAAATTAGCCAAAATCTTCAACCCCTTTCTAGAAATGTACAACTTTGTTTACTTAGAATTATGACTGTATCACTATATTTTTAAACAATTTCTTTTTTTAAATTTATTATCACCATTTAGGGATTAATTACCACTTACCACTTATTACCACTTAAACTAATTAACTAACTACCTCTTAAAAATTAATTTTACCCAAAACCTTCCCCTTGAGGAAGCCCTAAAATTAAAATTAACTTTTTTCGTAATTTAAAATTTGTAATCCTCAAAACATATTTTGTTAAATATATTTAAGTCTCAAACATAACTTTATACATTCCCCTGATCGGTGAGCACCCAAATTAAAAAAAACGAAATTATTTTTCGATTTTATATAATTTAAAATCATTTTTAGTGAATATTTTAATCATAAAAAAAACTCTGTTGAATGAACCCCAAAATTAAAAAAAAAAACCCAAAACTTATATTTCTTAAAATTGTGATGCTAATATTAACCCTTTTAGATATTGCTATATTTTGTCGAGTATCTTGGCTTCAAAAATTTAAATTGAAGATTTAAATATAATCAAACAAGTAATTTTATATTTAATAAAAAAAAAAAAATTATCAATAACATTAAAATTTATTCGATACATGTTTTTTTTCCTAATATGTGGATGAAAAATTAACTGAAGCTGGATGAACGACTTTGGTTGATATTTTATAACACAATTATACGTTGTAAAAAAAATTCATAATTTTATTAGTTATTGTTTTTCAATAAAAAGGAAATATTTCATCTGAAAAATACAAGTAGAGCTTAAAATAATTGAACTGGAAACATTTTCTGGCTTTTCAAAAATGAATTGCCTTACGCATTTCATTACAGGGCGATTTTACTAGTTTAAATACCCAATTTATATCTTTTTGTCAATACAGCAATGCTATTTAAAGATTAAATGCCTGGAACGGAAAGGAAATTCAAAGATAAGAGTAAGTTTCCTTATTCTTAATTCAACTTTATATCTAATTCACCGGGTTGGTCTAATGGTAAACGCGTCTTCCCAAATCAGCTGATTTAGAAGTCGAGAGTTCTAGCGTTGAAGTTCTACTAAAGTCAGTTATTCTTACACGGATTTGCATACTATATCGTGGATACCGGTGTCCTTTGGTGGTTGGGTTTCAATTAACCATACATCTCAGGAATGATCGAACTGAGACTATACAAGACTACAATTCATTTACACTCATACATATCATCCTCATTCATCCTTTGAAGTATTATCTGAAAGGTAATTACCGGAGGCTAAACAGGAAAAAGAAAGAAGTAAGGAAAGTAACAGAAATCTACTCGTTCATAACGTTTACAATAGTTTTTTGTAAACTCGTAGTTTCTATCAGTCATTTCAACATTTTTAGTAAATTGGACTGTATTCTGGTTTTTATAATTTAATTTTCTTTAAACAAATCTTGTCTTTTTTATTTGAATTAAAATTTTGCGTGTTATATATATGTATTATCACTATTATTATTATTACTAATATTATTTTCATTATTTATTTTGTTTATACGTTTTTAGACAAATTAACAAATTGGATTTGTAAGATATTTTTACTCTTGTTAGTCCCTGAATATCCTAGTTGACCGCAAACACTGGACAATATTTAAAAGAAAATTGTTAGTAGTTTTATATGAAACGGATTTGTAAATTATTAGGAAACAAATATGTAAAAAATTAAGTAATGTTCTAATAAATAAAGATAATAGAATATAACTCGAATGAAAAAAAAAACGCCTTTACAAAAGAGTGGAAAAGAAAATATATTTGTGGACTGATATAATAAAGAGGGTAACATCACTGATTGGGTATGTATGGAAGATAAAATACTACGCAATACAGGATTACCAAAGAAATGATGGAAGGTGAAAAAATGAAAGAAGCATAGGTTATAAGCTGATAAAAAAGGATGTAGGGGACAGAGGCAAATGGTTAGCCGGTTATCATACGTTTCCTTTGATTCTGTAGCAAAAAGTTAAATAAAAGAATTGAAAGAACATTCTACTGCACGGTTTTATTCATAAATCGGATATCTCTATGTCAACAAATATTTTCTTTAAATATTGTTAATTATTTTATTTATTTGCAATGCTTTGATGATTATTTACATCGTTTCCGGTAAAAACTATTCAATATTTTTCTAAAATATTTATAAGGGTTAAAGTTAAATATATTTATTTTAATTTATCTTCATTAATTTTTGTATCCATTACTTTATTAAAATGATATTTTAATTTTTGATAATATTTACATGTATATAGTCAGAGTTATTCACAAAGAATAAAACAAATATTAAAGACATTTTCTACTTGTGAAAATAAAGATGAAACATCATATAAATATACAGGTTCAGAAGTTCTTCGTTAGCGAGTGCCAGCTTTTTCTGATTTTGTCAAAACCATAAGGTATAACTTCAGAGAATGAGTAAGGATATGTATGAATGTAAATGAAGTGTAGTCTTGTACAGTCTCAGGCCGACCGTTCCTGAGAAGTGTGGTTAATTGAAACCCAACCACCGGTATCACGAACACCGGTATCCACGATCTAATATTCAAATACGTATAAAAGTAACTGCCTTTACTAGGATTTGAACTTTAGAACTCAGCTGAAATCAGCTGATTTGTGATGACAAGTTCACCACTAGACCAACCTGGTGGGTTAGCGATTGTCAGCTGACGAAAGATTTTTGCGCCTCCGATGAAATTAGGGCTGACTGTATTATAATTGTAACTCAAATAAAGAAAAATTTAGAATCATATATGTAATCAGAACTGAAAAATTGAAAAAAAAAAAAAACAGGTCCCAGAATCGAATCTTTAGTAGTTTTCGAGAAATCTGAAATTGGTTTCGAAAAAACACTATTTTATGATTAAAGTAAAACAACATTGTAAAATAAGTAATAAAAACGTAAAAAATAAGTCCATAGAAACTGATATTAAATACAAACGTAAGAATTTTGAATTATTTATTAAAAAAAAAAACATAATAAAAGTTACGTATATGTACACACACACACACACACACACACACACACAGAGCAGCGAGTTCGTCATCCCATGGTTTGGCATCGTGGTCCCTAGAGTCCTTGGGGTGCCCCGACCGACTAGTACATATATATAATATATAAATTATGTCATTAATGGTATGAAATGAATTGATGATTAGTAAAAATATTTTTCTCGGTCATTAGAAAGCTTTCCAAGAAAGGTTCATAAAACTTCTAAGTTTTTTCAAACGATAAAAGATCAAACAAACTTTAATTATGACTAAAGAAAAAGAAAAAAAAATTATTACGTGTAATGTTTAATGTGGTTAATTAAAGAAATCATATAAATAAACAAATTAATTTAATCTTTATTTAAAAATAAAAAAAAAAAAAACATTTTTATACATATACTTACCTCACACATTCATAAGTAAAAATATTAATTAGTAATTATACATCTAAACAATTAAATATTTAATTTTTATTTAATGGTAATTAATATTAATGAAATAATTTAATTCTTATATACAAAGAAAACAGTACATTTATAAATATGTAAAACTTAATTAATAATTATATAAAAATATAATCAATTTAAAAAAAATTGAAACAAAAAGAAATTATTCAAAATCAATTACATACGAGTGTGTTCGCGCGTATGTGTAACGCGAATGTAATAGAACCTCCAATCAGCAATATTATTGCAATTATATATGATAATAAGCTAATATACAATTCAAATTAAATTTATTTTTACGTAATTTTCAATTTACCTATAAATTGGTATATAAGGCATTGGAAAATATTATTTCATTTAAATTGGAAGAAATTTTATAAGTATTTTAAGACTAGTAAAAATTCTCTTACTGAATATACAAATTCTACGAAATCAATATGATGAAATATTGTGTATTTTTTTTCATCTTATTTCTACTTAAACAGGTAAAGATATCAGATTTATATATTTTATAAATTTTACGAGGATAACGACTTTTGGTCAGGTGATTTTAAAATAATTAACTTTGCTTCAAATAATGGGGAGGCAGGAGTAGTTTTCGTAATGAACAAGAAGATAGGTAAGAGAGTAGGGAATTTCAAAATGCATAGCGATAGAATCATTGAATAACGATAAAATCAAAACCTAAACCGACAACGATTGTTAACGTTTGTATGCCTTCAAGCGCCCATGATGATAATGAGATAGTGTGTTTATACGAATAAATTGATGAAGCAATTAAACACATAAAAGGAGATGAAAATTTAATAATATTTGGAGATCGGAATGCAAGCATTGGAAAAGGCAAGGAAGGAAAAGGAAATATAGTGGGTGAATACGGCTGGGCAAAAGAAATGAAAGAGGGGACCGACTTATAGAGTTTTGCACGAAGTATAATTTAGTAATTGCCAACACCCAGTTTAAAAATCATAATAGAAAAATATACACTTGGAAAAAGCCAGGCGGTGCTGCAAGGTATCAGATAAATTATATCATGGTTAAGCAAAGATTTAGAAATCAATTCGTTGACTGCAAAACTTACCCTGGAGGAGACATTGATAGCGACCATAATTTGGTGATAATAAAATGTAGATTGGGGGTTAAAAACATGAAGAAAAGGTGTCACATGAATCGGTGGAATTTAGAGAAGCTTGAGGAAGAGGAGGTAAAGAAGATTTTTGAGGAGGTTGCGATGTCATCCTGGTCTGATTAAAAAAGTTAAGGTAGAAAATGTAGAAGAAGAATGGGAGAATGTTAAAAAGGAAATTCTTAGAAAACCTTGGGTTTCAGACGATATATTGCAGCTGATGGATGAACGTAGAAAATATAAGAATGATAGTGATGAAGAAAGTAAAAGGAACTATCGACAATTAGGAAATACTATAAACAGAAAGTGCAAACTAGCGAAAGAAGAGTGGATTAAAGAAAAGTGTTCAGAAGTGGAAAGAGAAATGAACATTGGTAAAATAAACGGAGGATACAGGAAAGTTAAGGAAAATTTTGGGGTACATAAATTAAAATGCAATAACGTGTTAAACAGAGATGGTACACCAATATATAATACGAAAGGTAAAGTCGATAGATAGAAGAGTTATACGGAGGAAATGAATTAGAAAATGGTGTTATACAGGAAGAAGAGGAAGTCGAAGAGGATGAAAGGGGAGAAACAATACTGAGATCTGAATTTAAGAGTGCATTAATAGGTTTGAATGACAGAAAGGCTACTGGAATAGACGGAATACCTGTAGAAATACTGCGCAGTGCAGGTGAGAAAGCTCATTGCTAGATTATACAAACTGGTGTGTAATATTTATGAAAAAAGGGAAGTTCCGTCGGACTTAAAAAAAAGTGTTATAGTCACGATGCTAAAGAAAGCAGGAACAGATAAATGTGAAGAATACAGAACAATTAGTTTAACTAGTCATACATTAAAAATCTTAACTAGAATTCTATACAGAAGAATAGAGAGGAGAGTGGAAGAAGCGTTAGGAGAAGACCAATTTGGTTTCAGGAAAAGCATAGACAAGGGAAGCAATTTTAGGCTTGAGATTAATAGTAGAAGGAAGATTAAAGAAAAACAAACCAACGTACTTGGCATTTGTAGACGTAGAAAAGTCATTCGATAACGTAGACTGGAATAAAATGTTGAGCATTTAAAAAAAAATAGGTTTCAAATACAGAAATAGAAGGACAATTGCTAACATTTACAGGAACCAAACAGCAAGAGTAATAATTGGAACATAAGAAAGAAGCAGTAATAATAAAGGGAGTCCGACAAGGATGTTCCCTATCCCCGTTACTTTTTAATCTTTACATAGAACTAGTAGTTAATGATGTTAAAGAACAATTTAGATTCGAAGTAACAGTACAAGGTGACAAGATAAAGATGCTACGATTTGCTGATGATATAGTAATTCTAGCTGAGAGTAAAAAGGATTTAGAAGAAACAATGAACGGCATGGATGAAGTTCTACGAAAGAACTATAAATAAACAAGAAGAAAACGAAAGTAATGAAATGTAGTAGAAATAACAAAGACGGACTACTGAATGCGAAAATAGAAGGAGAAAAAATTATGGAGGTAGAAGAATTTTGTTATTTGGGAAGTAGAATTATTAAAGATGGACGAAGCAGGAGCGCCGAACAATATAAAGTGCCGAACAGCACAGGCGAAACGAGCCTTTAGTCAGAAATATAATTTCTTTACATCAAAAATTAATTTAAATAACAGGAAAAGATTTTTGAAAGTATATGTTTGGAGTGTCGCTCTATATGGAAGTGAAACTTGGACGATCGGAGTATCTGAGATGAAAATATTAGAATCTTTTGAAATGTGGTGCTATAGGAGAATATTAAAAATCAGATGGGTGGATAAAGTGACAAATGAAGAGGTGTTGCGGCAAATAGATGAAGAAAGTAGCATTTGGAAAAATATAGCTAAAAGAAGAGACAAACTATTAAGTCTGTCTGGAAGACTCGCTTTAATATTGGAGGGACAGGTAGAAGGAAAAAATTGTGTAGGTAGGCAACGTTTGGAATATGTAAAACAAATTGTTAAGGATGTAGGATGTAGGGGGTATACCGAAATGAACGACTAGCACTAGATAGGGAATCTTGGAGAGCTGCATCAAACCAGTCAAATGACTGAAGACAAAAAAATATACATATATATTATTTTTTGTTATTCAAAGTAATTTTGCTTTCCTTTTGTTATATTTAATTTATTTTTTAAATAATAGTCTAGAGGGGTTTTAACACCTGGCTTGTCGTAACCCGTCAGACAATAAACCCTATTCGGTGTCGTAACATCATAGTTGTTTATTTCTTATCCGAGTTCACAGGTCATCATGGTTTCTATTTAAATTAGACTGAATAGAAATGTTGTAATGGTATTATATATTGGTAAGTTTAATAATACAAATTAATAATAACAGTAAAAAAAGATAATGAATGATGAATGTTTCTTAATTCCATAATTTCTTTGGACTTAATTTATCTACTTTCATTTCAATACTAAAATTTCTCTATAAAAAAAATTTAAGAAAAATTAAATAAAAGTAATACCCATTGTAAAATATTATTTAAATTTATTTCGATTATATACTCGTAAGACCCATGTTAAAAATAAATATATATAAAATTATCTAATAAGTAGTATTTACTTATAAATTTTATGCTACTTTGGTCTTTTCCCAAGATCAACAATTTTCAAGTTATCGAATATTTTTTAAGAAAACTAATTTTTTTTTTATCAGAAATGGCTTTGTTTACAGATTAAAACTAGTATATAATTGTGGACAAGCAAAAAAAAAAAAAAGCTGACTTAGTATTGCCAGAGTTTCCTGGTTATGCTGGTCAAGTCATACAAAATCTTTTACAGCTTTTTCAAGGCTTAATCCTTTCTGGAGAAGCCGTAAATTCTTTACAATTCAATCATTAAATGTCTTATTTATATTTTCATAATAATCCTTTGAATATAAGTAAAAAATAGTGTTGGCCTCTTAATCAGCTTATATCTCCAGAATTACTGGACTGATTTTGACACAAACTTGGTCAGATTATATAAGGGGCATTGATGCCATTAAATTTTCAACTTAAAATGTGAAAGAGATGAGGCTGTAGAGCAAGATCAATGCCCCTTATATAATCTGACCAAGTTTGTGTCAAAATCAGTCCAGTAATTCTGGAGATATAAGCTGATTAAGAGGCCAACACCGAACATATGAACATTAACAACCGAAAAATTTCCATCCGGTTTTTTAGGTTCCTTAGGTACCTCAAAAGGTTCCTTGGGTGCCTTAGGTACCCAAGGCATATATAGGCATATATATATATATATATATATATATATATATATATATATATATATATATATATATATATATTATAGGCGAAAAACTACTTTAATTTTGATTTACTTTAGCGGCAGAAAAATAATAATTTTTTTTTTAATAAAAATTAAAAGAGTTAAAGCGAGAAAATAGAGTATATTTTTTAGAGTTACCAAATTAATTAAACAAAACTTTCTAAAAATGTTTATACATAGGTTAAGCTTTTAACATTTTTTTAAAGTAAGGTTTTCTCTAAATATAATACATATCCAATAAAGGGTAAAACAAGAACGTAAAAATTAAAATAAAAAAAATAAAGTGTAATTTCCGGGGTTTATTATTTTGGAAAATTGTAGACATTTATTGATAGCTCATATGTGACGTAAAAAAAAAAATTAAAATCATTGAAACCGAAAGGAGGTAGAGAAAAAGAAACAACATATAATCCAATTTCTAGATGTACGGTTAATTCTTTGAAATAAAAATATTTTTGGATTTTTTATATATGCAATGTAGATAAGAAATTTGTCAAAGTTTTTCTTAATTACCTCTGAAGGAAATCAAAACTGGGTTTTCGCGATATTCCTCATACCGTATACAATTAGAAATTACTGAAAATAATTAATATAAAATAGCAACACTATATAATATTTCTACGTTTCATAAATTTGCGATATTTTATGAACATAATGGTTAAAAATTTTACGTAAAAACTAAATTTTATACGAGGTGCGACAATAAAGTAATGAGACTGATGCGAAGAAAAAAAATGTTGCTTACCGTTTTAGTCATGTTTAGTGTTGTCTCCTTCAAAGTAGTTCCCCTCTGATTGCACACACTTATTCCAGCGCTTCTGCCATTGACGGTAACATTTCTGGAACTCATCTTCTGTAATATCCTCCAAGACCCTCGTTTCAGCTTTTTGGACATCTTGTATTGTTTGAAAATGGTGTCCTTTGACCGCCATTTTGACTCTTGGAAATAGAAAAAAATTGCACGGATTGATATCTGGTGAATAAGGTGGCTGTGGTAGTACTGAAATTTGTTTTGAGGTTAAAAATTGGTGTACTGACAGAGCAGTATGGGATGGCGCAATATCGTGATGCAGAATCCAATTATCAGCAATGTTGGCACGGACACGAAGAACTCGTTTAGAGTCTTTCTAAAATTTCTTTGTAGAAATATTGGTTAACTGTTTATCCAGGAGGCACCCACTCTTTATGAACAATTCCCTTGGAATCGAAGAAGCACACAAGCATGCATTTCACTTTTGACTTTCACATGCGAGCTTTTTTTGGTCTGGGTGATCCCTTTGAGCACCGTTGCGAACTTTGGCGTTTTGTCTCTGGATCGTATTGAAAAAACCAACCTTCATCACCAGTGATAACACGGCTCAACAAATCTGGATTGATTTCCGTTTGCTCTAACAGATCGGCTGCCACATTTTTCCGTGTTTCTCGCTGTTGTGTGAGATTTTTGGGGACCATTTTGGCACAAATCTTTCTCATACCAAGATCTTCAGTTAATATTAGACGAACCGTTTCTCGATTGATATTGAGTTCTTCTGCAATCATTTTCACGGATAATCTTCAATCAGATCATACGATTTCACGCACCCTGGTCAAGTTGACATCTGTCCGTGAGGTTGATGGTCGTTCACTGCGGTCTTCATCTTCAACATTCGTTCTGCCTTCACTAAAAATTTTATGCCACCGAAAAACTTGAGCTCTCGACATTACCTCCTCTTCAAAAGCCTTTTGAAGCTTACCATAAGTTGTCGTCGCGTTTTCACCCGATTTAACGCAAAAAAAATGGCATACCGTTGCGTAATATTTTGCGGTTTCATTTCTGTGACGAGAGACACAAACACGTGTTCACTTATTACAGCACAACTCACGACTGAGCAGTTGCATCAATATGCCGCTTGGACTAGAAGTAGCTTATAAATCAAGGTCAAAGATGGTGTGCCTACGCAAGCTGCAGGGTTGCCACATCTTGCAAAGAAAAATTAGTCTCATTACTTTATTGTCGCACCTCGTATGACATGTAAGTGTTCAAAAAAATGTTTAACCAATAATTGGTTTCAATATTCAGGCAAAAAAGATAGATTAATATCGTACAATTAATGTGTGCATTATAAATATTAAAAATTAAGGAAATACAGAATGGTAGCTGCATTGTAAGGTAAAGAAAAATTTTCAGTAAAACTTCTGTCAATCAACAATAAACATATGAATATTTTAAAACATGTCTATAAGTGTAACTCTTCGATATTTGCTTTAATTAAAGCTGACAGATGATTAATGTTTAATAGTCTTTTTAATACCGTTTTTACTTCCTTTATATTATATTCTCAAATAAAAGAGAAAGATAAAAGAGAAAGATAAAAAAACTCGTATATTAAGCAATAAATACAATTTAAAAAAATATACACTTTCTTAATTTGTTAAATCTATTTTAATTATTTCATATTTTATTTTTTTAATGTCATTAAAAAAGTTACACCATTTATAAATTAATATCTCTGAATTTATTAAAGCAGAATAAATATTAAAAAAACTTTTCCAAAGTTTTATAAAATTATTTTTTATAATTTTTTTTTTAATTTGAAAACTTTAACAAAAATGAAAGGTTATTTTTTCTTAAGGAAATGTTCATAAATAAATTTATTCAAAAAATAAAATTCAAACAAAATTAAATACTTAAAACTTTAAATCGTCTTTAAAGGATTATTTTAAAATAAGATAAAATATTTTATTGATTATCAAATTTTTTATATTTATTATCTTTGGATAATTTTGAATCTTCTTTTTTTGAAGGTACTTAATTATTCTGTGCTTGTTTGTATACATATATTCATCAGCGCCTCAGTTTTACTTCAGACAGACTAATTTTTAACACAGTATATATATTTTACATTGATTTTGCTAGTTTGAAAGAACTTTTATTCAAGGAATTTTTCTCAAAATTGTTTCAATAAAATGATCCTTAAAATAATTTATGAAAATGTCATTCAAATTAGAAATATTTCGGCTACATTACAATCAAAAAAAAAAAAAAAGGTAGAAATCAATAAAATACATACATATTTAATTCTTGACATCAAGATCGGACATTTTATTAAATAAAAATTTTAATCTTTTATTGAAAAGGGATATGAATAACAAATGATAAAATAATATTTAAAACTTCATTCACAGCCGGATGAAAAAGCACATAAATAAATACCGGAGACTGTTTATTATAGCCAAAAAAAAATCTGTAAAACTTTTAATTTTTTTTTAAATTTTTGTTATTTTAAATTCTTATCGCGTTCAATTTCATCAAAAAGAATAAGGATTAGAATTTTTTCTAAAAAAAAAACCCAAAAAACATATTTTTCAAAACATATGAAAAACCCAATATGTTGCAACAATTTTTAGAATTTGTTAGAAATTGTTATGCAAAACCGCTTTTAATATCATGATAAATGACCATCAAATGACGTAAATTTTGATTGTCACATTGTAATGGTGTCATTTACAAGGATTATAGTGGCTTTGGCATGATATCTTTATATATGTATATATAATAATATCTGGATTATAATTTCAAAAAGATTTTATTCATAAAACCATACAAACAATATAAATATATATAATCATGTATAAAATAATATAAATAAATCTGAAACCGTGAATTTGAATAAGTGAAGCAGGCAAAAAAAAATTTCATTTCAACCTTTCTTTACTCTTTTAACCTCACATGGTATTGGTTTGCTTGGCATTTCTCCCGCCACCATCACATTCGGTAGCCCTAAAGCATAAGACAGAATGTCTGTGCCATAAACGGCTACTGAGCATCGAAACAGTTTAGCGACCAGTGTCCTAAATAACTCCTAGAGTTTACCTAACAGCGTGTGAGGACTAAGCGCGGTGCCATATACCACCGGTTTACGTGTCCCAACGTCTCAGTTGGCATATATTTGTTAAAATGGGTAGGCGCATCCCATCAACTATTAAAAATATATATGACATCCATAAATTAAAATTTACTTTGTCTAGACAGCAATTTACTGTCATGCCTAGGCCGCTGAATGCCAGCAAGTAATTGGCTGGTGATCAGCCATATATATCTCTAGGTTGGCTTCCCACAGCAGTGCTTTAGGAGGATTGAACATAGCAATCTCATCAAGGAACTCCCACACGGTCCGAAAAATGCGGCTCTCGCCACATTGACTCGCCGCTTGTGAGTGGCCAATTTTCCTCTTGACCTCTAAATTCCAGGTTGGCCCGGTCTCTGGCCCGCCCAAGAGCAGGGCAGTTAAACATCAAGTGTTCATTTGACTGGACCTCACCACAGACGCACGGCTCATCAGCTGTCAGCCGGAACCGAAACAGATATTGGTTCAAATTAACATGGTTAGTGAGGACTTGGCACCCGTTCCTCTTAAAAACGAACTCGAGGCATACCTTCCCCCCAGATCGCGTATAAACTTGTACAGGGATCTTCTCTTAGTCGTGGTGTCCCATTCCAGCTGCCATGATTCTATTGCGCGGCTCTGCAGCCTCTTCCGCCGGCAGGAGATGGGCAACTGAAAGAAATTTAGATTCGGTGCATTGTGATCACCGTTCCGTTCTGGTACTGGCCCGGCCCGAAACCGCATCCCAAATACCTCGACCTCCCTGCCTTTTTCGCAATCTCTACATGGCTGCCCGAACTTTCACCACTAAATCGATTGGGAGAGCCTTTCCCAATACTCTGGTAACCTCGTAGGAGATTGTTTTAAAAACACCAGTGCATTCAATTAAGGCTCTGCGCTGGGCACTCCTTAAATTTTGAGCAAGTGCTCTATTCATATTCAACCTATGCGCCCAAACGGGCGCCGTGTAAGAGATCATACCTTCGAAGACATCTCGGTATAACATGTAAATTTGACGGCCAGACAACCCATAGTCCTTTCAAGCAATCATCCTAAGTTTGTGCATCACTGAGGCGGCGTCCGCCGCTACTTGACTAATGTGGTTGCTAAACAGCAACCTCTCATCAAACAAAACACCTAGATACTAACTCTCACTCGGCTGATAACACAGCCTTTATACTTAATATGGGGGTTTCGATGTACCATAATTTGTCTGCACCCTTGAGAAGTATAAACTTCGTCTTTGGCATAGAAACCTTTAAATTTTGAATGTCCATCCAGTCCTCCGCATTTGAGAAGCCCGCTTATGCTCGATCTTCCAGCTGCGGTCGTGAATTACTACGAACTAAAAGGAGACAGTCACCGGTGAAAGCCTGGGTAGTGGCTCTTTCTAGGAATGTCAATCCCAGAAACCCGTAAAATACCAGGTTCCACAACAGGGGACCGAGAACGGAACCCTGCGGCCTTCCCCTGGTGACGAATTTTTCTACAATTAGGTGCGCATCTTTAAACGGAGCCATACGATTAGACAAATAGTCACGTGCTACAGCCTGCAGGGCTATGGGGATACTGCGGCGTTCCAACTCATAGAGGACAGAACTCCAACACAAGGGAGGAAATACTGTCTCTATGTCTATAAAAATTGCCAAAACATATTTACAGTCGACGCTTTCCTACTCAGCAAGAGCATTTAAGATGCAATTCTCGGTGCTAGCCTCTTTCGTGAAGCCATACTGGCCTCGATTTGGAAAACATTTCACCTCAATGCTTTCCCAGAGCCGTTTCACAATCAGCCTTTCAAGCAATTTGCCGATTACCGGCAAGAGGCTGATGGACCCATAACTGTCGACCTCACTAGAATCCTTTCTTGGTTTTAAGAGTACCCTCACCAAAGCCACTTTCCAACAAGTCGAAAAGGAATACCTCGCGTGGTATGATTATTATTCTTGAAGACTGGCTATGTCATTTTCAGTAACGACATATGATTCCTGTCAGGTTATCATAATCCTCTACGAATATTGCAATTAATATCTTGTTGCAATCTGAATTCGCTTATTTTCGTTTTTTATAAAAAGAACTCTACGTTTAGTTTCATTCTATTAAAAAACTACTAAATTTATAAAAGCGATAAAAATTAACTTTCTCTCGTTTTTAAGAAGTAGTTTTATGTTTCAAGTCAAACGAATTGTAGTTGTAATTTTTATTTTAAATACATCATTAGAAAAAGCACAAAAAATTCTACCTTCTTTTCAAAGAATCGGTTGCATGGTGGAATTAGGGAACGAAAATGATTTTTTTATGTTTTAGTTTTTACGGTTTTGTTTTATATAAATTCCTACGTATAAAATTTGTGGCTTGAAAATCTAAAAAACTATTGAATAAAATTTAGATATGCTATAGTAGTGAATCTGAAATTTTACCTGTTTAAGTTTGATGATTGGTTGAGTCGTACTCGAGTTATTTGTAAAATTTTAACTTACAATACTTTTTCTACAGGAAACAAAATAAAATAACGAAAAATCTATATTCTTGAACAAAACTGCGCAAGAGTTTTTTTATATTAATCTACACAAAAAATATGACCCAAACCAAATATTAAAAACTTTATTACGTAAAAATTTAACCGTTTTAAAAATTATTTCGAGATTTAGTTTGTTTCTTCTTCTCATTTCGATTGTTTCCAGTTTTAGTTTTTGCTTGTATAACGACTCGAGTTATTTGTAAAATTTTAACTTACAATACTTTTTCTACAGGAAACAAAATAAAATAACGAAAAATCTATATTCTTGAACAAAACTGCGCAAGAGTTTTTTATATTAATCTACACAAAAAATATGACCCAAACCAAATATTAAAAACTTTATTACGTAAAAATTTAACCGTTTTAAAAATTATTTCGAGATTTAGTTTGTTTCTTCTTCTCATTTCGATTGTTTCCAGTTTTAGTTTTTGCTTGTATAACGACTCGAGTTATTTGTAAAATTTTAACTTACAATACTTTTTCTACAGGAAACAAAATAAAATAACGAAAAATCTACATTCTTGAACAAAACTGCGCAAGAGTTTTTTATATTAATCTACACAAAAAATATGACCCAAACCAAATATTAAAAACTTTATTACGTAAAAATTTAACCGTTTTAAAAATTATTTCGAGATTTAGTTTGTTTCTTCTTCTCATTTCGATTGTTTCCAGTTTTAGTTTTTGCTTGTATAACGACTCGAGTTATTTGTAAAATTTTAACTTACAATACTTTTTCTACAGGAAACAAAATAAAATAACGAAAAATCTATATTCTTGAACAAAACTGCGCAAGAGTTTTTTATATTAATCTACACAAAAAATATGACCCAAACCAAATATTAAAAACTTTATTACGTAAAAATTTAACCGTTTTAAAAATTATTTCGAGATTTAGTTTGTTTCTTCTTCTCATTTCGATTGTTTCCAGTTTTAGTTTTTGCTTGTATAACGATTATTTTAATACCTAAATAAATTTTATTTATTACATTTTAATTTTCTTACTAAAACGTTTTTTTTTAATATGTTTTAGTTTTCAGCAACCCGAGGAATAACTTTTCCTACCACACAATTTAGATATGGTGCAAATACTTCAGGGAAGCCAAATGGTAACGTCAATGAAAATTATACAGGTAATCAATTCAACCCGTTCAGAGATACTGGCAACATATTTAGAGGATATAACGATGCTGCTATGTCAAGTTATGTAAACAGTCGACCGTACGTTAACAATTTACAAAGAGGTATAGGAAATTATATGGCAAAACCGGTTAGTTCATTATTAACACCTTTTAGAATGGGAGCAATACCTTACTCTCTAGCAAATTCAGCGCAATATGTTACTCAATCTTTAATGGATGCCGATGTTAAAATTAAACACGATATAGGAGATGCTTTATTAAACGGTATGGAAACAGTTAGTACACCTGTGGTTGGATATGCAAATACTGCGTCTGATTTAATGAATAATGGTCTGGAACAAGGAGTAAATGCTGGAATGACAGCTGCAAATGCTTTAGGATCGTCTGGAAAACTTTTAGCCGATATGGGTGCACAAACAATAAAAACTGGACTAAATACGGCAACAAATTTAGCTGGTAATTTAACAAAATATCCAAATTCTGTATATAATTATGAAAATGATGGAATCGAATATGCTGCTAGATCGACTGGAGATTTATTAGCTGGTACGGGTGAAAATTCAATAAACGCTGGATTAAATGCAGGATCAAATTTATCAGCAAATTCATTAAAAATTCCTGGTAATATGAAAAATACATCAAATTCTGCGATAAAAGAATCAAAAGATACTGCGTTAAATACACTTAAATCAGTTATGAATCTAACGGATGTTCAAGTTGAAAACCTATTAAAGGCTGGAGTGGATATTGAAAAATTACTTGGTAATGTTGCAGAGTAGTGCGAATTTGGCAAATAATGTATTGGCAGGTGTTAAGGCAGATGGTGCTAAGGTTGGTATTCCAGTTAATGGCAAAACTACAATCGGTGTGTAATATTACTTTATTAATTTAAGATAAATAAACTTAAACATATTATATTTTGTTTGAATTAAACGTGTGTAGTTAAATAAAATATATCTTTAATGTGTTACCCGATTCCTTCATTTAATCATAATTAAAAAAAAAAAAACTAATTATATGAACATTAATAAATACCTAATATTTTATTAAATGAAATTTTTGATGCCGTTACGATAAAACGCGTTTTCTAATTTTTGTAAAATTTTTCGGTTTGGTGCGCTGCTTTTAGGAGGATGAAAATATGTGCAACGTTTTTCTATAATAAAATTGGGGTCAGTTGAGCAATTGTAAAGAGTACCGGTCATTATTTAATCACTACATGACACGCTATTCTGTTTGTACATACATCGACTAATTCATACATATTAACTTCGTTGTTTATTTTTTGTCATATAAAACAACCTAAAGGTATAAAAACCTAGATCATTACTTGAAAAGACACCTTTTGGTTAGGTTTTCTGGTTTGGCAATTAATTTAACCACTGGGGAAAACCATAAAATTTCAAACCGAATGAATTTTTTATTTATTTAAACACGTTTAAATTAAATAAAGAAAAAATATATTTAAATGTTTTACAGTACTCCGTAATTTTATCAGAATTAAAAAAAAAAACAAATTACATTCACATTAATAAGTAGCTAATGTTATATTAAAATAAATTTTTGGTACGATAAAACGCGTTTTATAATTTCTATAAAACTTTATGGTTACGTACGCTGCTATTAGGAAAAGAGAGAAATATGTATAACATTTTTTTAAAACAAAATTGCGGTAAGTTGAGCTACTGTAAAGCGTATTCCAGTTGTTATTTAATCACTGTTTTCTTTGTGCATGCATCAACTAATATATAAATATTAATTTTTTTGTATATTTTTTGGCATATACTGTAATTAAAAGAAAAATTCCATAATACGACGTATAATTCGTTAAAAATTGCATGGAAATTCTACGGATATTTGACACAAAAAAATATAACCGAATTACTACGTTTTCTCAAACTCGTTTTACTTCTTTCATTTCCGAATCTTTTTTAAATTTAACCTTTTTATTATAAATCATATTATAACCTTTCAATCAAATTTAGTCTTCTGTTTGTCATTTATCTTTATCTTTGATCAGTATAACAAAAAGAGAAAAAAATATTCAAATATCATGTAATCAATATTTTGGTTAATTAACTTTTTTTTTTAAATTCTGTAACTCCGTATTTTAAGTACCGGTTGTTTTCCAACAGCAGTACTTATTTTTATGAATAACAACAAGAATCCCAAATCTAGATTACAAAGAAAAGGAGTGAAATTGTTTTCCATATTCCTCTAAACTGAGCTTAATGTACTGTATACACATAAACACGAGAGGTTTCCAATTTCTAAGTCTTCGCAGGTTTAACCCACCGGGTTGGTCTAGTGGTGAACATGTCTTCTCAAATCAGCTGATTTGGAAGTCGAGAGTTCCAACGTTCAAGTCCTATTAAAAGAAGTTATTTTTATACGGATTTGAATACTAAATCGTGGATACCGTGTTCTTTGATGGTTGGGTTTCAATTAACCATACATCTCAAGAATGGTCGAACTGAGACTGTACAAGATTACACTTCATTTACACTCATACATATCATCCTCATTCATCCTCTGAAGTAACACATGAACGGTAATTCCTGGTGGCTAAACAGGAAAAAGAAAAGGTTTCTGGTTTTATATATATATATGTATAATATATAAATGAATGTTTTTTCAGTCTGTATGTCACTTATGCCTTCCTAAACCGTTCATCCGATAGCGATGAAACTTTGGGGAATGGTTGGACGCATGCCAGGGAGGGTTTCTGAATTAGTTTGGACCCGCTAGGTGGCGCTGGCGTCGAGATATTTTGAAAATTTGTATTTATGGTCCGATTTGCCTCATATTCAGAATACTTATTACTTACATGGAAAGAATTATCTCTGCAAAAAATGAACCCGCTAGATGGCGCTGGGGGTTGAGATGTTTAGAAAAATTATATTTATGCACCGATTTGGTTCATATTCAGAATATGAATATTAGTTACGTGAAAATAAATATTTTTGCAAAAAATATACCCGCTAGGTGGGGCCGATGTCGAGATATTTACGAAACAAACAAATAAATATACAAACAGAATTTTTTCTATTTTATATATATATATATATATATAAAAGGCAATGCTCGTATGTGTGTCCGTTCTAGACAAAAAAACACACATCTGAATCGATTGACGCACAGGTTTTTGAAAAATGGTCCGCGTTGTCCGGAGAAGATTTAAAACTATTGAAATCCTCGATTTGACCAGTAGAAAGATACTTAGGGGTATTTTGAATCGACTACTGTTTTTAAAGAGTAGTTTGAATTAAATCCGATAGGTAGTGCTGTTGTTTTGACAATTGGATTTATTTACATTCTGACTTTTATAAAGTGAAAGGTTAAATTTTATGAAGTTCCGTAATGTTTTACCAAACTTTTCCTAATGTTCATTTAATATATATATATACTCAAATCTAGCATTAGCAAAGCATCTAGCAGATTTAATGAAAATTTAAATATAATATTGTTGATTAAATATGTTTTATTTATAAAAAAATAAGTTTGCTATTAAAAAAGCATTGCGAGTAAAGCTAAATCTATATTGTGGGTGAAGTCGTGAAGGGGTACGCCAGTTATATATATATATATGTTTATTAAAAAATATAAAATCCAGAACGTTCAGATTTTCCTCAGGCGATTTACCGTAAACTTAAATACAAAACAAAAAAATTACCTAAAAAAAGTTACACGGACTGGAGGGGGACACCTTATGTGAACTTGTATTTGCTATTGAACTTGACCTTGACTATTATTTCAAGGTAAACACGATTTCTTTTAATTAAATAACCTATTTTGACCCACCGATGAAAAGAACAGTAAACTTTACATTGAAATATGCGGTCACACATATGTTCTTGGAAATATTTTGAAGTTCATACGGCTAATCATCAGAGATAATGTCATACATGCGCTGGATTCTTTTCTATGATATTTACTTAGTCACTAACCCACCGGGTTGGTCTAGTTGTAAACGCGTCTTCTCAAATCAGCTGATTTGGAAGCCGAGAGTTCCAGCGTTCAAGTTCCACTTAAAGTCAGTTATTTTTACACGGATTTGAATACTAGATCGTGGATACCGGTGTTCTTTGGGGTGGATGGGTTTCAATTAACCACACATCTCAGGAAAGGTCGAACTGAGACTGTACAAGACTACACTTCATTTACATTCATACATATCATCTTCATTCATACTCTGAAGTATTATCTTGAAAAGGTAATTACCGGATGCTAAACAGGGGAATGAAAGATATTTACAGTACCTGGTTTCTAAGTTGTGAGAAGAGAATTGTCTTCAAAATGTCTTCAAAATTCAGCAAATTGTGTTAATGCTGTATGCGATTACTCTTGAACCACATATTTCAAGAATCTGGAAAAAATAAAACAACCATAAAATGTCATGACTAAATTTAAGTATGTCGAAGTGAGATTTCCAGCTTACTAGACCCACTGAGCTTATTTAATTTATTCTTGTAAGAATAATAATAGTAAATAAAAATTAAAGCCGTTCAATCTGTAAAAACTATCAGTGTACTGTACTTTCTTCACAGCAACAGTTTGGAAAATACAAAACTTGAAACTTTCAGTGACCTAAGGATATGGGTTTCAAATTGTCTGCCCGCATCCTAAAAAGATAAGATAATAATTGTCAGCCTCCATCTTAGTTATAATAAGTTACCCGTAACTATTTTAAAACACATTTTTACCCGTACTTCGTACGGCGTACTTTCGTATAGACGTACTTCGTACGGCTAAAAATGTGTTTTACCCGGTTCATATCGTTGCCCGACAAACATCACTATAAAGTGACCGTAATTCGTTTTTCATTTTTTCTTTAATTCTGTTTTTTAGTGACGTAACCAGAGACAGATGGAGCCAGTCTCATCGTACATACAGTAATAGTGGCTGTGTTGTTGAGCCGCCGTGCCGTACAACGTCGCGACCCCTCAAAAAATGGAAATTCAAACATCACGAATATGGTTTTTAGATGTGAAGACCAAGCCCTAATTTAGTGAATATTTCGTTTAGTGTAGTCGGAAAAGGTGAAAATTTGCAAGCATTTTTACCAAATATTTTAAATTTTCTTCTCCCGTTTCAAGATTGAATTTTAAAAATCTAGAAATTGGTTTTCGATAAATGAAATTTACACACACTAAAAATGAAGATGATATCGTCATTTTTTAGAAAGAAAACGTAAAAAAAGTATTTGGGTTTCAAAAAAATTCAAAATCCATTTTTACCTTTCAAACACGCCATTAAAAAAAATCGAGAAAATACTTTTTAGATATTCATATGAAGATTACACACAGAATAAAAATGAGTTTAATATCTTCATTTATTAACGAAAAAGTAAAAAAAAATTAGTAAATTTCATTGTTATTCCAATTTAACCCTTTAAACTCCAAATTACAAAAAAAATTCTTTCTTAGCGTCCACTTACACCGTAAGAAGAAAACTTAGAAGACTTTTCATCAATTTATCTTGATTAGTTTTTACTGGGCGTTGATGAATCAGTCAGGTCATATTCTTTTATATACGTATGTGAATCAGTCAGGGCATGTTCTTTTATATACGTATATATACATATATATACAAATATAGTGGTTTCTGATAGTCTGTTACTCTTTCACGCAAAAACTATTGAATCGATTTAGGTGAAATTTTGCACCAAAATTTCGATTACCATCGAATTTCGGCACCAAAAATCGGCTGATTTGCTTGACTTCCAAATCAGCCGATTTGGGTAGACGCGTTCAACACTAGACCAACCAGGCGTGTTGACTGGCTGTACCTGTCTCCGTTTACTCGACTAAAAAACATGAAATAAAAAATAAGAAACGAAGTGCGATCACTTTCTTGCGGTGTTTGTTGGGTAAAGCTAAGAACTGTCAAAATATTTTTTCTACCCGTACTAAGGTCGGGTAACCAATAATTACTATTTTGAATGAGGAGGTGAGCTCTGCAACCTCCACCCAACCCAGCAAATATGTGTGTTCATATAATATATGAACCCTATTCGAAGATGTGCTACAATTGCGGAGGGGAGGGCCACTTCCTGCGACTTCAAGGAACAAGCCAAGTGTATCAACTGCGGTGTTAGCGGACACAGTTTCGGAGATGTGGCTTGTAGAACTAAGAAAACTACGCAATGAAGCTCATCTATATGAACACTAATAAGAGTGGGCTGACCCACGATCTCCTGTGGGAGGCAACTGTCAACAAGGAGGCGGATATAATATTGACATCAGAGCCAAACGGAGGGGTAGTCAGGGGCCGAGACTGGTTAGTAGACCCCAGAGAGGATGTGGCGCTCAACGACTTGTCGGGCAGGTATGCGCTGTCTGATCAGCGGACGGAAGCAGGATTTTTTTGCACTAAGGTGGGAGAGATCCTCGTGCATTGTTGCTACATCTCCCCCCAACTCGTCGTGGGATGACTTCACACGGCGTTTCTGGACACGTTGGGAGAGGGTGTTCGGTGGATGGGCCTACCTGCCCTGCTGAACGGCGACTTCAACGCCAAGCACGCTGGGGTGGATGGAGCACGGATAAGCGAGGGGAGGCTCTTGCAGAGCTCACCTCCTCACTCAATCTGGACAGCCTCAATGATGACACCCCCGCCTTCTGGAGAGATCGAGATTAAATAACATTTGCTTAAATTTCCCTTTACCGTTTTCTTCTTTAGTGATAGTTTATCTGAGAGATATTTCAACCATTAAAATTACTGGGCGGCTTATAAAAAAAAAAACAGTTTTCCTGAAATACATAAGTAGCTGCTAACTACCGGGTCGCAGTAAATGCTGACGGTGCTAAGACCGTAAAGGATCAATCATGAAGTTTCATGAACCAAACAAGATTAAATCATCTATGATATTAAAAAATGAATTAGTAGTAATAAAGAAAGCATTTTAATTGAAATATCACCGAAATATTATTTGCTGAATATTAAAATATTCAATAAGTAACAAATTAAAACTTTCTAAAGGAATATTCTTTCACATTTTATTGAACTGTGTCTAATAAATGTGTAATACGCATGTAAAATTTACCTAGATAAATGTCACAATATCTGAAAATAAATATATATATATATATATATATATACTCTGTAAATCACATGATAAAATTTTGTTATTTCCGACTACGCCGGTCAATTTAAGCAATTAAATAATGGGATTGAATTGAAAAAAGCGATTTATTTCTTTATGATACGAACAATATACTAAGAAAATACAGTAAATATACTAACAATATACTAATGAAAATTAATTTCATTATCTTGAACGGGTTAGCCGAAAAAAGATATGTAATTCAATTTTGATTTCTGGCGTAGTCAAAAAGTTTTTTCAGTTCAATCATTATAAGCTCTGTTTGTATCTTTATGATGAAATAAATACTTTTTATTGGAAAACAGTAACCAAATTAATGAATTCCTTTTTTTTCACATTTTTGTGTAAAAATATTTATTTATAAATTTCATACGCAGCTAAATAAATAAATTAAAAAAACTGATTAATTTTGTACCTACGAAAGTTGAAACTAAGTGAAAGTTGAACGTTGGAGTACTGTTTAGGGTACTTGAGATATTAAAACATTTTTTTTCTTTTAATTTTTAAAGCTTCCATACTCAAGTGCAATCATTCCAGTAAAATTCATTTTTAAAATAATTCGTAGGTGGTAATAAATTTAAAAAAAGAACTTTATAAATCTATATAAATAAAAATGTAAATATTCGTTTGTTCAAAAACTTAAATTTAGACACAACGTTGCATTCAAATACGCGCGTGTTTTTATATACCTACTATTTATATACCTCAGATGTCACACCTGTGACAGGCAAAAACATGCTTTTTTTTAAAAAAACAGCTCTATCTGTTGTACGTAAAATCAACATACGCTATACTAAATATTTTACGATTCCATTTCAATGTTTCCGATATTTGTGTCCGCTATCGACTAAAAGACTACTGGACCGATTTACGCGCAGGGAAAAAAGGAGAAAGGGAAAAATCAGAAAAGGGAAATAGAGAAAAAACTAAATAATTAAAAGGGGAGAAGGTAAAAAGGGAATAAGGGGAAAATGGAAAAAAGGGGAAAACGGAGAAAAAGAAAAAACAGTAAAAGGAAATGGAAAGGAGAAAGTATACAAAATTAAAGAGAAAGGAGAAAGAGTAAGGGGAAAAATGAAATAATGGAATATGGTGGAGGAAAGGGAAAGAGGATGCAAGAGGGAATCCGTGAAAAGGAAGGGGAAATGAGGAAAGGAAATATGATAAAATGAAAATGGGAAAAGGAAAGGGAGAGGGAAAATGGAGAAAGGGTTAAAGAGAAAAATGTCAAAGGTTAAATTTGGTGAAGTTCCGTAATGTCCATTTTGTTAATGTTTTATCAAACTTTCTATTGTGTTCATATATATATATATATATATATATATATTATACATATAATATATATATAAGATGTATATATCTAATAATAGCGTAGCATTGCCGGGTCTGCTAGATTTTTATAAAAATACGAAGATACAAACACGTAATTTTTTAGGTTGAGCTGAAAGTTTTTGGCTATTTTTTTTTTTTTCAAGAAATACTGTAGAGTAAAATCTTTCAAAAAATAAAAATTTTAAAATTATAAATGCAATGGGTAACTTGAAGAGATGGTTTTGAATTTATAATAAATAAAAAAAAAAAAATATATATGTTTGTTTCCACGGACGTTTGCTTTGAGATGGGCAAAAACATTTTATAGCGGACATACACACACACACACACACACACACACAAACACACACACACACACACACACACACACACAGACAGAGAGAGAGAGAGAGAGAGAGAGAGAGAGAGAGAGAGAGAGAGAAAGAGATAGAGAGAGTGAGAGAGAGAGAGAGAGAGAGAGAGAGAGAGAGAGAGAGAGAGAGAGAGAGAGAGAGAGAGAGAGAGAGAGAGCGTAACAAAATACTCATATTTAATTTATTTTAAGCGAAATAATATTGGTTTGTACTTACATTCTTATTACTTGAACTGTTATTAATAATTGTATAAAATAAAGTACAGCTTACCAAAAATTAAAAAAATATATATCCGAGTACTTTCGGAGCCATTACTCCACCATCAGGGATTTCCCAAAAGATGTTAATTTAAATTAAAATGTATAATTGTATTTAAATTAAATTATACGTCAATAAGACCGTAACGTCATGTTACTAAGATGTTTGCGACTATTATATCTTTTTGTATTTCACACACACACACACACACACACACACACACACACACACACACACACGCACGCGCACACAAAAACGCGCGCGCGCGACAGAGAGATATAATAGTCGTAAACATCTTACGAACATGACGTTACGGTGTTAGTGACGTACAATTTAATTTTATTCCTTGACGACCGACTATTATGAACGTAACAATTTTAATTTAAATACAATTATACATTTGTATTTGAATTAACATCTTTTGGAAAATCCGTGATTGAGTAACGGCTCCGAAAGTATTCGGATATATACTTTTAAAATTTTTGGTTAATGGAACTTATATAATTTTATTAATACAAACGGTGCCAAATGCTTAGTAAATTAAAAGTTATTAATAAATTTGTTACGAATTAATTTAATAAAATTATAGTAATTAAAAAAATATTAATATACTTAGAAAAAAGTTAAATAATTTTACTAGTTATTTAACAGTAAAACAACTCACTAACCCAGTGATTCCCAAACTGTGCGCCGCGGCCTCTTCGCAGGGTCGCCGTGAAATATTGTAAAAGCTTCATAATTAATTGAACCAAGACACTTATAATTATTAATTTAATGTTAATAAAATAAAAAAGAAGATACACGAGTTTTATTTATTTTTACCTCTTACTAACGAGTAGTCATACTTTTACTTAGGGTGCCATGGGAAATTTTTATTGAAAAAGGACGCAGCGACTCGGAAATCTTTGGGAACCATTGCACTAACCTAACAAAAATTAAATTGTTAAGATTTCTCAGAATGACGCTTCTATAAAAGACAGCAGTATGTAAGCTACGGTTGCAACTGATATGATACAAACATGTTCAATTCTGTTTACTCTGCGCGCAGCGAGTACACAATAAGGTATTGTGTGCCCTCTACAGTACTCCTGTTAATGTCTATGCACCTTTTCGTAACTAATACTATTCTACTATTTAGTTGTTAGTTCACTAAAAACCAATCAGCGCTACCTTTTATTAAATACGTATTTAAATTGTATAAAATTAAATATTGATATGACACTTTTAATAAATGTAGTCGACCTTTGTGGCCGAGTAGGTACCGCTTCGACATTTTATGCGGAGTTCCCGAGTTCAAATCTCGGTCAGGTATTGCACCTTTTCATGCTTTACCAATTTACATCGCGCTAATAACCATTGTTAATGCTTCATTTTTATAACTTAGAAAATGTATTTTTTTTTAAATCTCTAAATACAAATCGTATGTAGTACAATAAAACTATAAATAATAAAAATAAAAAAAAAAACAAAATTAATAAAAAGTATGACACAAAGAAAGCATGAAAAGTATGATATAAGAATGACACAATGCTTTCACGATGTTTCACCGAAAATCAGGAAATTCCGGTGGCAACACATTTCTACCGAAGTTGGACTAGGCCTTAATGGATTTTTTTATATATTATATTATGTATATACTTAATTATATATATATATATATATATATATATATATATATATATGCTCATATTTAATAATGTTATAATAATCTGTCGTAACTGCCTTTAGTGAAGGCAGTTAGTTACTTTTATACGAATTTGAATACTAGATCGTGGATACCGATGTTCTGTATTGGTTGGGTTTCAATTAACCACACATCTCAGGAATGGTCGAACTAAGACTGTACAAAACTACACTTGATTTACACTCATACATATTATCTTTAGAAGTAATACCGGAACGGTAATCCCGGAGCCTAAACAGGAAAAAGAAAGAATTTAACGTTATTAACTTTTAAAAATTATCAAACGCTTGTATATTTGATTGGACCTTTACCACTATAGGAATGAACGGCTTCAACTTTTTCCTTTTGGTTTTGTTGATATACATACGATTCGTCAGTACACGGAATTCACATAATCTAACCAAATATAACCTACGCTCGATTTATACGCTAATCTCGTCTAATTAACGTTAAATATACAAATTATAATTTTTTAACAAAAGTAAACGAAATACAATAATTATTATTATTAACGGTATTTGAAAACAGCGCAATAAATTCAGTAATTATTGCTAATAGTACAGTTGTTATTTCAGTAGTTGACTTCTATAGAAAAAAGTTTAAACCATGCGGTCCCATAGTGGAAAAGATTCTTGATCAGTTTTATTCATCCAAAATTTTGTTATATACTCGTATATATTATGTATGTATATGTGTGTGTGTGAATGAGTTATGTTTGTATATCTGATATATATATATAAATATCTAGTGTTGTCTGTGTGTCTGTTAGTCTTTCACGGAAAAACTACTCAAGCGATTGAGCTGAGATTTAAATTGAACATAATTTTACCAGTTGGAAAAAATTTGGTATTAGCACCGTTACGAAATATTTCAAGATGGTGGCCGGTTTAGTTGCTTACGGTAAAAACCGGATTATGTTCGTTGCAAATATTATACTTTACTTTGGCCAAACCGTAGCCAAAGTAAAATTTTTGTCTTATTCAGAATCTGTTTCGGTTAATGAGAAGAGTAGTTTTAAAGATGCGACGATGAACGAGCGGAGAATAAACAAACACAGCCATGGTATTGTTACTGTGTAAGCGAAGCGGTTGGGAATTTGCTCCGGAGATATTAAATTAAAAAACAAGAAATCTCTATAAATAAAAATGTAAATGTTCGTTTGTTCAAAATCTTAAATCTCCTAAAGTTCTTCACCGATTGCTTTGAAATTTTGACACAACGTTGCATTCGAATAAGCGCGTGTTTTAATATACCTACTATTTATATACCTAAGATGTCACACCTGTGACAGGCAAAAACATGCTTTTTATGAAAAACAATGCTACCTGTTAGATGTAAAAACCAACACATCCTATACTAAATATTTTACGATTCCATTTCAGTGTTTCCGATAGGTGTGTCCGCTATAGACTAAAAAACTACTGGACCGATTTACGCGCGGGGAAAAAGGGAAAAAGGGAAAAAGAGAAAAATCGGAAAAGGAAAAAGCTAAAAAGCGATGAAAGACTAAATGCAAAAGGAGAAATGGGGAAAACGGAAAAGGGAAAAAGGAAATGGAAAGGGGAAAGGAGAAAAAAGAAAAGGTAAAAGGAGGTGAAAGGGAAATAAAGAAAAGAGAAATGGGGGAATGAAAGGGAAAGGGAGTAGAAAAGAGGACTGGGGGAAAATAATGTATTAGAATTGAAAATGGGGAAAGAAAAATGGGGGAAAGAAGAAAAATCCAAAAGGGATTAAAGGAAAGGGGGAAAAGGAAGACGGAGAAAGGGTAAAAGGGAAATGTTGAATTTTGTGAACTTCCGTAATGTTCATTTTGTCAATGTTTTATCAAACTTTCAATTTTCAATTGTGTTTATATTTAATTTGTATATATACTCAAATACACCTATAGCGAAGCATTGCCGGGTCTGCGAGTAAAAAATAAATAAATAATGAAAAACGAAGTACGGTCACCTTCTTGTGGTGTTTGCCAAGTAACCCTAAGAAAAGTACAAAACACTTATCGTTGTACGAAATACGGGTAACCAGGTAAAATTACTATTTTTAAGATGGGCCCGGCTATTCTGAAACCTGCATACTGCAGACCATTTAAAGTTTCATTTCCTATATTGATCGTGTGTTGTTTTGAGTACAATAAAAGTACATAAAAGTTTATTTCATTAATAACTTCTGATATTTTTTCATAATCTGATTTTTATTGTTATTATTGAATTGTTATTTATCATAATTTTTTTTACAATCAGAGGTTATTGATTATTAATAAATCAATATATTTAAATTAGAAAAAAAGGAGATGAAGTCTGATTCAAACCAATGTGCCTTCCTCTTGCAAGATCCAAATATTTCATTAATTAAAATTTTATTAGGCTATAACTCTGGAACCAATGAAAATAAGTACCACTTATGATATATCGTTGAAAAGCTCTCAATGAGGGCTATTAATGCAGTTAAGAAAAAGTCCAAAAACCAATTTTTTTTGGAATTTTGGCTTTTTTGAACACTTCTGGTTCAGTCAATTGAAATAAAAAGGGGAGGTGCACAACTACATGTTACAACAATTCTAAATCCAAAATTTCAATATCCTACGGCTAATCGTTTTTGAGTTATGCGAGATACGTCTCGCCAAAACTGGTCAAAATTGATTTAGGGATGATCAAAATGGATATTTCCGTTGAAATATGAAAACCGAAATTTTTCGCAATAGCATACTTCCCTTACTTTGTACAGGGAAGTAAAAATGGACGTAGTTACAACGATAGATTGGTACAACAGTTAATACGTACAAGTGTAGCTCAATCAGCTTACGTAGACCAATAGCAATACTGAATATGTTTAACCAGTCAAAAAAAAGAATACGTTTTTCAAGTAAAAATAATAATAATAAATATACAGCATAACACATATGTATTTTTTTTTAATAGAATTTAATTAAAATAAAGTAATTTAAATTCTTAATTACAAACAAAGAAGGCTACGCATAAATATATGTAAAGTAGAAAGTAATTATTATACGGCAGCGTGCAATTTATTATTTATTTTTTTAATTAAAATAAGAAAAAAACAATCTTTGCAAATTGTTTACATATAAGTCTTCTCTCTCTTCTTGTGCGCTCGCGCGCGTGCGTTTGATTGAAATAAATCTCCTCCAATCAATATTATAATGTAATTATATATTATAATGTACAATTATAATTAAATTTCATTTCAAGTAATTCACAATTTGTAGGTATATAAGGTAATGTAAAAAATATCATTTGGTTCATTTGAATTGGAAACAATTTTATAGAAAAAAAACAACGATTATACTTTCATTTCCTAAATAAAAACAAATTCTTCATAATTGATATGATGAAAAATTGTTTGTTATTTTTCATTTCATTTCTTCGTTTACAGGTAAGATATATAAAATGTGTATATTTTAATGTTATTAATAATAATAATAATTTCATTTCCTTTACATCAAGGATACTGTGCTGCAATGGAGTTCTTCAATCAGGAATAAACGTCGAGAGGAGGTGATTATCTACCGTTTGCGAGTAGCGCATAATAATCTCACAAACATGGACACCTAATGTATCAGACCGATGCGCTTGTTTGTGTTCACTACAACTACCAACTAACGATACATCATATTATCGCGTGATCGCGGCTTGATCATAATATTGAGAGATTGACAAATGAAAATATTTATATAATTACAATTTATTACTTTAAGAATTTAAAATAAAAAAGACAAACCAATAATAAAAATAGTATAGTAATCATAAACACAGTTATAATAATAGACAATAAAAAAAAACATCTCACAGTACTAATTAGAACAATGACAATAATGGCAACAGTAAAAAATAATAATATAAGATATCAATAATAATAATATTAATAATAATAATAAACAGAGATTACATACAAAACAGAATCTGACAAAAGACATAGCATTACCGCTAGTCTTAACACATTTAACCGTTAGTATTGCATTAACAAAAATAAATAAGATAAGTATAACATTTTTTCACTGCAAATACCTTTGCTGTCCACAAATAAAACTACCCTAACAGTATATGAATGAAATTTAACATATTATCTAGTATATTATCACTTATAGTGTTACAGTAACTTACCGACCCATTTCTTGTTTTCTTGTACTGGAGTTACTCGTGGCGTCACCTAAGTTGCATTGAACCTGCACTCGAAATTCGCTCCTTCACTGACCTCCTCGCAAAATAGTCTCGCTGACTGACGTCTCACAGAACTCACACTGCAGACTTCATCGTTCAGACTCTCCTCGCGGGACTAATTTTTAAATGTTCTTCTAATTTTTAAATTTTAATTTTTTAAATGCCATTTATACCCCTTTCTTTACCTGCCGGACCAGACCCCAAATGAACGTGAGAATGCTCGACCGCGCCTTTTCGTTCCCGTGCATTCCTAACCTTGGTCCGGTAACTCTTCTCACGGAACGAACATCTGTTTAGGTGTGTCAGTTGGCAATATTACAAAAAACGATTGTTAACCTTTACTAAAAGGGTTTCTTTTAGCCCCTTTCTGGATTCCTCTCATTATTATATTTTCTACTACTTTCTTCTTAATTGGCAGGAATCTGTTACTCAGAACCCGTTATACCGGTTTTGCTACAATATACTTGTGGACTGCGTGTGTTATGCGGTGTTGCGTCACAAATTTAAATTAGGAGTTACCATCCAGAATATTCTAGGAAACAATCTGAGGATGTATCGATTATCTTGTTTTTTCTGAAAGCTGAACATCTACATTCGATTATCTGATACTTATAATATATTTTCTTAGTATATTATACTATGCTTTAACATTTCCTAATTTACCTATGTTATTGCACGTTTTGTTTGTTCATTTTACTTTTTTCTGTTATAGTTTATATATCGTTATACTCAGTGGATTAGTTTATATATTGTAAAATCATCCCTTTCGGCGGCTAATAAAGAACTTTCATGTGCGTCCAAAAAAAAAAAACTTTTGTTTTAATTTGTGTAATTTCATTTCAGTAATAAAAATTTTATGAAAAAAAAGTAAATTTAAATAAAAGGAAACTTTTGGAAATATTTAAAAAAATGTAATTAAGATTTATACCCACTTAAAAATAAAAAAGATAAAAATAAAACTAGCAAAATGACTTTTCATTTCCTTGTACGAAGTAAAAGAAATATTGTGATCGCGAAAAATTTCGGTTTTTAGATTTCAAAAGAAATATCCATTTTGACTATTTTCGGCGTGACGTCTGTATATACGTATGTATCTCCTATAATTAAAAAAACATTAGCCGTAGGATGTTGAGATTTTGGATTTAGGCCTGTTGTAACATCTAGTTGTACACCTCTCCTTTTGATTGCAATCGACTGAATTAAAAGTATCTAAAAAAGCAATTTCCAAAAACAATTTCGATTTTGGAGTTTTTCTTAACTGTAGTAAAAAGCCCACATTGAGAGATTTTCAACGATAATAAGTGGTACTTATTTTCTTTGGTTCCTGAGTTATATTCAAATAAAATTTTTATTGATGAAATATTTGGATATTACAATGGAAAGGCACATCGGTTCGAATTCGATTTCATCTCTTTTTTTAAATTTTTTTTTCGTTTCGTTTTAAATATTAAAAAACTGGTTTCTGTTTGTAAAAAATATATATAAAAAAATTATATGGTAAAAAAAAAAATTCAAAATCTTATTTCAGAAGCGGACTCATTCCCTAAATCGCTAAACCAAAAATTTAGAATTAAATAAATAAATTGAACTAAAAAGAGACAATAAATCGAACTGAAAAAAGCAAACAAGGTATGGGAATAAAGGAATAAATATTATTATGCAGTATTTAATTAAATAAAATAATGGTGACCAATCAACTTTCAGACAGTTTTAATTTGTTTAAATATATTTTTCATGTTATAAAAATAGCAGGCTTATAAAGTTATCTATTGATTAATTTTTCACCAGGTATTACCTGGTGAAAAATTATGCAACCCGGACTTCATTTAAAGGTTTTCGTTGAAGAACAACATTTTGCTATCGATGTAAGATCTGTTTCAAGTCACCAATTTTCTAAATCCAAACAAATAATGGCTAAACTCTCCAATTGTCTCACGGTATTCAGTGCTACGTAGGCTTGACCCTTGGCAAAGAAGTGAGTGCTCAGATCTACGACAGCTCTATCTAAGGTAGTTCCTTGTAGTTGATGCACCGTCACAGCCCAGCATAATAGAGTATTAGTGGTAGCATACACCTTTCAACTTTGCTCTGTCCCCCTAAAACAACAAATTCGACAATAGTGGGCCCGATTCTCAATTCGATGCCGACAGCATTACTTCTAATCTTACCGTCATCAAACTCTACAAAGACCGGTTGTGGGAGCTCGCCGGGTTCAAGCTGCTCTCGGCGTAGCGCAGATCACTCGATTTGTCTGAGTGTAAAAGTTTATTTTTGTTCTGGTTTGGTTTCATCGTAATTTTGTATTATACTAACAAATACCCTGTTTGAATTTTGAAAATCGGAAGATTGGTTGCGAAGCTATAACAAAACTTCCGAATAACCGTTATTTGTTAGATCGAGAGTGTACCTGATGTACAAAAGTTAATCTTCAACCTACTAACAAATACCTCGGTTGAATTTTGAAAATCGGATGATTGCAGAGATATTATAAAAGCACTCCTTCCACCTCCCAAAACAGCATCCCAGGGTCTCCCGTTTGTTACCATTTGATGGTGATGATCGGTCTAGCCTCGCTCGAGCTACTCGCATTACCTCACCACTCTAGTCTCACACGCATTCCCCACGGGAAGTCCATTATTATTAGACAGAATTTTTTTAAATTTACTTAATTTTATTTTATTTATTGTAAATTTAATTCTATTATTTTTGTAATATTATTTATTCGATTGATTTGATTCATTAAGTTCAAATACAGCAATAGAGACTCACAGTTCACAGTTCATTAATACGACTCATTAAAATTTGTGCTTCAACCGGCAAATCTCTACTATATCTACATATTTATATAGTCTATGACAATACGGGTAATATAAGGATTCCAACGCGAGGTCATACATCTAAATCGATTCGGCCGCTACTATGTAAGAAACATATACCCTAATTACATTGCACTCCTTTTTGACTAGTCGTATAAAAATAGACTAACTCGTCATCCCAAAATCAACTGATTTTTGAATTCGAGAGTTCCAAGGTTCGAGTCCTTGTAAAGGTAATTACTTTTATATGGATTTGAATGCTAGCCTGCTGATTTCGGTATTCTTTGGTGGATGGGTTTCGATTAACCACATGTTTCAGTAATGGTCGACCTGAGTCTGTTCCACACTACATGTTTACCGGTACACTTATATTGCACTACGTCAGGTCTGGCAAGCCGGAAGCGATAATTGCATTTGCTTGTACACACGCGCGTGCACACACACACACCCATACACACACACCTAGTCTCAGCAGTAACTGGAAAACTGGTTGAAGAAAATAAATAAATGTAAAAAAAATAAGTATTATGCTGAGACAAAAACAAGGCGATATTCAGGAAAATGTGACGAAACAGATTTCTATCGATGTTACGTTTGCGATATATGAATTCGTATAGATAGGAGTTTAACGTAGATATTGATGTATCACATTCCTTGAGAAAGCGTCTTTTCGCTGCTACCCATACACTCTCCCATGTGTTTGTATGCACCCCTGCAATTGAATCTGGAGTTAACGAGTGATTAACAATTTGGTGTGTAAAACTGTACATAGATACATCATCGTAACTAACAATTAGAAATTATGTTCGTCCCTGGTCGACGCCTGGGTGTGATGAGATCGGGGGCATTCGTATTATGCGTCCAATTGTCGCCTGTGGTAAGTGGTAACTGGTATGTTGTATGTCAGTGACTGTGTATGTTGAGGGATGTGTCTATGATGCGAATCTGTATGTGTTCATGGTGTGCGATTGGTGTGTTGCTCCTGTATGCTGAGTAAGTTTTGACGAGTGTGTTGTTGTTAAGTGGGTGGATGTGACATGTGATGTGTTGCGACGTATGTAGTTTGTGGTTGATGTTAATTTGTGCTGCGTGTGTGGTGTTCTTTTGCTTTATATGATCTTGCTCGTGTGTGCGTCTTTCTGAGTGGTGTTTGGATGTATATGTGGGCGTTTACTTCCTTTCTGATGAAAAGCACACTTACTGTAATAGGAAAAGGGTAGCCAGTGGTGGAGGTTTAGTCGGTAGTGCGCAGGAATACAATATATACGTAATATCATCTTGCGGAACCTGTTACCGAGTCCGACACTCTGCTTCGGCGTCCGTAAATGGGGTTTCTCCACCTCTTTAACAAAAAAAAAAAAAAAAAAAAAAAAAAAAAAAAAAAAAAAAAAAAAAAAAAAAAAAAGTCTACTAACACTCTCCTTTAACGTGTTTTTAGTTTGATCGAGAATAGCATATAGGATACATTCCTTGGTTTCTCTGAAAATTCCTGCAAACTCTTTTGTTGAGGATAAAACACCCCCATATTATATTTTCGATTTGAAAAATGAGGTACTTATTTTCACGTTCAGATCATTCCCGCCTATTATTACTGGGTTATGGGATAACATGTTCGCATACCCTTCCCTTATAGTCATTTCAATCAGTTACAAGGACATTACCGACACTAAATTCTTCGTTACAAAAGAAAATTCCCTACTACAAGTTACAGGAAATATACAATTTACAATTGTAGTTTTTGCTCAACTCCAGCTACGTATCGCCCGTTGACTAGCAGAATTGCGACAACTCACCTTTGCACAATGCCATTAATCTTCCCTACCGCTTAACGAAAGAGACATTTCATGACCCTGCATGCAAAAACTAGAATTATTTAATATTCCTTTGGCTTGTAAAAAACGAACAGCATGGTTTTATCTAGTACGTCATGGAATCAGTCAATCAAATCCATGACGGATGAAAATAGCGAATAATTGTCAAGTTCAGCAAACACACACAGAACATGATTTAAATTTTCCAAAGCGTCGACTAGTACACAGCCCATTTATATATACATGATAAGACAGGTTGAAACATATTATAACAACAGATAAGATAAGAAATTTAATATTATATGTTATTATTTAATCCACAAATAATTTACGTTACGATATTTGTAATTCAGAAAAAGAAAAATTAAGGAATAGGACCGTTTTAAAAATAAATCCCAAAAATCATTATTTTATATAATGCCAATGAATCACTGATTATTAAAAAAAAAATGTAAGGACATCATTCGTCACGAAAATTAAAAAAAATCTTGTATTTAAAGAGTTGTACATCACTTACTGCTCAGTCAAAAAGTTTGAGTTCATATTACACATAGTACATTTTTACATTATTCTTAAGATTTTCTATTTATTTGTAGAAAATATGTAAAAATTACTCAAATAATATATATATATATATATATATATTATTTATTACATAAAATAAATCTCTGACGGTTTTTTTATGTTCGCGATAATCTCATACTCTACTGAACCGATTTCAATAAAACACTTGCACACTTATAGCAGGCTCTAAGCAGAAGATTTTCCACTTCGTTTGATATTGATATATTAAAAATAACGCTAGTTATTCAAATTTTATTCACTTATCTCTTGACACGCCCACAAAAGTGCTATAGCCACATTATTCGCTCCGCCTGATACGCCCACAAGTTAGTCCAATAGAGCGCTACATTACTCGCTCCGCCCCTCTGTCGCATCGTTAAGTTTCTTCAATGTCGGAGTTGATCGAAAGGTTTTATGAACTCATTTAGTCCATAAATTTGCTTGATGATATGTGGTTATGTGAGCGTATTATACTCTATTTTAATTATTCTATAGAATTAAAGATTTCATCTATCACTATTTATATGAATCGCGTTACTGTATGTTTGTAAATATTTCAAAATTGTCAAATATTGATTTTACATAACAAGGACACATGAATCATGATGAATCTGTTACTTCAAACTTTGGATATTCATAAATAATAATAAAAAAATATTTTACACGTACTATTAGCGATATATATTGTTACAAAAAAATCATAGTTTGTAAGCGAAGACGCGAGCATCTGTTAGTAATTAAATTAAATTAATCCTTTTATTTCTTTTTTGTTCATTTCAATGCTTCATAACTTTCTGCGATATTAAACAAAATTAGCGATTACATATTCTTTATAAAAAGTAATTGTTACGTGATAAGCATAAGCTAAATGAAAATATAGGCTTATATCCAATGAGCGGTTTCAAGGAACATTTTAGAAACATTTTGTTTGCACTGAACTATGTGTGTTTAACCAAATTATTTCGATCCATATGTTTAGTTTAACACTGTAAATTAAAAAAGAGTATGGTATTTGGATTATGAGGTAAAGAAATATTTTCATTAAAACTGCTGTCAATCTCGGTTTATAGAAAGTAAAAATAGATGTCAATTTTAAAACAGTTTTATAACTGTAACTCTTCATTATTTGTTTTAATTAAAACTGACATATTGTTTACTTCAATTTTTCGATTAAAAAGAAAAAAAATGTAATTAAATGTAGAATTTTAATACTTTTTTACTATCATAAATAATACAGAGTGATTTTTTAGTCCTGTTACCCATTTGTTAAAAAAATTTTAAACAAAAGCTTTTTGTGGGTCTAAGTCCGAGGCCTTCAAAAACAATCCTCACACTATTGATGAACTTAAAGTCAATATTACAGACTTAATCACGAATATTTCCAATGCAACTCTTAAAAAGAGTTTCTGCTAATATGCTGAAAAGAGTCCGTGCGTGTATAACCGCAAGGGGTGGGCATTTTGAGCATATCCTTTAACAATTATGTACGTAATAGCTTATTATTACATCTCTTTTGTAAGTAACAAATACATTTTTTTATTCCACCTAAATTTCCATTTCTTAAATTACATTTAAAATTGGGTAACGGGACTAAAATATCACTCTGTATTGTGTTTCCAAATAAAAGAAAAAGTTAAAATTTAACATTTTTTTTTAATATTAAGAAATACATAAGAAACATAAATTTATACTTTATTTTGTTCAACAAAAATCGATTTTTTTAAAAATAATATTTTTTATAGTGGTATCAACAATTAAAGTCTAGCGATTTATCAGTGTAAAGTAACTGTACCGGTAAATTTGTGGCCTTGAACAAACTCAGGTCGTCTCCTCCTGAGACGTGTGCTTAATTGAAACCCAACCAGCAAAGAACACCGGTATATCCACGATGTAGTGTTAAAATCCGAATAAAAGTAACAATTACCTTTATTAGGATTTGAATCTGAGAACTTCGACTTTGAAATCCGTTGATTTACGACGACGAGTTTACCACTAAACCAACCCGGTGGGTAAATCGATCTTTATTACAGCTAATACATATTTTATTTATTTATTTTTTTTCATAAAAGAAGTTTCAGAATTTATAAATTAATATTACTGAATTTATTAAAACCTAATCAAAACTGGAACAATTTTTTAAGTTTTATAAAACGACTTTTTGTTATTTTTCATTAATCTAGAAATTATAACGAAAATAAAAGGCTAATATTACCGACAAAAATATTCATTAATAAATTTGTTCATATACTAAAATCCGGCAAAACGAACAGTTTTTTAATGTTCATTTATTGCTTAAATTCTGATCTATTTTATACACTTAGGTAATTTTGAACTTCGCTTTGTGTATATTCTGATGAGTGTGTGCGCGCGTGAGGACAAATACATGCATACATACACACTCATGCGCGCACGAACACACGAGCGTGTGCGCACCATTAACACACACACACACACAAGAGGTCTGACTAATAAAAGTACGTAGAAAATATAGAAGAAGAATGGGAAAATGTAAAAAAGGAGATTATTAAATCAGTAGAAGCGAATTGAGGCGGAAGAAAAAGAACAGGTTGAAAGCGTTGGATATGAAAGGATATATTGTAGCTGATGGATGAGCGTAGAAAGTATAAGAATGTAAGTGATGAAGACGGTAAAAGGACCAATCGACAATTAAGAATTACTGTAAAAAGAAACTACAAATTAGCGAAAGAAGAGTGGATTAAAGGAAAGTGTTCAGATGTGGAAAGAGAAATGATCATTGGTAAAATAGACGAAAAACAAGAAAGACAAGGAGAATTTTGTGGTACATAAGTTAAAATCTAATGTGTTAAATAAAGATACTACACCGATTTATAATACGAAAGAAAAGGTTGAAAGGAGGGGGGAATATATTGAAGAGTTATACGGAGGAAATGAATTAGAAACTGGTGTTATAGAGGAAAAAGAGAAAGCCGAAGAGGATGAAAAGGGAGATACAATACTGAGATCAGAATTTAATACAGCAATAAAGAATTTGAGTAGGAAACAGGCTTCTGGTATAGACAGCAGAATTATGGCGCAGTGCAGATGAGGAAGCGATAGATAGATTACACAAACTGGTGTGTAATATTTACGAAAAAGGGGAAGTTCCGTTAGACTTCAAAAAGAGTGTTATTGTAATGATATCAAAGAAAGCAGGAGCAGAAAAAACGTGAAGAACTACTCATGCATAAAAAATTTTAACTAGAATTCTGTACAGAAGAATAGAGAGGAGAGGAGGAAGTGTTAGGAGAAGACAAATTTGGTTGCAGGAAAAATATAGGGATAAGAGAAGCAATTTTAGCGCTCAGATTAATAGTGGAAGGAAGATTAAAGAAAAACAAACCGACACACATGCCACTTACAAACTTCGAAAAGGCATTTCATAACGTAGACTGGAATAAAATGTTCAGCATTTAAAAAAAATAGGGTTTAAGTATAGAGATAGAAGAACAATTGTTTAAATTTACAGGAACCAAACTGAAACATTAATAATCGAAGAACATAAGAAAGAAGCCATAGTAAGAAAGGGAGTCCGACAAGGATGTTCCCTATCCGTAATTTTTTAATCTTTACGTAGAACTAGCAGTTAATGATGTTAAAGAACAATTTAGATTTGGAGTAACAGTACAAGGTGAAAGGATAAAGATGCTACGATTTGCTTATGATATAGTGATTCTAGCCGAGAGTAAAAAAGATTTAGAAGAAACAATAAATCGCAAGGATAAATTCTTACTCAAGAACTACCTTATTAAAATAAACAAGAACAAAACTAAAGTAATGAACTGTAGTAGAAATAAAGTAGATGGACCACTGAATTTAAAAATATGAAGAGAAACGATTATGGAGGTAGAAGAATTTTGTTATCTGGGAAGTAGAATTACTAAAGATGGACGAAGCAGGAACGATATCAAATGCCTAATAGCATAGGTGAAACGAATTTTCAATGAGAAATATAATTTGGTTACATCAAAAATTAATTTAAACGTGAGGAAAACATTTTTAAAAGTATATGTTTGGAGCGTAGCTTTATATATTCAGCGAAACTTGGACGATCGGAGTACTTGAGAAGAAAAGATTAGAAGTTTTTGAAATGTGGTGCTATAGGAGAATTTTAAAAATCAGATGGGTGGATAAAGTGACAAATGAAGAGGTGCTGCGGCAAACAGATGAAGAAAGTAGCATTTGGAAAAATATAGCTAAAAGAAGAGACAGACTTATAAGCCACATGTTAAGGTATCCTGGAATTGTCGGTTTGATATTGGATGGACAAGTAGATGGAAAAAAATTGTGCAGACAGCCAACATTTAAAATATGTAAAACAAATAGTTAGAGATGTAGGATGTAGGGAGTATACTGAAATGAAACGACCACTGCTAGATAGGAAATCTGGGAGAGCTGCATCAAACCAGTCAAATATTGAAGTAAAAAAAAAATTAATTTTTTTTTACAAAAAACTAAATGTGTCAGATGCGATTCATTGTTTCTAAATAAATATTTTAGGAGGTTACTATCTATTGTTAAAAAGTTGTCTATGTATGTTAATTAAAGATGGAATTAATTTTTATCACAAAAATATAGAGCCATCATATGAATCACGGTGTGTGTCTTTTTGCAAGTTTAAATACAATGAGGTTCTCTTAGAATGCAAGCACTGGTGCGCCGATCTGAAAATGATTGTTTTCTCAGAATTCTTATTTTCTGATTTATGAAGTCGTTAAATTATCAAGATTTAGTGTGTGCGTGCACGCGTGTGAGAACAAATATGTTCGCTTAAAACTTCAGACAGTCTGTGCTGAACTAATTATTTTTATAATTCTTATTGCACTTTTCTTAATGTATGAAGCAGTTAACTTACTCACATTCAGGAAATGATTTTTTGCAGAGTGTCGTGTGTGTTTGTGTGTCTCTCTCTCTCTCTCTTTGTGTGTCTGTGTGTGTATGTGTGCGCGCGCGTGTGTGTGTGTGTATGTGTAAGCCGTGCATCAGAAACAACCCAAAGTTTTAGGACTTTCCCAGAACGCAAGAAAATTCTACAACTGTGTGGTCAGTTTTTTTTAAATTTAAGAATATTATTATCATTGTATTTTAAAAAAGCCCTCATTACAATTGATTTAATTATAACAAAATTTTTATTTCTCAGTCTCATTAATTATCTGGTTGAGTAACAAGTAATTATTTAAATAATAAATTACTCAACATATGATCTAATTATTCAAATAAATAATTTAAAAAATTAAAAAAAAATTAATATATAATTTTTTAACAATTCATTCAATTCACATTATTTAGTTATTAAGTTGAAATACTATCTATATACGTAAATAAAAATGTAAATGTTCGTTTGTTCAAAATCTTAAATCTCCGAAATTTCTTCACCGATTGCTTTGAAATTCTGACACAACGTTGCATTCGAATACGCGGGTATTTTTATATACCTAAGGTGTCACACCTGCAACAGGTAAAAACATGCTTTTTATAAAAACAACGCTATCTGTTGGACGTTAAAGCAACACACGCTATACTAAACATTTTACGATTCCATTTCAATCCGATATATGTATCCGGTACAGAGTAAAAAACTACTAGATCGATTTACTTGCGGGGAAAAAGGGAGAAAGGAAAAAATCGGAAAAGGAAAATAGGGAAAAATGGAAAAAAGATAAAGGGAAAACGGGAAAAGGAAATGGAAAGGGAAAAAGAAAAAAAGAAAACGGGAAGGAGAAAAGATAAAGGGGAAAAGGAAATAAGGAAAATAGAAATAGGGGAAGGAACGGTAAAGGGAGGAAAAAGGAAAATAGGGAAAGGGAAAATCGGGGAAAGAAAGGGGAAAATGAAAAAAAGGAAAAGAAAAAAGTAAAATTTTGTAATGTTAGTTTTGTTAATGTTTTATCAAACTTTCAATTGTGTTCATTTAATGTACATACATATAATCAAATCTAGCAATAGCGAAGCATTGCCTGGTTTGCTAGTGAGAAATAAAATTGTTATGTTCAATAATTATTTAAATTCAGACTATTGTTAAAATTTAAAATAATTCTAGTCCATTAACTTTTATTGTAATTTAATTTATTACAAAAGTTTCGATGAACAGAGTGTTCAACAAATACATTAGAAGTACATTTTTTAATCCTAAATAAAGATTAGGTATATACGTTTTTAAATTTCGGTCAAATGAGTTTCTGTGATGAAATAAAACTATGAGTTTTAAACACGTTCAATTTCCTATAAGTCAGTTTGTAATTAAAATAATCAATAATTATTACACTAAAAAAAAAAAAAACATTGTAATGAGAGCTATTGGAAATTACCAAAATAGTTATACACTAAGATAAAATACAGAGTTATCAGAAAGAATGGTGCGGTTTCAGTAATTCGTAGGAAGATTGTAGGGAAATTTCTAGATGTTATATTGGTATCCCTGAAAGCCTCCAACCCAAAAGTTTGTTTATCAGCAGTTGTAACCACAACGTCAGTTCTTGTATTGTCGTTGCGGTGAGTTTATTGAGGTACTATGTTCTCGGATAAAGACAAAGCAAAGTGTGTTTTATTGATGGCTGAATTAAAATCTGTAATTTTAGTTCAACGTACGTTTCGACGTGAATTCGGAAGCGATCCACCGCACCAAAATAACATAACACGTTGGTTCAAACAATTCGAAGAAACTGGATCGGTTAAGAAACAGAAATCAACCGGAAGACCAAGTGTACCAGACGAAACGGTTGAACTAATTATACACCATCACCCGTCGAAGGGTCGAATTAGGTATTCCAAAATCAACAGTTCACAAAGTTTTACATAAAAATCTGAAATTACACGCTTATAAAATCCAGATACTGCAGAAATTGAAACCCGATGATGGTGTAAAAAGTTACAATTTCGCTGTTGAAATGTCGGACAGAATAAGTGAAAACGAATCATTTTTAGATGATATAATTTTTACAGACGAAGCTACATTCCATGTGAATGGATGCGTTAACAGGCACAATTCACGAATATTCACGAATATTCGCGAAACAACGCGATTCGCCTAAAGTTAATGTTTGGTGTAGTGTGATGAAAAATCTTGTAATAGGGCCTTTCTTCTTTGCTGAAAAACCAATTAATGGAGTCGTGTATCTTGACATGTTAACCGATTATTGCTATCCTCAGCCGGAAATGAACTCGAAAACATTCATCGACTTCATTTCCAACAAAATGGTGTTCCCCCGCAATTCAATGCATTGGTCACGGACGCTTTGAACGAAAAATTTGGAGATCGATGGACAGGCCGTCAAGGATCCATACTTTGGCCTCCAAGGAGTCTAGACCTAAACCACTTATAATTAAAAAATTAAAAAATAATAATTATAATTATATAATAATAATTAATAATATAATTATTAATAATTAATAATAATAATATTAATAATAATATTAATAATATTAATATTAATAATAATAATTATAATTAAAAAATTTGCGACCTAAACCACTTAAAAAACAGGATTAATGAAGAAATGACAACCGTTAACAAAGAAATGTTAACTGATGTTTGGAGAGAAGTTGATTATCGTTTGAACAATTGTCGAGCGACTAAGGGCGCACATATTGAAATTTTTTAATTATATAAAAAAATGTTTGAGACGACAAATTTGAAAAATAAAAAGCATAAACTGTAACTAATTCTGTTTTAATTTAAACCATGTTCAAAACCGCACCATTCTTTTATGATAACTCTGTATATATCGAAAAATATTGTCGTATACGAATATATTTAATTTTTTTTGATAAATAAAGCTTTAGATATTAACGATAGTGTAAATTAATATCAAAAACTGTAATGTTATTTGATATAATAACTTGTAAGTATTAAAATTATATGAACAAGAATTTTTATAAAAAGATAAGAAAGAATGGAAAAATTAAATGTAATATGTAGACAAAGAAGAAAACTTAGCCTACTTGAATAAGGTTACTTAAAATATATTTCTAGAGGGAAATTTTAAGTCATATTTTTTTAAGTTGGCAACATAGAAATTACTTTTAAAACTTTTTAGCGAAGTAGATTTTAACTTGAAGAATTATTCACTTTTAAATTCATATCATACTTTATAATATTCTTACTATTGTATCTAGTTTTAATTTATGCGACTTTTAAATAAATTATTCTTAGTTTTTGTTTTTTTTTATATTTTTTAATTTTAAATTTATTATATGAAAACTTTAGTAATTTAAAATAAATAAAATTGGGAACCTGCCTGAATATATAACATTTTTAAATGTTAAAGGGTTTTTTCCAGTGGTGAGTTATTTTTTTTTTTTTTATTTTAAGTAAAAGAAAAATTTGATTTGATTTGAAGTGGAAGATAATGACTTTCTAGATCGTATAATAACCTTTGATGAAACGTAGAATCACCATTTCGAGCCTCAAATCAAAACGGCAAAGTCTTGAGTGGAAACATCCGGATTCGTCCACCAAAAAAAAAAATTCAAAACCCACGCTTCAGCCGGTAAAGTAATGTTGACGGTCTTCTGGGATTTGAAAGGCCCATTTTTAGTAACTATTCAAAAGAACGATGTACCGTGAACAGTAGGTACTATAAATACCCGTTCTAACAGAAAATGTGAGCCGCAATAAGGCGAAAACATCAGGGTGTTCTCTCAAAAGGTATGATTCTCTTGCATTACAACGCGTGCCACTACATCGCTCAGAGAACGGAAGAAACGCTCGAGAAGTTGGGTTGGGAAGTGTAGCCACATCCTTCTTACAGCCGAGAGCTTGTCACGTCCGATTTTCATTTGTTCGGCCCGTTCAAAGACTTTTTACGCGGCAAGATGTTCGACGACAAAGAAGCGGTTAAAAAAGAGGTACGCGAATGGTTCGAACAGTAAGATAAACACTTTATTATCAATACAACAGCAAGAGTTTTATTGTCATTGAATAAATCGTTTTTCTCTACATCAATTTGTCTCGTTAATCATTGAACGTCCATCGTGATTAGAAAAATTTAATTTAAGAATTAAAACTGTAATATTTATATTGAGCCTTTTAATTACAATAATGAAGCCTGAATTTTCTGAATATTTGTTTAAAATGAACTCAAATATTATTTTACTGTAATTAATGTATTCAGAATTCCTATTTTATTTGATACCGATTAATTTTTTTTCTGTATAGTCATATCACTATTATTATCAAGAGGATAAAAATAAACTATTTCACTCCTAACTTTCTTTAGTAAGCCGGGCATGGAATGATTCTTGAAGATGGCTGTATCATTATCAAGAGTAATATTTTACTAATGTAAGCTAGTCTTCGCTTATTACGATTGTTGCAGTTAAAAACTCCTTGCAATCTGAATTTTCTTTTTTCTCATTCTTTATAAAGACGTCTTTATTTCATACAACTTTACAAAAAAAAGAATTTATAAAATAAAAAAAAATTGTTTTCCTCATTATGGCGACAGTATTTACCGATTAATTTTATTTTTACAGATATTTCTGGGGAAAAAGTACAATTTCGTGACAAATTTTCATTTTAAAAACATCAACGAAAATCTGAATCTTTTTTTCATTGTTTGTTTATAGTCACATCAACGATAAGAGTCATTAGCGACTTAAATAAAACGAAATATCCATAACTAAATACGTAATAAACACCAAATGTTGGATAACAAATAGCGAAACAGGAAAATAACCACTAGACCATTTCACTACGCACAAATATTTATGAGGGATCTCACATAAGCAAACCGGCTAAACTGAGTTTTTCACTCCACTTTCACAGAATGACTGCAACAGTCTTTTGAAGAATTTTTTCCGTTTGAGCAAAGCTTTTACATCTTAACCCACTATAACTGACGACTGATGTTCAGTTCCGAACATTGGGTAATGTATAAGCAAGTGGTTTACGGACAGTTTTACATTACACCGCCTCACAGTTCTACTGAGGAGAGCCAAATAGAGGGACGTGGGGTAGCATTTTGTGCCCAATCCTTATCCTCGTTACGATGACTTTGTCTCTTCTCTCGTTTGGGGTAAAAGGTTTATCGAAGATGTTCTCCTTGATGCCATGTGAGACGATGTTAGGTCTCAGCAGCGAGAACTTATTTCATTGAGTACATAGTTTGACACGGACTGCCTTCATTAAGTCTCTCTCAAACGTCAATTCCAATCGGAGTTTTTCACTCCACTTTCACAGACAGACTGCAACAGACTTTTGAAGAATTTTTTCCGTTTGAGCAAAGCTTTTACATCTTAACCCACTATAACTGACGACTGATGTTCAGTTCCGAACATTGAGTAATCTATAAGCAAGTGGTTTACGGACAGTTTTACATTACACCGCCTCACAGTTCTACTGAGGAGAGCCAAATAGAGGGACGTGGGGTAGCATTTTATGCCCAATCCTTATCCTCGTTAGGATGACTTTGTCTCTTCTCTCGTTTGGGGTAAAAGGTTTATCGAAGATGTTCTCCTTGATGCCATGTGAGACGATGTTAGGTCTCAGCAGCGAGAACTTATTTCATTGAGTACATAGTTTGACACGGACTGCCTTCATTAAGTCTCTGTCAAACGTCAATTCCAATCGGAGATCAAGATCATTTGTTGCCGCTCTCTTGGCTACCTCATCAGCTTTTCGTTCCCGAAGATGCCGCAATAGCCCGGAATCTATAACAATACCACTGCCTTGTTTACTCTTCAGAAAGTGTCATTGGTTTGCTAAGGATTTCTCCCACCACCACCCCATTCGATCGCCCTAAAGTATAAGATCAAATATCTGTGCCACAAACCGCTAATGAGTCTCCAGGACCTAACTAGCTCCTAAAGCTAATCAAAAAGCGTGAGCGGAATAAGCGTGGTAGGACACCACTCGCTTGCGTGTTCTACCGCCCATTTGTCATATATCACTAAAATGGGTAGGTGCATCTCGTCAACTACTAAAACATATATGATAATCAATAATTACATTTATCTCGTCAAAGACAGCATTTCGCTGCCACGCCTAGGCCGCTGAATGCCAGCAAGTACCTGTCCACTATTAAAGCGCTTGGAGCCTTAATCTGGCTGGTAGCCAGCCATACCTTTCGCTTAGCTTCCTACAGCATCGCGGTAGGAAACTTTTCCCTTAGGTAAACTATTGATGTCAGTTAAACAAAGCAACCGCATCAAAGAACTCCCACACCGTCCGACACCACCACTTGACTCGCCGCTTGTGAGTGGCTAATTTTCACCTTCACCTCTAAGTTTTAGGGTAGCCTGAGTTCTGGTCCCCCCAAGAGAAAGTGTCATAGATATTTTGAATGATGTGCTCAGATTGTCCGCAAATCAGCTGATTTTGAAGTCGAGAGTTCTAAGGTTCAAATCCTAGTAAAGGCAGTTACTTTTGTACGGATTTGAGTACTATATACTGCATACTGGTGTTCTTTGGTGGTTGGTTTTCAGTTAACCCCATATCTCGGAAATGGTCGAACTGAGACTGTACAAGACTACACTTCATTTACATTCATACATATCATCCTCTGAAGTAATACCTTACAGTGGTTCCGAATGCTAAACATAAGAAGAAAAGAAAGTCAAGGTCTCAAGTACACTTCTAAAATATAATATTATCAGGAAGCTGTTCTTACTGAATTATTTTTAATATTAATTTACGTAAAAAATACGATCCAAAAATATTATTTAAAAAATATATTACGTAAAAATTCAACCGGTTTGAAATTTTTCATTTCAGTTATTTCTTTTCAGGACCATCTCATTCTCGTATATTTTGTCCGACTTTTAGTTCGATCTCTAAAATAGATATTTTAAAAGTCGGTTGTTTTAATTATTAATAATTATTAGTTAATTAATTTTAATTATTATTATGTTTTCATTTTCTTACTAAAAAAAAATTTTTATATGTTTTAGTTCTCAGTAACTCAAGGATTATATTATTCTAACCCACATCTACAATTTGGTGTATATGCTTCAGTGAAGGCAAATGGTAACTTCAACGATATTTCTGGAAATATGGGATTAAACCCAATTAGAAACATACCTAATCGATTTAGAAGTTATAACAATGCTCATATGGCAGCGTATGGAAATATCAGACCTTACTTTGACAATTTACAAAGAGGTGTAGGAAATTATATAACAAAGCCAAACAGTTCATTATTATCACCTTTTGGAATAGGGGCACTACCTTTCGTTCTAAAAAATACAAGAAAATATGATATACAACCATTAATAAACGCCGATGATAAAAATAAATACGATACAATTGATAACTTATTAAACGAAATGGGAACATTCAGTACACTTGTAGCTGGAGATGCAAATACTACAAATGATTTAACGAATGCTGGTTTTGAACAAAGAGTAAAAGCAGGAATGACTGCTGCAAATGCCTTAAAATCGTCTGGAAAAATGTTAGCAGATATGGGTGCACAAGCAATAAAATATACACTAAATGCCCCAAAAAATGTAGCTTGTAATTGTAAAAAACATCAAGGTAATACGAATACAGTATTAAGTGGTAGAATCTATGAAAACGCTACAAAATTGACTGGAGGTTTGTTTGCTGATATGGGTGACAATCCATTAAAAACAGGATTAAATAGAGAATCAGATTTATCTAAAACAGAAAACAAAAGTGAATTTACATTATCAGATTCAGCTGTTAATTTAAGAAAATATTCAGTCAATAAGAAAGCGTTACCAACTGGTGGAATCAATACAAACGCTACGGGATCGAGTGAAGATTTGTTTGCTGATATGAGTAAAAATAAAGTAGAAAGTGTATTAAATACACAATCAAATATAGCCTCTAATTTAAAGAAATATGAAGATAATATGAATATTTTGCCAAGTGGTGATTACGATTTCACAGCAGACAATATTGGATCGACTGAAAGTCTGTTTGTTGGTAAGGGTGAAAATGCAATGAAAACTGGATTAAATGAAGCATCAAATTTATCTAAAACACAAAACAAAACTGAATTTACATTATCAGATTCAGCTGCTAATTTAAGAAATTATCCAGTCAATAAGAAAGCTTTACTAAATGGTGGAATCGATACAAACGCTACGGGATCGATTGAAGATTTGTTTGCTGATATGAGTAAAAATAAAGCAGAAAGTGTATTAAATACACAATCGAATATAGCCTCTAATTTAACAAAATATCCAAGTAGTACGAATATTTTACCAAGTGGTGATTACGATTTTACAGCAGACAATATTGGATCGACTGAAAGTCTGTTTGTTGGTAAGGGTGAAAATGCAATGAAAACTGGATTAAATGAAGCATCAAATTTATCTAAAACACAAAACAAAACTGAATTTACATTATCAGATTCAGCTGCTAATTTAAGAAATTATCCAGTCAATAAGAAAGCTTTACTAAATGGTGGAATCGATACAAACGCTACGGGATCGATTGAAGATTTGTTTGCTGATATGAGTAAAAATAAAGCAGAAAGTGTATTAAATACACAATCGAATATAGCCTCTAATTTAACAAAATATCCAAGTAGTACGAATATTTTACCAAGTGGTGATTACGATTTTACAGCAGACAATATTGGATCGACTGAAAGTCTGTTTGTTGGTAAGGGTGAAAATGCAATGAAAACTGGATTAAATGAAGCATCAAATTTATCAAAAACACAAAACAAAACTGAATTTACATTATCAGATTCAGCTGCTGATCTAAGAAAATATCCTGTCAATAAGAAAGCTTTACTAACTGGTGGAATCGATACAAACGCTACGGGATCGAGTGAAGATTTGATTGCTGATATGAGTAAACATAAAGTAGAAAGTGTATTAAATACACAATCGAATATAGCCTCTAATTTAAAGAAATATGAAGATAATATGAATATTTTGCCAAGTGGTGATTACGATTTCACAGCAGACAATATTGGATCGACTGAAAGTCTGTTTGTTGGTAAGGGTGAAAATGCAATGAAAACTGGATTAAATGAAACATCAAATTTATCTAAAACACAAAACAAAACTGAATTTACATTATCAGATTCAGCTGCTAATTTAAGAAATTATCCAGTCAATAAGAAAGCTTTACTAAATGGTGGAATCGATACAAACGCTACGGGATCGATTGAAGATTTGTTTGCTGATATGAGTAAAAATAAAGTAGAAAGTGTATTAAATACACAATCAAATATAGCCTCTAATTTAACAAAATATCCAAGTGGTACGAATATTTTGCCAAGTGGTGATTACGGTTTCACAGCAGACAATATTGGATCTACTGAAAGTTTGTTTGTTGGTAGGGGTGAAAATGCAATGAAAACTGGGTTAAATGAAGCATCAAATTTATCAGAAACACAAAACAAAACTGAATTTACATTATCAGATTCAGCTGCTAATTTAAGAAATTATCCAGTCAATAAGAAAGCTTTACTAAATGGTGGAATCGATACAAACGCTACGGGATCGCGTGAAGATTTGATTGCTGATATGAGTAAAAATAAAGTAGAAAGTGTATTAAATACACAATCAAATATAGCCTCTAATTTAAAGAAATATCAAGATAATATGAATATTTTGCCAAGTGGTGATTACGATTTCACAGCAGACAATATTGGATCAACTGAAAGTTTGTTTGCTGGTAAGGGTGAAAATGCAGTACAAAATGGATTAAATACACCATCAAATTTATCCTCCAATTTTACAAGATATCCAGATAATATGAATACTTTTCTTAGTGGTAACATCGATGCAAATGATGGATTGAGTGAAGGTTTGTTAGGTGAGGAGGACAGTGGCGTTAAAACTGAATTCAAATCAGAATCAAATTTAGCTAATAAAAAAAACTATTTATATTATCAGGTTTAGCTGAAACAATATCAAATTCATTAAATAATTCTGGTAATATGAAAAATTCACTAAATTCTACGAAAGAAGAATCAACAAATACTGGATTAAATACTACTATTCTTAAACAAGTTGCTAATTTAATAGATGATCGCACTTAAAAACGGTTTTGAATCAGGTAAAAGTAATTAGTAACATTTCAAAATTCAGCGAATAAAATATCTGACATATGTTACCATTGATGGGATAAACACTAACTGGGAAGTTAGTGTTTAGCTAAAAATCGAAGAATTACATTTTTTAAAATTAAAAATATATAAATACATAACTTAAAAAATAATTTATTACGCTTGCTCATTTTATTTATAATGATATAAATAAAAAAAAGAAACACAATATCTAAAATGTACTATTTTATTTCTTTATTTAATTAGAATTATAAAAACATTAATTTATAACATAAATAAGTAGTTAAGGTTATATTAAAACATCCTTTTTTGAATGTTCTTATGGTCAAACGCATTTTGCGATTTTATAAACTATTGTAGTTAGGTTCTCTGCTACTAGGGAAAAGGAAGTACATGAAATATTTTTCTACATAAAAATGGCCAGAAGATGTTAAGTAAAGCGACAATTATTGTTAAATGACTGCTTGACGTGTTCGACTATTTTATAGATATTGACTGAGTGGTATATTTTTTATTTAATGTGATAATTAAATTAATTTCAATAATACTATTCTCAATATCATTAATATCAGCAGCTTGCGCGCGCAGCATACAGTCCCCGACATTGGATCTCGGTTCATACACACGTACAGGGCACTTCATAATGTTCTTAGGAGTTACAAAAATTCAGTAAAAAAAAAGTATTTCATTTACCTAAATGAAAGTTGTACGAGGTGATGCAGGGACTCAAACAGTTTTTGTTAAAATCTATAAATATTCAATATTGCTCCTCTGGTGACACGGTACACATCAACACGAAAGTCTAGCTCTTGCCAAACTCGTTCTAACATGTTATTTTCGATAGAGTTAATTGCATTGATTATGCGATCCTTTAGCTCAGCGATATCGTGCGGCATTGGTGGGATAAACACCTTATCTTTCATGTAACCCCAGAGAAAGGATCACATGGCGTGAGGTCTGGTGATCTTGGTGGCCACAGCATAATGTGTTGCTCAGACGCACGTCCTATCCAGTGCCGAGGTAATGTTGTGTTAAGGTACTGTCGAACCTCGTTATGAAAACGGGCAGGAGAACCGTCTTGCTGGAGAAGGAAGTTGAGTAGCTGAGGCATAAGCCATAATTGTAACATATCCAGGTATATCATGCCGGTTACTGTCGTTTCCATAAAAAAGAACGGCCCATACACTGCCTCACGAGAGATCGCACAAAAAACGTTTACTTTCGAAGAATCCCGAATGTGTTCCGCATAAGCGTGTGGGTTTTCAGTTCCCTAAACTCGCACGTTATGACGGTTTACTTTGCGGCTAATAAGGAAAGTAGCTTCATCGCTGAAAATTATTTTGTGTAGAAAACCTTCATCTAACAACATCTTTTCCTGTAACTGTAAACAAAAATCTTGCCTACGTGTTTTATCTCCATCAGAAAGACGCTGGATTAACTGAAGATGGCACGGTTTGCATAATAAACGTTTACGGATATTTCTCCACACTGTTGTTTTCGGAATTCGTAAGTCTCTGCCTGCAGTCGTAGTCGATTTTGACGGGCTGCGAATGAAACTTGCACGCACACGTTCGCCATTGACTTCAGAGATTGATGGACGACCGGTTGATTTTCGCTTGCACAAGCAACCCGTTTCACTGAATTGTTTATACCATTCACGAATTTAATTGTCACTTGGTGGCTTCTTATGAAATTTCAACCGAAACGCACGTTGCACAGAAATTACTGACGTTGACAAGTGAAATTCTAACACACAAAACGACCTCTCGCCTCCCGTGGCAGCCATTTCCTCTACTGTCGACGCCTAGGGAGAAAATAGTTTACTAACTGCCTAGTATATGTAAAAAAAAAGTGTTTGAAGTAGTCTTTCGTACAGTACTTGTTTTATTCTTATGACTGAAATAGTTTTTTGTTAATGAATTTTCGAAACTCCGAAGAACATTATGAAACGCCCTGTATGATCTCTCACACACAGGCTATTAATAAAACAGTAAGCAATGATTTGGTCACTGTGTAATTTCTGCACAGTTCGAACACGTACACTACACAGTGAAAGTACGGCACTGTTTTCGAGGTAATTTGTACCCACCTGGTCAGTCAATACGAGAGTTGGGTCATAGTGGGAATGAAACGTAGATTTTAACGAAGGATGCGGAGAACCGCCGATATAAATGGTAAAGAGTGTAGTATGTATATTACTAAAACTTTCACACTAATACTTCGGATATTAACATATAAGCAATAACGTTTCTATAAAACATACATGTGAGAACCCTTGTTTTCTGATTACGGCTTGCAAAGCATGCAGTTCTGATTTCTACTGTAAGGGTAAAATAAAATCATATTTAAATTTTCGTAATCATTATCACGTGCTTTTGTCAGGAAACTTATTTATGGCTCCCTTGGAGAGCCGATTGTCATTATAATTGTTATTTAGAAAATAACATTTTCGTAACACAAATTTGGCACATATATACTCGTATATATTTTAACCCAAAATACTAAAATTGATCCTAGAACCGTATATATAGTAATTTCTAGGAAAATCCTTGAAAAACTAAAAAAACTATAGTTAGAAAATACTTTTTGAGTTAGCCGTAAATTAACATTGAACAATGACGAATAAAAAAATAATAATCTGAAGTAAAGACTACATACAATTTAATTCTGAGGAACTTAATTTAAGTTAATAAAAAAAATACGGCATTTTATAAAATTAAATTTTAATATAAATCAGAAAACGTAACAATTTTAAACAGAACGAAAATTTTTCTTCATAATACAAAAAAAAAATCCCTTTTGGCTCGCCGGAAGGCGGAGGTAGATTTCACCGGTGCTAAGTAGCGGATAAAAAAAATTTCCACCTTAAAGTTAAGAAAAACTTAAAATTTACTCAACACGAAAATGGTTGCATGTGAAAAACACAAAAAAAAAATACAAAAATATATTTGATTACACATAAAAAATTATTTTTTAAAAAAGCTTTTATTTAACTAATATTAATATTAACATTAATAAAAAAAGGAAACAAATTATAAAAACCCTCTAAACAGTAAAAAAAATAAGAATTAAATAAAATTGAGAATTTTAAACACAAAAAACATAATATATTAACAAATATAGAAATGCACTGAAAAGTGAAAATCAATTATATAAATACATAATAATTATTACAGGGCGTATGCAAAACGTCTTATGATAGACTCGAAAAAACGATCCTGGCAGCAATACGTGTCATCCATTGACAAAACTACTACTGCATCAGATGTTTGGAGGAAAGTGAAGGCGATTTGTGGGCGTAATGATTTTGCTCCCATAGCTAGCCTTCAAGATGAAGATGAAATAAAAGACACTCCATATGAAATTGCAGAGCTGTTATCCAATCACTTCGAAAAGGCCAGCAGAACGGCCAACTACGAAGAAGATTTTCGTACTAAAAAAGAACAACTTGAAGGTCTACTAAACTTCAGAACTGAGTATAATTACTCATATAATGTACCTTTTAAAATGGAAGAATTCGCGAAAGCGTTGGAAAAATCAGGTAACACAGCTGCTGGTCCGGATGAAATCCACTATAATATGATCAGGCAGCTGAATACCACTGCAAAGCGTAGATTATTAGAACTTTATAATAGAATATGGCGGGATGGAACGTACCCGCAGCAGTGGAAAAAAGCTCATGTTGTTCCAGTACCAAATAAAAATAAAAATTTAACAGACCCCAATAGCTATCGTCCTATTTCTTTGACGTGTGGTATGGGAAAAATACTGGAAAAAATGATTAATAATCGACTCGTCTGGATTTTGGAAAAAGAAAACCTGATATCACCGTATCAAGCAGGTTTTCGGCAATACCATTCTACCACTGATCAAATGATCAGCTTAGAGGACGTTATATATAACAGCTTCATTAAAAGGAAACATTGTGTCGGAGTCTTCTTTGATCTTCAGAAGGCTTTCGATATGACCTGGCGTCATGGTATAATGCTCCAGATACATGAATGGGGCATTCGTGGCAATCTGCCTATACTACTCAGCAACTATATGAATGACCGTACTTTCCAAGTACGAGTCAGTAGCGAATATTCATCTGTAAGAAATTTGGAAAATGGCATACCACAAGGTTCGCCGTTGAGCGGTACCTTGTTTACCATTGCCATCAATAAATTGATATTAGCCATTCCAGCAGAAACCAGCAAAAGCGTCTATGTTGATGATCTGGCAATTGGGTATGCCAGCAACAAGACTGCTATGGTGAGGTAAAAATTGCAACGAGCGATCAATGCTCTAAATGAAGTTGCAAAGAGTAACGGATTTCAATTCTCACCAGAAAAAACGTGCTGTGTACACTTTTGTAGGAAGAGAATTCCTCATCAAAGTCCTGCGTTGACAATTGATGATAATCCAATACAATATAAAGACAGCGTAAGATATTTAGGACTAGTATTGGATAAATCCCTTACATGGGGATTACATATACAGGACTTGAGTGATAGATGCAAAAGAGCCCTAAACATTATAAAATGTTTATCGAACTTAAATTGGGGCTCAGACAAAGAGACATTATTGAGATTGTATAAAGCATTGGTTCAATCTAAACTAGACTACGGATGTATCGTATATTCATCCGCTAGAAAGTCGCATTTAAAAAAGTTAGACGTAGTTCATAATAGCGGAATAAGATATGCAACAGGCGCTTTCCGCACAAGTCCGGCGGCTAGTCTGATGTCTGAAGCCGGAATAATGCCACTACATTATAGAAGGGAGATCCTCTTGTTAAGATACGCAGCAAATATATGGGCTTATCCTGCTCATATAAATAATAAATTATTTACGAATCATCCCATGGCTGCATTATACGAACGTCGTGCTACCTATTCCAGACCAGCCGGGATTAGGTACCACGAATTAAGAAATAAATATGAAATTGCCATTCCAGATACATTGGCAATTTCTACTAGAGAAATAACGCCATGGCTCTTGCCAGCGGTAAATACAAGTTTGGATCTCTTTCAAGGAGAAATAAAAAAGAAACCAGCAGTGATCATACAGCAGGAATTTTTGGCAACCGTCAGTAGCTACGAAGAACATATTAGAATTTATACTGACGGTTCTAAAACCGAACATGGTGTTGGATGCTCAATATATGTAAATGAAGAAGCCCACTTTTGGAAACTGCCATATGTGGCCAGTGTCTACACGGCAGAACTCACTGCAATTCAGCAAGCTCTTCGCTACACTGAACACTATTGCGAAGAGAGAGTGCTAATATATTCCGATTCATTAAGTGCACTTGTCGCAATTCGGAACAAAAACATTAAGGATGTCCTAATTGCAAACATCCTGTCCATTTTATACGTTCTAAAAGAACGAGGACAGCGATGCGTATTTGTATGGACTCCGGGGCATGCTGGTATTACAGGTAATGAAATCGCAGACGAAGCTGCCAGAAAGGCAACAGTCTGCGATGATTTGGATGCATTTCCTGTAAGAGTGGCAGATGTTAAAAACCGTCTAACAAACATAGTAAGAAACAAGTGGAACGCTGAATGGAGGAGTTTAAATACAAAATTAAACTCAGGTAAATCTTCTCCTTATAAATGGAAAAGCGACTTTAAGTTGACTCGCCGTGAACAAGTAGCGGTGACCAGACTTAGAATCGGTCACATGCGATTAACAAATTTATATTTGTTAACCGGCGAAGTTAGACCAATGTGCGGTGTTTGTAATAAAACACTGACAATCAAGCATCTAATAGAAGAGTGTACTATATATGAGGACCTCAGAAAGAGGTTCCGTCTTACAAATAATATTAGTGCTGATCTGGATAATGGAAATGAAGAAAATATAGTTGAATTTCTACACGCCAGTCTATATAATGAAAGTTTAAAGCTGTGGTAAAAGATACTCTAAGCGGTAGTTTATATATATATATATATATATATATATATATAGAAAGAAATGGTATTGATAAGTTTAATTTTAATTTTAATTTCATGGTCTTTTGAGAACCTTATCTCAAATTTTAATATCGGGGCCCTTTACACCCCATAAGTGTTTGTGATTGTCCTTATCTTTTATGGCTTAAATGTTTTGTGTAGTTTGTGCTTTTAAATAAAATGTAAGGGCCCTTTACACCCTTACATATGACGTTTCAGATGGTGATAGTAATTTCTTTTAAAGATTGTGACGAGTGCTAATGACCTTAGCAGTCGATGCCCGTAAAATTACAGATAAAAAAAAAAAAAAAAAAAATAATTATTACATTTTAAAATTAAAAGTAATGAAAGTATTTAGTTAAATAAAAGCGTGGCTCAGTTTTTATAATTTATTTAAAGCAATAAAACATTTATTTTTACAACAATTAATCTTAATTTTCATTTTCAATAACGACGCGAGGAGGCGGAAAGGTCTGCTGGAACCTCTCCAATTGAGACTGACTAGCTGCAAGTAACAATCTGGGAAAAAGCACCCACTCGCTTTCTTTGTACGTGTTCTCACATAGTTGAAGTTCATCCTCGAATTCTGCTTGTAATCTAAGCCAAATTGAACGCACTATTTCCGCTAAAAGTTTCATTTTAATTACTTATGAATTTTTATTTAACGAATTCATAATTACGATTACAATTATAATAATGATAATAATTAATAATTTTTCAGATTACCGTCTCTTAAAATTATTCTCTGAAAATCTAAGTTTTATTGCTCTCTCTCTCTGTTACTTCTAACAATGTTACATACTTCACCGTTACAGAACATACCGCGATAAAATAATAATAAAAAAATCTAATGTATTCCTTCTGTAATAGAAAACCCTCAACCAAATGATTCAATCTGATTCTTCTCTATTTGATCTCTCCAATCTCCTAAGGCATTGTGGGAGGGATTGTAATTAAAATGGCACATATTATACCTGTATGTCTTTAACCACCACCTCTCTCTTTTACTTTTTTAGTCTCCGGGAATTACCGTTCAGGTATTACTTCAGAGAATGAAAGAGGATGATATGTATGAATGTAAATGAAGTGTAGTCTTGTACAGTCTCAGTTCGACCATTCCTTAGATGTGTGGTTAATTGAAACCCAACCACCAAAGAACATCGATATCCACGATTTAGTATTCATATCCGTGTAAAAATAACTGACTTTACTAGGACTTGAACACTGGAACTCTCGACTTCCAAATCAGCTGATTTGAGAAGACGGGTTCACCACTAGACCAAATCGATGGGTTTTCCTGAGATGACGGTTAATTGAAACCCAACTACCAAAGAACACCGGTATCCACTATCTAGTATTCAAATCCGTATAATTTTACCATCACCAACACAGAAATTGTATCTTTCTTTACTGACAATACACCATCCAACACCATCCAATATTTGAAGCAAAGTAGTCACAGGTGCTGACTGTAACAACAAGATAAAGAACAGGAGGAGTTGGTGAGGAGGAGTAAAACCCTTTCTGCGACCATCAACAGCTTTGTTTAAAAGCTTCCTACCAAGATCTCTTCAGAGCTCTAAATAGAGGATTATATCAATAAATTGAAGATAGAATCTGGGAACATGCAAATTGACCTAAAGGAAAACTTTCCCTTACAAATAATTTGACATATATGGAAGACAATGAACCGATTAAAAGTTGAGGTACTGAAATGAAGGACAAATTTCCTGCTTGCGAATTATGATAAGTTGTTTGAATGTGAATTATTGTACGATCAAAATCACTAATTCTTTGAAATTTTGTTATTTTTTAAAAATCAAGTTTGACCTACACAAGTAGGTATGAAACTACTACCTAATATTGTAAACAATATCACTGAACATGAAACGTTTTTCTATTAATTTAGTCTAAAACTTAATCATAATAAGAAATTTAAAACCATTTATAAAAATTACTTATATTTTTAACTTTATTTATGTACATATTATTAATAAATAGCGCTTGTTACTAAAAAATTATATTACTTAAAATCAACCAATCATAGAACGATTAAATTCAACCAATTAAAATAAAAGCAGAGTGCACGTGCGCTAGTGTGTACAAGTTGAACTTATAAAATTAAACTACATGTACATAAAAATAGAAATAAAATAACATGAAAGGGGTTTAGTTTTTGAGGGTAATGCATTTCTTGATGACGACATAAAGGATAGAGGTCATTTCAACCACATGTTCAAACCCTAATTGTGAGCAAAATAACCCTTCAGGATTCAACCAACTAGCCTTTTGGTCTTCAGTCTATCCATATTTAGGTTATCAAACATTTTCTAAAATATATATATATATATATATATATATATATATCTGTGTATAAGGTTTGCTAGTCTATATACCAACATACTTTTTTTAAATCGACTTTTTAAAGGAGACATAAACGTTTATTATAGGCTATAAGACGGTAACATCACTTTATAGCTTCTTATATTATTTTATTTTTATCACCACGATTTTTATATTTATTTTATAGATAAATATTAGTACTAATAAAAAATAAAATTAAAGCTATCTTGATTTTATCATTACTATTAATAATCAAATTATCTTATCTATCTGGGATAGTTCACTTTATAGGCGGTAAACTAACTAATGTAGTATAACTACTGGTTTTAGAAATTTTATTGATATATCCAACCTAGCTGAAGCAGAATTGGCTGGAGTGTAACCCAACAAGAATTACTTGGTAATATATATTTCTAAGGAGAAAATAAAAAGACTATAACTCATGATTATAATTTTTATAGTATTTTTTATTTCCGCTAGGATTATGATAACTGATATGAGGATTCTTTTCTACCCTTTCAAGCATTGTCATTCATTAACGCGTCTCGGAGTACCTCCATTCTCAAAAGTACTTTTAACACTGAATCTTCTTGGAACGGAACGTAAGGATAGTGGGATTTATGTATAGCCTTACTAATCGTAGAACCTGGATAAAAATCCAGGATGATTCATATCACGTGTTGTACATCTGCTCAAAATATGAGTTTAGGCGAGCAGAGATGATCAGGGAGTTTCAAGGTATTGGTTCCAGTCTGGATCTGCAGGCTAACTTGAAAGTTAGAGATGAGTAGCGCATTTTTTGAAAGATTTTTGATGCTCAAAAGGATTGCAGATGGTATTTAATGTAGAATAATAGTAGCCTGGGTGGCTGTGAACCATCCAGGCTACTATTATTATTCGTTTGGGTACTTTTCCGCCAGAGTAGCGCGTTCGGCAATTGTGCCGGGTTGTGGTTTCGTATGTTCGTTTGTTGATTTATGGATAATTTTGGTTGATTTGATATGGTAGATCAAAATTGCCATTTGTAAATAATTTTTGAAAGTATGAGATTAATATTTTGTTACAACTCAAATTGTACATTTTTATTGGTTATAATTTTTTGACTCGGGTTAGGTAGGTGTGTTTAAAAAATATTTTTTGTTAATTGATTAGTTTTAACACCGATGTAAATGTCTTTCGTGGCATTTGCATCGATCCAATCCTGATAGAGAACGTACTGATGAATGATATACGTAATCATATATTAAGGGTCTAGAAGATGACCTCCGGTAAAACCCATTAGGGAACGGAGGGTATGGTGTGGCGAACGGGTGATTCACAACTCGGGTGTCTTCTCCTATAAGATCAGGATGGATGACCTTGGGGGAGTAACCACATATGTGCTTAATTCTCCCGGTTCACAACAGTCCACCCATTGAAGTCCTTTCGGTGGTAACGCCATCCGGCCTAGCAGAAATACACATTTTGGGGGCCCTAGTGTTTGGAGGATGCAATGCACTTCTCTTCTCAGGAGGGAGTTGCATGTGCTAACAGTGACACAATTATAAGATTTAGGAAAGGTTGATGGATGTTGTGTGAAACAAAGTTAGGAAACTTTTTTCACTCTGGTTATCTTTTCATTGCATCTCGGCTGGATTCAGGTCCGGATTCTTGTCCGTGGTAGCGGGTCCATCTTCATTCTTCTTTGGCATTTCCTTAAAACCGGCTGTAAATAATTTACAAACCACAAACCTTAAATTATTCCATGACTATTAAAAGGGTGACAGAGGGAAAGTGCAAAACTCTTCTCTCTTCTGTCGGGCGACTGTTAGGCTTTTTCTTACGCATTTGTCGCTGTCAGTCGGCGGTCTTCTTCATCTTCTTGATTTGGAAAAGAGGATGTTCGGAACTTATAATTGATTTAGCAATATTAGCGTTCGCAAATGGAAGCGGCGATTGCCTTATTTTATTTATTTCGTTTAGTTAGAAGCTTCGAAGAAACTTGAAGAAAAATGAAATCTAATTTCTAGACGCACGTGCATTTAGGAAGGGTTTAATAGGACCACAAGAGCGAAAAATGTGTTCTTCTCGGCTGCATCGCTGTAACCAGTCTTTCTTTCTGTTTCTGTTTAGCCTCCAGAACCATCGTAAAATATTACTTCAGAGGATGAATGAGGGCGATATGTATGAATGTAAATAAAGTGCAGTCTTGTACAATCTCAGGTCAACCATTCCTGAGATGTGTGGTTAATTGAAACCCAACCAGCACAGAACACCGGTATCCACGATCTATTATTCAAATCCGTATAAAAATAAGTGCCTTTACTAGGATTTGAACCTTAGAACACTCGACTTCGAAATCAGCTGATTTGCAATGAAGAGTTCACCACTAGGCAAACTCAGTGGGTTAGTCTAGCGCTGTAACCAGTCTGCTGCACCTATAACGACCTGAGTTTTTCTGAGTTGGGAAGCTCCGCCCGCTCACCATTCCTACTTTCATAGCCCCTCCTCTGCTTTGTCCCTCCCTCTTTAACGGTTTTAAAATTTTTGTAATTTTTTTATTTTAACAATTATCCATTATCACCCCTCCATTCCTTTTCCTTATTCTTAATCCATTCTTCCCCATTCTGATTTACATGATCCTGATCCATATTACGGGTAAATATTGATCATTTACATCCGATAAAAAATTATATGGACAGTTGGCTATTTATGTCAATTTAAACTATTTTAACTTTATTAAGATGTACGTTTCCCATGAATTACTTTTCTTTTATTATTATGTTTTTTAAATTAAATTATTTCTTAAATTTCAACAATGTTTATTATAAAATAGCATGAAATTAAAAACAAGAAATTACCGGAAACTATCCAATAAATCTATAATTTGAGGCTTACTTCAAAACGATGAAATTAAACAAAAAAAAAATAATAAAATAAAAAAATATAATAACTCTTTTTATTTTTAATGAGTTTATTTAAGTAAACCGATTTATTATTTTAAATTATTATTATTGGCTGTAAGTATCAGTATATTAAAATTTTGCCAAATGTAATGACAAAAACTAAAAATTAAAATATAATAAAAAAAAGTAATAAAATATATATTATTTATTTTTATAAAATATTATCAATATAAAAAAATTAATATCTGAATGAAATGTTGTAAGTTATTAAAAAAAAGAAGAAGGAAAATAAAATAAATAAATAAAATAGATAATAAAATGACAGAATTCACGCAAGTATAGAATACATATCAGTGTTATAAACGTTAGAGGAAGTATAATGGGGAAAAAGCAGTTATAAAAAAAAAGTACAAAATGATATAACAAAAAAAAATGTAAAGAAAATAGGTTAGGTCCCAGGAACGAACTGCAATAAAACGATGAACGTCTCTTTGGTTCACAACTTTTTCTTCTGTTCTATTACATTTATTTTTTGTATTTCATAGTACACAATTCAGCAACAACCGCAGTAATAGTTTTATCGTTTGCTAACTTAAGTTCAAACATTTTAGTTCTGTTTAACTTTAGAAAATGTAGATTTATTTTATTACGTATGTACTGTACATGTAATACATGAAAAATACTATAGTATCAGCAAAACGTGATTTTATATATTTTTTAATTTACTGAACTTTTCTTATTTACAATTAGTAGTAATTTTTTATTTTCTATCGTTTTTGTTATTATATCATTACTTGGTAGTTAATTATACAGATTTTACATAAACAAGATTTAAAAAAAAATTTACGTTAAGATTCAGATTATGCGAAATAGCATAGAAAAAGAAGCTTTTTATTCCAGGCAACCGGATGTCAAAAAGAACTTTAGTAGGAGAGATACAAAACTATCTAATTAAAAACCAATTTTTTCTAAAGAATTTTAAATAGGCAATCTGTATCAATTTATTAAGAAAATTTTATAAGAATCTAATGCAACCTTATACGCTTATTTTTATAAAGCAGGATAATAATTAAGCAAAGAGTTTATCAGAAAGTTATTCGCTTTTCAGGTAACAAATATTTTTAAGAACATGGCAACAGTTTTACAGACTAAATCGAAAATTATCTGGAATCCTGTTATAAATGCCACATTAATATAATGATATAACTTCAAATGAGGTAAAATAAAAAAATAAAATAATAAAATAACCTATTAAGGTCAATTACGGAAAAAACCTCATTCAAATTACAAATCTAGAATCTTTAGAGAACTATAGAGAAATAAAAAGCTAATAAGCTAATCAATACCATTTTTTCTACTTCGGTGGAAAGTACTGTAATTATTGATAAACTTTGGTGTTCCTCAAGGTAGCATTTAAAGAATCTTTAGAGAATCTATAGAGAACTAGAATCTTTAGAGAACTATAAAGAAATAACACTAAGCTAATCAATACCATTTCTTCTTTCTCGGTGGAAAGTACCGCAATTATTGATAAACTCTGGTGTTCCTCAAGGCAGCATTTTAAGCCCATCATTTTTTATTAATTAATATTTTAGGGTTTACGTAATAATAAACGATATATTAATTAGTGGTACATTTGTAGATATTGTAATAATTTTTATGATAGATGATTCTCTAATACGATCCTAACAAAAAATCATTGGAACAACTAAATAACTGTTATAAGAAACGGATGTTCATATCATAAAAATGAAAATAAATTATATGCCATATTTACCACGAAAATGGATAAATACTGTAGTGTTGGAAACATTCCAAATACCATTTAATTTTAGAGATGAAGGAAGCGTTTTTTATCTTAAAAGAGGTCTGTGCATCTTTTAAGGTGCTGTTTAGTATCTAAAAGAAAGTCCATTGACACAAATCGGTTAAGAAGCATACTCATAAAAATTATTCGTTATTTTTTTTAAATTAATAAAAGTGTAAATTTTACTTAGAAAATAAAATTTGTTACAACTGAAAATTAGCAAGTTTTTAATAATTTAAAAAATGGCTGTCATTTGTAATTTTTTAAATGTAAAATCTACCTATTTAATAATTTTTAAATGTATTTATTGTAGTGTAACACACATACAGACACACACACACACAGACACACACACACACACACACACACACACACATACACATACATACATACATATATACAATTTTTTAATAACACATCTAAAACCCACTGTTATTAACCACATAAATTGATATAAAAAAAGACAAACCGGAAATCCAAAGAAAAAAATTATGTTTTACTAAGTTATTTTTCCTTTACTTCAATGAGCAGAATCAGCATATTAAAATCAAAACACCTTTCATGTTTCAGAAAATTCCTACAAAACTTTATAGTTGTATTACTCTAATAAGACCCACCGGTATGGTCTAATGGTGAACTCGTCATCGCAAATCAGCTGATTTCAAAATCGAGAGTTCTAAGGTTCAAATCCTAGTAAAAGCAATTACTTTTATACGGATTTGAATATTAGATCGTAGATACCGGTGTTCTATGGTGGTTGGGTTTCAATTAACCACACATCTCGAGAATGATCGACCTGAGACTGTACAATACTACATTTTATTTACATTCATACCCTTATCATCTTCATTCATCCTCTGTAGTAATATTTTACGGTGGTTTCGGAGGTTAAACAGAAAAAGTAAGAATACTGTAAAAATAATGAAAAATGTATTTGTAAATGTTTTCTTTTTAAGATAAGACTAGTAAAACATCTCTTTCTAGAAGTTTTACTACGTGAATTGTGGGGAAAAATTAATGGTTTTATATCGTTTTTGATCTAAAAATTGGAAAATAACAAGGAACCTATAATTTTAGTAGTTATCAAGAAAATTATTGTAAAGCCCAAGAAATTTAACATAGAAAATAAACATTTTTAGGCTTGACATAATTTGTTTTTTAAAGCTTTTATTTACAGTCGCATCAACAAGTACAGTCATTAGCGACTAAAGTAACACTTAGTAAAGTATCATATAGTTATACAAAACAACAAAAATAATGAGGAACAATAAATAATAAACATAGACAAGTGACAACAATAAATACAAAATAAAATGCATAAATTAGCTAAAAATCACTAAAAATCAAATTCTCATGCCACTGTAGGAGAGAAACCACAACAGACCTTTTACACCACCTTCGTTCTGGTTTAATACAAATTTCATATCTTAACCCGGGTCTAAGTTTTGTCGTATGGTTACAAAGACTGAGCAATCAAAGAGCAGATGATGCACGGAGCATTTGACCTTGCAAGCCTCACAGATCTTCTGACGAGAGCCAAGTAGATGAGCGTGGGTAAGCCTGGTGTGTCCAATTCTTAGCCGAGTTAAATGTAGTTGGTTAAGTTTTATAATTTAAAAAATCTGTACAGAAGCTAATTATTAGAAGATTTATACCAGTAAAAATCAACTGAAACAAAAAAGATTTAGAAAATTTCCACTTTTATTTAAAACAAAATAGATAAAAATTTAGTACAAAAAAATTAAAAATCTCTAGTAAGATAGAAGTGAAATATCGATGATGAAGACGAAGAATGAGAGAACTGGATGAGGCTTTTGAGATGTGAGTATAAAAAAAGATGGAGAAAGTAAAACAGACAGATAAAGTGAGGAATGAAGAAGTAATGAACAATGTTAAAAAGAAAGAACAGTTAAGTGGAAGAACACAAAAGAAATGGAAATTGGTTTGGATATATGATTAAAGGAAATGGAATCTTCAAGACTGAATTGGAAGAGACAGTAGGAGAAAGGAAGAAGGATGAAGTTAATAGATGAGGTGACAGTGGAAACTACAATGGGACGAAGAAGACTTAGGTGGAGATAACGGTGGCATAAGAAACCTCTCTCTCTTTATTTTTATGTTTAGCCTCCGGAACCACCGTAAGGTATTATTCAGAGGATGAATGAGGATGATATGTATGAATGTAAATGAAATGAACTCTTATACAATTTCAGGTCGATCATTCCTGAGGTTAACTGAAACACAACCACCACTAAAGAACATCGGTATCCACGATCCGTATAAATCCGGATAAAGGTAACTGGTTTTACTAGGATTTAAACCTTAGAACTCTTGACTTCGAAATCAGCTGATTTCCAATGACGAGTTCACCATTAGACCAATCCGGTTGGCATAAGAAACCTGCTGCCAGGCAGAACACCACATAATGATGAATTATAAATTAAATTAAGAACATTTTTGATGTTTTGGAAAAAATACAAATGAAAGAAAAATATTTACTACCATTTTTTTAGCTCGTATATTATCAACTGATGACCGAAAATTTAAATTCGTGTTTTGGTGTGGAATCACAAAAAAGAAATACCGGGATGTTATTTCTATAACGAAAATAAAATGGGTTTTATACAGTGAAATATTAATTAAAAAAACCCTATATTTGATATTGATTATTCCTATGTTTGAGTATATGATGGGACAACCTCTTCACTAGTCCCTTAAATTAAGAAAGACAATTATTTCTATTAAATCTTTTTTAAATATATAGAACGGTGAGAAACAATTGAATAGTCAAAATCTTACTTTGATTTAATGCCATTTTTTAATTATGAGAAATGGTCAAAGGTATGTAATTTTTTCAAATCGAAATAAAATGAACCATTTCAAACTTGAAAATTCTATTGATTTTACAAATCCTTATAATAAAAACAAAAGTATTATTCAGTGGTTAAACGCTGAAAAAAAGACATAAAGACAAGAAAGGTGACACTGTAATTATTTTTATTGAAATGTATTAAACATGTTAAATAAAAATAGAAAAAAGTTTTTATTTCTTTTTCTTATTACTGGCCAGTGAATGTAGCTTCTAGCCAATTCTATGTATGTACATAAAAAATATGTAAAATGAGAAAACTTTAAATTGGTTTAATTACATTTTTATAGTACGTAAATAAGCCTATTCAAAACGTTTTTATAATAAACGATTATAAAATAAATCCTGTCATTGAATTTATAAAATACGCGTTTTAAATGAAAAAAGTTTAATCGATTGTCTATTAAAAAAAACTTCAATACGAGGACAATATAGAAGTTTTAAACGTTTAAAATAGTACTTTAAATTTAAACCATACTTTACAAACTCTGTTAAAAGAATAAAATTTTTATGTATTATTGAACAATAGAGTTTCACAATTTTATTATATAATAACAAATTTTTAAAAATCCTGTGTTCATTAATCAAGATTAACGATTTCAAATGATTTTGATAAATATGAATTTTTATATTTTAATTTAATGTTATTTATTATACAATACTCTTTATTAATCCCTCGTTATTTGTAATTTTTTTATATCGGTTTCATTATTTCGCGGAATTATAAAACAATACAATAATTTATTTTAAATAATAAACATTTTTTAATTCGAACGTAAAATTGTTTTTTTTTTTTTGCCAAACCAAAGAACGATATTAGCGAACTATTATATAAACCGATTATATCAAATACTTTTTACACGATTGCCCAAAAAGGAATTGATGTATTTAGGATGTATGTATGTTTGTTCCACTGTAGCAGTTCAACGGCTGAACCGATTTAGATATATGGCCCCGTGTTGGAATCCTTACGTTACCGGTAGCTTCACAGGCTATATATATATATATATACATACTAGCAGACCCGGCAATGCTTCGCTATTGCTAGATTTGAGTGTATATATATATATATATATATATATATATATATATATATATATATATATATATATATACACATATATAGATTAAATGAACACAATTGAAAGTTTGATAAAACATTAACAAAATGAATACTACGAAACTTCACAAAATTTAACCTTTCCCTTTTACCCTTTCTCCATTTTCTTTTTCCCATTTCTTTTTTCACAATTTCCATTTTTAACACATTTCCTTTCCACCGTTTCTCCCCTTCTCCCTTTCCCTTTACATATACTAATTCCTAATTTCCTCCCCTTTAAATTTCCTTCCCCCATTTCTATTTCCTTTATTTCCCTTTCCCCTTTTCTCTTCACTTTTATCTTTTCCCTGTTTACCCTTTTTTCTTTTTTCCCTTCTTCCCTTTTCCGATTTTTTCTTTTCTCCCTTTTTCCCCGCGCATAAATCAGTCCAGTAGTCTTTTAGTCTATAGTGGACACACATGTCGGAAACATTGAAATGGAATCGTAAAATATTTAGTATAGCGTGTGTTGCTTTTACGTCCAACAGATAGCGCTGTTTTTCAAAAAAACATGTTTTTACCTGTCACAGTCGGTGAGACCCCGACACTACCGTCTCTTGAGGGCGGAAGGTGGCTGGTAGAATTTTTCACTCCTGTAAGGAAAAAAAAAGAATGTATTCAAATCCATATAAAAGCAATTAATTTTTACTAGGATTTGATTCTCAAAACCTTCGGCTTGGAAAATCCGCTGTTAAACAAGTGATTTGGGACGACGAGTAAAGCCATTAATTTAATTTATTCACTAGTTAAACTATAGATAAATTAAACAATTCTTTTATTTTTACAACAAAATAAAGGTTAAACCAATCTGACTGAGAATCAGGAAAAAATCTGGAAGAATTAAATATATCCGCTATTAATATTTTAGAAATAAACATATTTATAAAAAACTTTTGTAATTTTGAATTCCGAAAAATTGAAAGCAAGAAAAGAAAAATCACAGAAGTACTTCGTGAAAGACTGAAATAATCCTAAGACTGTAATAAGAAATCTTAAATGCGATCTATAGTTGACTATTCAAAAAAAAAAAAAAATACAGTACAAAAATAATGAAGATATCTTTGGAAATTGGTCAGTAATTTACCAAAAATAGAGACAAAAATGTATTAAGACCAATTTATATATAAAAGAATTGTGTAGTATTGCATGAAAACTGCTAAGTTTAGCGCATAGATGTGGTAGAACTTTTAATTTACTAAACATTGATACATGTTGTAAGAATCAGTTTGAGGGCAGTCATTTTACAGGCGGAGTTCCCACAGTTCGCATCTCGCATCCGGATCTTTATACTTCCCTGTACATCCAGTCACCTTCACCATCTCTCTCTCTTATATCGCCATCTGAACCCCTTCTCACGACGTCTTTCTGGATCTATTTCTCTTCCTTCTTGCTCCAGGACAAATCTAACACCATTTTTGGCCACCTCTTCTCACTCATCCCTTTAATATGTCCATACCAAACTAAACGTTTTTCTTCGATCCTTTTATTGTGGAATTTGACCTTTTTACCCGATCTCTAGTTACCTCATTCCTTATTCGGTTCAGTTTCATAAGTCAGCAGCTCAACGGAAAAAATTCATTTACAAAGTTTTCTTTCTCTCCATATTCCTTTTGATCACCTGCCAGTACTCTGAGCTATAAGTTACAATAGGTTCAACTACCACATTGTATATAACATCTGTTTAAAAACTGCTACCTTACAGTTTTAGAGTTGGTTCTTCAAAGGCTAGGAGAAGAAAACCCTTATAAAAATCACCTGGTTCTCCAGGTTGGGGATTGAAGGGTTGGGCCAGTAACTCAAAATTTGGAAAACATTCTTTACAGCTATCAGAAGCCTCAGGGAAAAGGGCAGGAAAAAATGGGATAAACTAAAATGGGAATGGTGGGATCACAGTCTCTTTTTTCTGTTTAGCCTCGGGAACCAATGTAAGGTATTACTTCAGAGGATGATATATATGAATGTAAATGAAGTGTACTCTAGTCACAGTCTCAGGTCGACCATTCCTGAGATGTATGGTTAATTGAAACCAAACCACCAAAGAACACTAGTATCCACGATTTGGTATTCAAATCTGTTTAGAAGTAACTGCCTTTAGTAGGATTTGATTCTCAGAACTCTTGACTTCGAAATCAGCTGATTTACGATGACGAGTTCACCACTAGACCAACCCGGTGGCTTTGGAATGACAATTTGGAAATACAATGCAGAATTGAGAAAACTAGATCAGTCTTCTTCCAAATTAAGAATTGCTCATACCCCCAACCGTTCATTGGACCTGCTTATAAGAATGCTCACATTTTATGCGTTCTCTTTCCTATCGTATGGGCTGGAATCCTAGACACTCATTAAAGTATTTATTAAAAAGATTAAAGACTTTGAGATGTGGTCTTACAAGCGTCTACTAAGACTGAGCTGGACAGACTAAGTAACAAATGAAACGATTCTAAACCGGATGAAAAAAGAAACCAAAGATTGTGTGAACATTTAAAATCCTGAAATTATCCAATTTTGGCCATATCATAAGACATCCAGATATATATTCCCTGTTACATCTAATTATCCAGGGAAAGATATGAGGACATCGGATGGTCTAAGCAGGCGAAGGACAGCCTGACTAAAAAATTTTGAGGGAATGATTTGGGGTGTCGAGTACATCTTTTTTCAGAACAGCGGTGAATAAAATTATGGTCGTTAACAAAATAGCCAACGTTCATTGAGCGGTTAAGTCACAAGAAGAAGAAATATTGAAATGTTAATATTTGTAAGCGTCATAAAATAATTTAAAACAAAACTTTAGTATTTTAAAAACTAGTTTCGATATTTTGAATAAATCTCATATGATTTCAGATAGTAATGTACGGAATAATATTTGCATTAAGAATATCGGAGACTGTTTATCAAATACAGGCTGTGAACAAATTTTGTTTTTATTACTTACTGATATTGTGCAACGTGTAGAATTATAAACAACACAAGAACTCTCAAGAAAATATCTAGAAGAATAATTAATGCAGAAATTAGATGACTTTTTAATTCAGTTAAGATAAAAATGGCTGAATTAAATGAGAATTCAAGCTGAAATCGATAAATAAAATTTTTAGTTTGATGAGAAAAATACATAACAAAATTCAGGAATTATATAGCTATTCATGGAGTTTAGCGAGAAACGGAATATTTTAATTTAAATAGCAACATGCAATCAGATTTATAAGAAAAAAAAGAAACAATAAAAGATAACAAGCTATTTTGAAGAAACAGAAAATTAAACGTAAAAAAGAGTTCATATTTTATTATTTTATTTAAAATGAAACCAATTTCGAAAAATAAGTAAAAAAAAAAAAGAAATAAAATTTAACGATAAATTTAAAATTACGTTTATTTTTATTACAATTAAATTTGTTGAATGAGTAGTTTGAGTGAGAACGTGCTGTATTTTTAATGAAAATATTATCGTGGAATAAAATACAAAACTTTGTAAATTCAAATTTACTTTTATTTAGCTAAAAGCTGTAGTTTAGAAAAAAAAAAACTTTTAGACGTTTGAATTCTTCCAGTTTTCGAATTGTTAGGGATTTGAGAATATTTACTGTAAAATTTTTCAACTGAATAAAAAAAAAATCTTGAAAACTTACGTTTTAATGTAAGTGTAACTTTTACTTTCCCGTTTAGATGGAAGTAGTCCTACATACTTTCATTTAGAATATATCTCTAGAAGGAAAAATATTGTAATCGATCCAATTTGGGCATATGGAGTTTTTACCGGATTTTGACGTTTTGACATCTAAGGAAACCAAAAAACCGGATGGAAATTTACCGGACGTTAATGTTCGTATGTACTTGTGTTCGGTGTTGGCTTCTAAATCATCTTATACTTCTAGAACTACTGGACCGATTTTGACTATATCTGACCATATAATTTCTATATATTGGACATTGATGCCATTCAATTTTCAATTTAAAACGTTAAGGGGGTGAAGCTGTAGAATAAGAACACCCTGATTATCTCAAGATTTCGCGTAGTTAAGGTCAAATTTTTCTATGTACATTGTTAACGATTAAAAAATAACAATAACTGCAGAAAAAATTGGCAAAATTGCATCTCCACCCCAGAAAAAAAACTGTTGTCGTCTGCTAGATGTCACAGGTAAGCGGTAGAATTAAATAAATGAATAATAAATAATTAAGTTAAAAAAAAAAACTAGGTCGCCTGGATTTTGAACTCGATCACACGGTTGACTCGGTACTTGGTTCGTTATGACTCGCGGCTACACCAGTTTACCGACCGTTCAAGTGAAATTTTTTCTATGTAAGTTGTATACTTACATCAGTTTAGTTACTGCCGACCATAAAACCACCGGGTTGGTCGCGTTTTCCCAAATCGGCAGCGTTCAAGTCCTAGTAAATACGGATTTGAATACTAGATTGTGGATACCGGTGTTCTTTGGTGATTGGGTTTCAATTAACTACACATCACAGGAACGGTTGAACTGAGAGTACAAGACTACACTACATTTACACTCATACTGAAGTAATACCTGAACGGTAGTTATCAGAGGCTAAACAGGAAAAAAGATAGAAGTTAGTGCCGACCATCGCCGCTAGTATCGCCACATACACGTGAATTAAATGCGGTATGCGCGCGCGCTTTAATTAGAATCATTGAATTACATAAACGAAAAAATATTAAATTTAAATAAATAAAATGATAAATATTTTAAATTAAGTTGTGTGTATATGTAAGCCGTGCATCAGAAACAATCTTAAGTTTTTAGCTTTTATTTTAAAGTCGTAATTACTAGGATATTTTATTTTTTTACATATAAAAGGATTATTTTTTTTAAGAAAAATATTTTTAATTCAGTAATGATTTTTTATTTTCTCGGCTGAGCGATATTATCCTTCTATACCTATAATGGTAAAGCTAGTGCTGGTCGGTAAAAAAAAGAAAAAATTGTGTTTTTTTTAAGTTTTGTAACTAAATATTGGAATAAACCTTTTTTACTCCAATGCTCCCAAATCCAAATCCAAAAAAAACATAAAAATATTTTTGTCAGGCAGACGTTTGAGCGTATTTTGGCATGTATTTTGGTCTTATACCTCTGGACTATGTAAACCAATTTTTTCCAACTTGGAAGAAAAATATCTTTGGCAAAATGAATGTATTATTCAAAAATTTTGAAAAGGGATGATTTGGCTGAAATTAAATTTCAAATATTTACTGGGCTACTTTAGCAAAACATTTTCCTTAAAGAAGTTGGATTTTTTTTTATGAAGATCTCAAATTACAAAAAAAAAAAAAAAATATTTAATATTCACCTCCTCCCAAAAAAATAAGTTATATCTTTCTTCAGAAAAGGATTTAATGGGACGTTTTTGCATCTACATCTTCTAAATCAATAACTACTCAAACCGCTATAGACATTTTTTCCCCATACCACTCCAATGGTATGTGGTAAAAAAACACACTTCTTTAAATTTAAATTCATCTCGCAAGTTACTTTTCAACCGAAAACACCAATGCATTAAAATTAAAAAAATAAATAAATAGTTTTTAGATAGTTCATACTCTTTAATATTTCTTGGAAAAAAAAGAAGAAATTATCAAAAATGTTCACCCCATTCCTAGAAAATAACAACTTCTTTATTTAGAATTATGGCTGTCTTTGTACTTTTAAACAATATTGAAATTCTTTTTTAACTTTTACTTCTTTGTACGAAGTAAAGGAAGTATTATGATCCCGAAAAATTTCGGTTTTCAGATTTCAACGGAAATATCCATTTTGACCATCCCTGAATCCATTTTAACTAGTTTCGGCGCGACATCTGAACGTACGTATGTATGTCTGCACGTATGTAACTGAAAAACGATTAGCCGTAGAATGTTGAAATTTTGGATTTAGGATTGTTGTAACATCTATTGTGCACCTCCCTTTTTGTTTGCAATCGAGTTGACCAAAAATGTCAAAAAAAGTCCAAAATCCAAATGTTTTGGATTTTGGACTTTTACTTAACTGTAGCTATAAGCCCTTATTGAGAGCTTTTCAACAATATATTTAAGTGATACTTATTTTCATTGGTTCCAGAGTTATAGACAAATAATATTTTAATTAATAAAATATTTGGATTTTACAAGGGGGAAGGCACATCTGTTCGATTCAGACTTGATCTCTTTTTTTAATTTAAATATATTGATTTATTAATAATTACTAAATTCTGATTGTAAAAAAAGTTTTACAATAAATAATAATTCAATAATAACAATTAAAAAAAAAAAAAATGAAAAAAGATCAGAAGTTGTTAGTGAAATAAAATTTTATATACTTTTCATTTAAAAAAAAATGTATATATATAATTTAATAGGCGTACAAGGAAGTCATATGGTTGTTCACATAAGATATTTAAAAAGTTAATAAAATTTAGTTATTTTTCATAAAACAAAATTAATTAATGGAAAAAATAATTAGTACTATTTTGTAATTATGAATTTAATAAATATTTTTTGGGCAGTTTTTCTTAACAAAAAAAACAAAAAAAAATAAATAGCTTTATAATGGATTATCCAGTTTGAATATTCGCGGTATTTTTTTTTTTTAAATTATACATACGTACGTTTATTATTTATTACCAGCTGTTTACGTAAAAACAAAACAAAATCTAATTTCAAAAACAATTCGATAACGTATACATTGCAACAACGCAAAGAAGTTGTAAAAGAAATCACTATAAATTTGGTAAAAACTTTGCGCAGACATTTAGTAAAGTTTGTAATATTTTGGGTCTTGATCTAATATAAACGTTGTAAAATTAATTACTTAATTTGAAAAACTGGCCAATATACTGATGTGAGATTCATGTTCATTAACGCAATACCAGATCAGTTGAAAACTGAAATTAATACTATGATCAAAAATACCGCTTTAAACAAAGTTTTTTTTTTTTCAATTTTAGTATGTTATCGATAATTAGCCATCTCAAAGACTATCCCACATCGCATTTTGAGCTAAGCCCTTGGACTATATGCTTACAAAGCGCAGCTGAGACAAACATTGTAACCATGAGATCACGTTCAACGTCGTGTATTTGTTGATCGGGTGCTGAATATGTAAGCAGACAGCCCTGGATTTTTAAATAAAAATTATCTTTAGTGACGAGATCCATTTCTAACTGAATTGATTTGTGAATAAACAGAACTCCGGCGTTTGGGAATAATAAAAACTTACAGTAAGGCTTGAGTATTCTTTTTTATTCACTATCGGGATCTATTTGGTGCGAATTTTGGGCAGGCGGTATAATCGGACCGTATTTTTTTAAGTTACCGTTGTAGTCAATACAGTACGATGGTTAATTGATTTTTTGTGGCCTAACTGGACGAAATGGATGTGGTCGAAGTTTATTCAGCAGGATAATCATCTAGATCTTGCTATCTAATACCATTCCATTTTTTCTTTTAAGGATTTTTGAAGGAATAAATCTACGCCAATAATTTAAAAACACAATTTAAGGGTTAAAAGAAAATAATGCAAATTTTATTCATAGATAAGGCCACAATTATGAAAAAACGTGAAGGAAAATTTCTTCACAGGATAACATTTGTAACAGAAACCGAGGTTGTCATTTGTCACTTCTTGTGTTCCTAATTTAACAGTAAATTCATTGTTTAAATTTAAATAAAAATAACTATAAATTTTTCAAAATAACACAAAATACTTTTATTAATTATTTAAAATGACACCTCTAATGATTGAGTTGTATCATCACACAAAAATGATGAATGGATAAGATTTGTCCATGATGATTGATGGAAAAGATTTCATAGTATCAGTTATAGAATTTATTTCTATTCATAAAAAAAATCAGCTGCAAAAATGCTTTGTATTTAAAGAGCCTTGTTCCAGTAATTAAATATTTTATTAAAAAAAGAATAATAGATTTTTAATAAAAACATTACACCAAATTTTCTATAAATTTAGTTTTTATAACCAAAGTTTTTTTATTCTTTTTAATAAATAGTAAACGATATATGATAGGAAATTCTGAATAAACTTTTCGTGTAAAGTGGTCTTCGTGGGTTATTTGAAATGGAAGGGAAAATTTACTTTATAAGAGCATTCATATGCGGGGTAAACCTATTCTTGTATTCAGCAAAGAAAAAAAAAGAAATGAAGCAAAATCATCTTACGATGGGAAAATGTGAAAATAACATTTATTCACTTCAGAGTACTTGTATTTCTTTTTAATAATTCATGATAAAAAAAAAGAAACATGAATGAATATAAAAACATACAATATTAAAATTAGTATTTTCTCACTAGAGTTATATTAAAAGTTTTATATATGTATTAATTTACTAAAATCGATCCTTTTGGGAATCATTTTCCTCTGGACTATACAAAAATATTAATCCGAACAAACCAAGTGCAGAAACAATAAAATAAAATAAAATAGGATGACATCTACCTTATTCCATAATCCAAGCAAGAGCGTTTTCGCAAGTACCTCGCATCATCTGTTGCTCTATAATTTTTCAAATCTTTCGTTGCAAATTACACAAAATTAAAATTGTACGTTGCAAATTGAGGTTTAAAGTTGTTAAAAGATCCTTTTCCAATTAAATCAAAACAGAAATAAAACTAAATTTTCTTTATATTCAAAATTTTAAATTTTAAATTAAAATTAAAAATCGCATATATACAAAATATGAAGTCATTAATAAAAATTAAATTAAAAGTCAAAGTCAAAATTAAAATTTTATTTATTTATATTTATTTTATTATATTAATTCTATTGTTTGGTTGATCGAATTAATATAATATATATTTACACACACATATACAGGGTTATCATAAAAGAATAGTGCGGTTTTGAACATGGTTTAAATTAAAACAGAATTACTTACAGTTTATGTTTTTCATTTTTCAAATTTGTCGTCTCAAACATTTTTTACATAATTAAAAAATTTCAATATGTGCACCCTTGTCGCTCGACAATGGTGCACATATTGAAAACGATACTCAACTTCTCTCCAAACATCAGTTAACATTTCTTCGTTAATGATTGTCATCGCTTCATTAATCTTGTTTTTAAAGCGGTTTAGGTCGCGAATTTTTTGCGTATAAACAACGCTTTTGATGTACCCCCACAAGAAAAAATCGCAAGGTGTCAGGTCTGGACTCCTTGGAGGCCAAAGTACGGGTCCTTGCCGGCCTATACATCGATCTCCAAATGTTTCGTTCAAAGCGTCCGTGACCGACGCATTGAAGTACGGGGGAGCACCATATTGTTGGAAATGAAGTCGATGAATGTTTTCGAGTTCATCCGGCTGAGGAAAGCAATAATCGGTTAACATGTCAAGATACGCAACTCCATTAATTGTTTTTTCAACGAAAAAGAAAGGCCCTATTACAAGATTTTTCGTCACACTACACCAAACATTAACTTTAGGCGAATCGCGTTGTTTCTCGATAATTGCGTGTGGGTTTTCAGAGCACCATATTCGTGACTTGTTTCTGTTAACGCATCCATTCACGTGGAATGTAGCTTCGTCTGTAAAAATTATATCATCTGAAAACGATTCGTTTTCACTTATTCTGTCTGACATTTCAACAGCGAAATCGTAACGTTTTACACCATCATCGGGTTTCAATTCCTGCAGTATCTGGATTTTATAAGCGTGTAATTTCAGATTTTTACGTAAAACTTTGTGAACTGTTGATTTTGGAATACCTAATTCGACGCTTCGACGGGGGATGGACTTCCCAGCACTTCTAATTGCCGATCGTCTAATTAGTTCAACCGTTTCGTCTGGTACACTTGGTCTGCCGGTTGATTTCTGTTTCTTAAACGATCTGGTTTCTTCGAATCGTTTGAACCGACGTGTTATGTTATTTTTGTGTGGCGCATCTCTTCCGAATTCACGTCGAAACGCACATTGAACTAAAATTACGGATTTTAATTCGGCCATCAATAAAACACACTTTTCTTTGTCTTTATCCGAGAACATAGTAACTCACTAAACTTACCGCAACAACAATACAAGAACTGACTTTGTGGTTACAACTGCTGATAAACAAACTTTTGGGTTGGAGGCTTTCGGGGATACCAATATAACATCTAGAAATTTCCCTACTATCGTCCTATGAATTACTGAAACCGCACCATTCTTTTATGATAACTCTGTATATATATATATATATATATATATACAGGGTTATATATATATATATATATATATATATATATATATATATATACATAGAGTGTCTAGAAAGTTTGGAAATGGCTTAATTATAGAAAACTGAGTGTGACTATGTTACTACATAATATTGATTACTGTATCAAAGAAAAACTACTGTTTTACAGATGGTTGAAAATACCATATTTCTTGAATCCGCCATATTTAATTCAACTTTATTTTTTTAAATAGTATGATGGCCATATTACACATGATTTCAATGTGGATTTGAACGGGAAAAACTTTAGCGAAAACCCCGCATCCTTAGCTTCATTAGTGTTTTAGATATTGGTGTCCAGATCGGGATAAAACAACCGTTTAAGATAAATATTTTCGGTAGAAAGAGAAATAATTGCACATTATATAATATTTAAATTTCATGCTGGAACCGATTCTGCAAACCGTTTTGCAAAATTCTTCTCGTTACTTAATTATTCGAAATTCATCATTACGTTAATACTATAACGAAATTCTACTAAAATTAGAAATAGATGATTCACTGCACTTATTTATTTTTTAATTAAGTAATTATAAAAAAATTATTTTTTATTATGTATAAAAAAGTATTTTTTCAATAAAATGAGTAATGTAGTAAAAACCTATCGAATGTGTACTAAATTCACAACAGATGTTTAAAGTTGCCTCTTCCTAATTTTTTTTTTTTTTTACCTCCAGGATCACTGTTAGGTATTGCTTCAGAAGATGAGATGCATGATTTGCGCGTGTAAAAATGTCATGCATGACCGGGATTCGAACCCAAGACTTTTGGATGAAAGGCCCCGAGACGCTACCACTAGAAAGCCTCCTCCTACTTGTTGAAAAAATCCTTTACGCGTGTAAACATTATGTACAACATTCTGAATAGATTCCCTGGAGATTTCAGCAGCTTCAATTAGAATTCTTTATCTTAGTTATTCTAGATTCTCTGGATTAATTTTATAAACTTTACCTTTTAAATATCCCTAGAAGAAGTAGTATAATGGACTTAATCAGGTGATCGTAGAGGCAATTCAATTTTTCCTCTCTTACTAAATCCATTTTACTGGGAAAATATCATTCAAGAAAGCACGAACTTGAAAAAAATAATATAAAGGAATTCCATCTTGCTGAAACCATGAATTGTTAAAAATTATTTTCAACAGCTGAAATAATTTGATTTCGAAACATACCTTCATGCAACTTGCCAGTCAAATTTCCTTAAAATTAGAAATAACAAGAAAAGTATCCGATAGAATTCCAGCCCAAACATTAATTTTTTCAGGATGCTGGGGATATGCTTCTCGAAACCATTTTGTATTCTCGTCACATCAGTAACGGCAATTATGTATTTCCATTCAATATAAAAGTAACCTCGTCTGAAAAGACATCTGTTATGAAGTTTGGTTTCTCGATAATCCTGCTCATCATAATTTCACAAACACGCCGACCTAAATCATTCTCCAAAAATTCTTAATACAGGTGAATTTTGTAAGGATTTAGATGGTTTTCAGTCAAGGACGGAGGATTTGTTTATATCAAAATGTCTGCTAATAACCCAAATTGAGTTGCGAGGATTCTCTGTTATCTTTACCGTAACATCTAGTTTTAAAGCTTCAATTAAAGTGGATTTAGATCTACCAGATTTGCAACGATTTTTTATAATTTCCTCAAATCTTCGAAATGACTTATACACTGTTGATTTTGCATTCGGAACACGAACAAGAAAAGTGTCATTAAATAAAATAAATTTCTTACTTGGTTATACAATCTTACTTGATCGTCATATCCACGCAACTTAGAAGAGTTATCCTTTTATATCCCATCAAGGGCACTTTTTCGGAATCCGACAGCCACTTTTTTCTTCCAAATTAATGGGTATTTTGAGGTATATGTAAAGAAATTCTAAATATAATCTAACCAAATTTAACCTACGCTATTTTCGCTCGCTAACATATTTTAAAAAAAAATTCTATTAAGCATGGCCCGTTGGTATTAATATATAAATTATTTATATAATAGTTTCCACTTACCAGCAATCTTTAATAGTACTGTTCGAGCGCTTTCGGATTATTAATCCATCCTCAGGAACAATGATGTGTTATACATTATAATTATTTATTTCACATATAAAAAATTTTATAAAAATATAAACATAACAATTGATCGTCAAAAGGTAAATTAAGTTAACCTTATCCATCATATCAATATGAAGGTTATTGAATAACAATTTAACAAAAAATTTGAGAGTCAATATATTCATTGTTATATGTATTAAAAACCCCAATTATTATTTAGTAAATGAATGAATAAATAATTAACTATTTTATTCATATCGGTACTAAAAAAAAAAATAAAATAAAAATAAATTGACCGTGACGGAGGATGTTAGTATATGTATATATCTGTATTTATAAAGCAATTTCCTAACTGGGTGACTCGTCAACGCCCTCCAAAAACGTCTGAAGTGATTGAACACACGTTCTTCTTACGGTATAGTTGGACAGTAAGAAAGGACAAACTAAAATAAAAATAAAGATTGACCCCCACGGGAAAGGCAAGCAAGAGAGAGTAAGAACTTTTTAATATTATTTATTTACTTGAGATTTAATACATATAAAAACAAATAAAAATAAAGTAATAAGAAATTATTCGATCTTACTGTTAAAAATGAGTGAAATGCACAAACCACATTTTAACAGTATTTTTTTTATGAACTGTAGTGGAACAATCTGATTTTAAAACTAAAAATATTTCACAGACGTCATCAATGAATTTAATTTATTTTCTCTTCTCTCATACAAAGGTCCAGTCACGTTGTATAATACGTGAGGTCAACTCTAGTCTTAATCCTTTGTGATATAGTAATAAATTTACTGTTTCGTCATCTAGAATGGCCGTACCTTCTGAGATACAGTAAAAATATTAAAAGAAAAGAAGAAAACTGACTGCAAACAGAGTCTTGCACATTTATTATTTGAATGAAAAAAAAAAGACAAAACCTGAATACTTGAATATTGTTTGTTTGGTGTGTGTGTGTGTGTATCTGTGTGTGGATTTATGTCCGTATGGTTTACACAGTCACGCAAACATTGCTACTGTATTAGTCCATTAGACCGTCATCTGGTGGTTCAGCACGTTTGAACGTTGATTATTTAGCATGGTTGTTGAAACTGCCAAGTAATACACAAGGTAATATCCTCTCTTATACTACCTATTAGTTTTATTTATGATCTTTTACAATCATGTGGTTTACTGGTTATTGGTTCGTGTTTTTGTTCTTTTATTCTACTAATAAAAATTATTCATTAAAATACTCCAATACATTTTTTATGTCGAAAATTTAATTTTATGTTCTGTTTTCATGAATTTTAAAGAAATTTTAAAATTTGGAATTTACCTCTAATAAAATAATTTTAAATAGTTAGGATAATGATAGAAGTATAATAACTTGTACAAGATCTTTTAACCACATGTCTTTTAAGTGACATTAAAGTGTGGAAATGGTTTCATACTTCAAATCTGGAGATATCAGAAGGTAAAAACAAATGCGGATTTACATAGTAACAGAACAATTTTATTTTTTTTTATTTTTTATTTTTTTGTCTTCAGTCATTTGACTGGTTTGATGCAGCTCTCCAAGATTTCCTATCTAGTGCTAGTCGTTTCATTTCAGTATACCCTCTACATCCTACATCCCTAACAATTTGTTTTACATATTCCAAACGTGGCCTGCCTACACAATTTTTCCCCTTCTACCTGTCCTTCCAATATTAAAGCGACTATTCCAGGATGCCTTAGAATGTGGCCTATAAGTCTGTCTCTTCTTTTAAATATATTTTTCCAAATGCTTCTTTCTTCATCTATTTGCCGCAATACCTCTTCATTTGTCACTTTATCCACCCATCTGATTTTTAACATTCTCCTATAGCACCACATTTCAAAAGCTTCTAATCTTCTCAGATACTCCGATCGTCCAAGTTTCACTTCAATATAAAGCGACACTCCAAACATACACTTTCAAAAATCTTTTCCTGACATTTAAATTAATTTTTGATGTAAACAAATTATATTTCTTACTGAAGGCTCAGTAAGTTTTTTAAATTTGTATTACTTTTAGAATTATATTCAAACAAACTTTAAATATTTAATGTAGGAATTAATGACCTAAACATTAACAATAACAGTCTTCGCAGTACAGATATATGAACTTTAAAATTTGTGTTTTCTTACCCAAAACGAAAGTTCATCGGTATTATAAAACTTAAATCGCTTGAAAATTTTGTCGCTTGGATGTCTTTTTTATGATAATTGTAATCAAAACATGTCGCAAAGTAAAAAAAAAAGCTGTTTTAGGTTACAATTTATTAGAATAGAAATTTACAAATATAATTTAATATAAATTCATTGTTTTTGTATGATTAAAAAGTGACGATTTGTTGATCCATTTCATTAGTATGTTTCTATTAATGAAAAAAATCTTTCAATTAAAAACGCTTAAACAAACGTGTGTGTGTGTGTGTGTGCACACATACACACACACACGCACACGCACAATCAATTTTCCGTTACCCTTCCGTTATAGATTTTATTAACCGGTTTAATTGTGTATTTTACACTTCTAATTTAAAATATATATATTGTCGCCGGATGGCTTTGACGGCACGTGACACTTACTAATCTTATGGTAGATCTGAAAAGGACCGTTTTTGTCGTCGATTGGCTTGGACAGCTCGTTGTAATTACTTACCTTCTGGTAGCCCTGAGAAGAGCTGTTTTTTGTATTAGCTTTAAGAAGAACTGTTGTCCGGAAACTAGGTTCGGCGAATTCGGGGAGTTGCGGCTCGTCCATTGAAGTCAGACCAGGCTTTCCCTCAGCAGCAGTTGGGTCCCCACAACAGCGTGGAAGTGGTGGCCCCCACAACCCCCCAGTGTCAGGTCGGCGTAATTAACTGATATGTAATTATAAACAATATACATACTGTATTTATGTATTAACAGCATACGAAACCAACTGAGAGACAAGTTTTTAGTTACTATATCCGATGTCACTAAAAACGATAATTACTGTGTGTGTGTGTATATGTATATATATATATATATATATATATATATATATATTGTATAGTTTTCCCATTTCCCATGTTTCTACAGTTTAGTCTATATATGTTTTATTGTGCACTTGTATACAGGATTTGGTTTGTGTTTCTCTATATGATTTTTTTAAGTTATTGTAAATCTGGTAAAAACAATAGTAAATGTTTGTTTCATTATATACATCAGTTATACAAATCACTATTTAATCAGTATTACCAATTCCTTAACCTACATATAAAATATTGATCCTACATTCATTTTTGAGCTGTAGGATCATAAACATAAAACTACTCTGTATAAAACCCCACCAATGGATATCGAGCGGTCCGGTTTATAGTTCAGTTGATTATTTCTCTACACCATACCATTACTGAATAGTCAAGGGAACCTTGTACACATTTCTTGTCGCTCTTCAGTTTATCGAAGAAAATTGTTATATTTTATATACAATTTAGTTCAACAAAAAAATAATCGATCAGTATGCTATTCTTATATGTTTAAAAATACTTAAATATTTTTGTTAAAAAAAAATTATTATTTTTAATGATTTCTTATCCTATGAAATGACATAATTTTTAAGCAGATTCGATTTAAGTTATAAGCACCCGTTTAAAAATAAAAAATAAAACTAAATTTATTAAAAGTTAAATTTAGTTTAAATGCCTTAAAAAGGCATACTAATTCGTTTACTTCATAAACATCCATAAAAGCAAAAAAATAAAAATTTAATTATTTAATTGACACCATTTTGAATCCTCAGCTCTATAAAATTAAAACTTTATACTGAGTGTGCCACAAAGAAACTGAGAAAATTTCAACATGATCTACTGGTAAAATAATGAAAAATGTTCATATAGAAATAGATGTGGAAACTCTTTGTTTTCAGTTACGGTTAGCGAAAGATTTTGTCCGGATTTCAGCTCTTCTAACAAAATATGGACCCAAATTAAAGAATCAATGTGGGATTTCATATGTAATTTGAGCTGGGAAATAGAATAAAACAGGATCCAGAACTGTTACTCTATTATTTTTTAAGATATCCGACGTAAGACACAAAATTCGGTGTCGAAAAACAGATTTTTTAAAGTTTGTAGTACAACAGCTTTGTTAAACGACTAATAAATGGGGGGAAATTTAGTAAAACAACTTGTAGAAAATTTAATTTTGATAAAAATTAATGTAAATTCAGCCAAAAAAAAAGTAAATAATAAGTTTAAAGTTCGGTTTTTTATTGAAGCAAAACAGAAGAAAAATAGACAATAAATCGTATTTTTCTTTCTGCATCTAATAAGTATTATTCTTAATACAACAAAACAAAAAAATAAAATACATAAAATGATATACAGTAACAAAAAACAAACCTTCATTTTTAAAAATATTTCTAATGTGAAAATACATTTAAATTTAGTTTTTTTTTTTTTTGTAATTATTTCGTTTTATTTGTATAAATTATTGAATATATACATTAAAATATTGTTTTATAAATTTTGTATTTCTTCTAAAATTAGTTTTTTAGGTACAGAAAGAATAATACGAATTTCTGTTTATTTTTCGTATGTTTTGCTACAATAAAAAATCAATTTCAAAAAAATGTTATTTCCTTTTTATTGGCTGTATTTACAATACTCTTCTCAAAATTAATTCTCCACAAGTTTTGTTATTAAATCTTCAGCATTTATTAGTCATTTAACAAAGCTATTGTAATACAAACATAAAAAATCTTAAACATAAAATTTCGACACCGAATTTTGTGTTTTACGTCGGATATTTAAAAAAATAACCGAGTTACAGTTCTAGGACCTGTTTTATTCTATTTTACAGCTAAAATTATATAAAAAACCGTCAACTTTACTCCTTAATTTGAGTTCCAAAAAAATACAGTAGGGCTTCTTTTTATTATAACAGCTGAAATATTTTGCAAGCCGTAATTCGAAATAAACATTTCCAGACCTTTGTTTATATAAACTTTTTCCATTACTTTCACCAGTAGAATGAACATTCCTGAAATTTTCTCCGTGGGATATTTTGTACAAAAGTACTATTCCATCCTTGTTCATAAAAGTTCAGATATGCTTAATTCTATGAGTTAATTCTGTTGATTTACTAAGCCTACAATCAATTTATCGTGTACATGTAACATATTTTATAATAATGTAGACTTTTTAATCGATAATATTGTTTATTTTCTTTTATTCTTTTCCTTCCTCTTCTTTGTTTCTTTCATCCCTTTTTTAATCCTCTTCTCTTCCTTTTAATCCGTATCTTATCCTTCAACCACTTTTGCTTTGGTTCCTTTTTATTTTGCTTCTCCTCCTTAAATTTTCCTCATCTTTGAATGATATTTTCCTTTAATTCTTACTTCTTATTTCTCAATTCATAACTTTTTCACTTTTTTGTTCAATTCTTTCATTCTTCTTTTAATAATTTTTTTCTTATTTCTCATTTCATCTTTAATATGGAAGAAGCGTCAAGCTTTCTTTTTGATGGAATTTGTCCTCTACTGGTCCCTTTATCCCTAATTACTTCTAATTCTTATCCTTCATCCCTTATTATCAAGTAATCTTCGGAATATAAATTTGACCCTGGATGTAAATCCATGGGAAGAACAGTGAGACTAGAGAGTCAGAGTCAGTAAATTATTAGATTGATATAGTTGGAAATGGGAGTAATTTGAAAGAGGGAAAATTCGAAATACTGTATTTCTTGTTTGATGTTTATTAAAAATAGAAACTGCCAAACTAATTCAGTCAGCACATACTACTCCCTTCGGAGAAGGAGGCGCATTGCTTCCTCCAAATAACTAGGGCCCCGGTAGGCGTATTGTTGCTAGCCCTTAAGCTGCTAGTACCGAAAGAACTCCAGTAAACGGACTGAAGGAGAATCACGCCGGGAGCACAAGGCTCAAAAGCTTATCCACTAAATAATTTTCACGCTGGTTCATACGGATAGGAACGAAAATCACCAAATCCGTCCATAAATAAAATAACCGCCACTAAAAAACACCCGATAACCAGCCCGATAATAGAAAGATACAGCAGCAAGGAATGTCCAGCCTATGCGATCTGTAAGGAGAAATACTGGAACTCTCCCCATTCTAGCGTTCCGTTCCAAACTGCCAAATATAATGCCTTTTTTATAATTTTATAATAGTTTACGTTAAAATTGTACTTATTATAGTTTTTCCTTTGACAAAAATCGAAAAATTAATGGAAAATAAAAAGAAAAACAATAAGAAGTAATTTAAGAAAATTAAAATAATTTTCGTAACAAAGGGTGGGAAGATTATAGAAAATACAATATCTTTTTCTTTTCACAGATATTAATTTAATAAATTGATGCTGAGTAACACTTAACAGAAACTCAACACTGTTTTATTTTTTGTTTTAAATTAATTAAAAAAAAAAAAAAATTGCATTCTTTGTATTTTACTGTCTTAATTATTCATACTCACTCACTTGCAATTATATTAATTTAAGCATATCACTTTTCAAAATTGTAAAATTTTCACATTTTAATAATTAATTTTAATTATCTAATTACTTAAACGTTATAAATAACTTATATATTTCTAAAAATACATTCAAAATAGAGGAAAACATTTTAGAAAGATTTTTCTCTTTATATTTACTATTTTAATAATTTTATTTCAGAGCTTTCTTTTTGTGATATACCAAGAGTAAATAAACGGAAAGAGTGAGAAAATATTATACTTTTATTCTATAAAGAAAATTATATTCACTTTAAATATAATAATTTTAAAACAGGAATCAGAACATGACTTTTTTACTTCTTTGTACGAAGTTAAGGAAGTATTGTGATCCCAAAAAAACCCGGTTCTCAGATGACAACGGAAATATCCATTTTGACCATCTGTGAATCTAGTTGACTAGTTTCGGCGTGACCTCTATACGTTCATATGTATTAACATATGAACGTTAACATATTAACATATGAGTTATGTTCATAACTCAAAAAACGATTAGCCGTAGGATTTTGAAATTTTTAGAATTCAGGACTGTTGTAACATCTAGTTGTGCACCTCCCCTTTTGAATGCAATCGACCGGACCAAAAGTGTCCAAAAACCACAAAATCCAAAAAAAATATTGAATTTTGGACTTTTCTTAATTAGTGCAATTGAGAGATTTTCAACTATATATCATAAGTGGTACTTATTTTCATTGGTTCCAGAGTTATAGCCAAATGAAAATTTAATTAATGAATTATTTAGATCTTACAGGGGAAGGCACATCGGTTCAAATCAGACTTCATCTTTTTTTTTTAAATATTTTTTAATTTAAATATATTTTATTAATAATTATTAACCTTTGATTATAAAATAAAATTTACGATAAATAATAATTTAATAATGACAATAAAAATAAAGAAAAAATATCAGAAGTTATTAATGAAATAAAATTTTATGTACTTTTCATTTAAAAAAAAATGTGTATTTAAAATTTAATAGGCATACAAGGAAGTCATGTGGCGTTCATATCAAATTTTTTTAAGTTTGTTATAATTAAAATATATTCAGAATAGTTCAAATAACAAAGAAAATTATTAACATTTTAAATATTTACCAACCAACATACTTGGAGTTTATAGACCTAGAAAAGGCATTCGATAACGTAGACTGGAATAAAATGTTCAGCATTTAAAAAAAAATTAGGGTTCAAATACAGAGATAGAAGAGCAATTGCTAACATTTAAAGAACCAAAACAGTAATAATTGAAGAACACAAGAAAGAAGCCGTAATAAGAAAGGGAGTCCGACAAGGATGTTCCCTATCTCCGTTACTTTTTAATCTTTACATGGAACTAGCAGTTAATGATGTTAAAGAACAATTTAGATTCGGAGTGACAGTACAAGGTGAAAAGATAAAGATGCTACGATTTGCTGATGATATAGTAATTCTAGCCGAGAATAAAAATGATTTAGAAGAAACAATGAACGGCATAGATGAAGTCCTACGCAAGAACTATCGCATGAAAATAAAAAATAAGAAAACAAAAGTAATGAAATGTAGTAGAAATAACAAAGATGGACCACTGAATGTGAAAATAGGAGGAGAAAAGATTATGGAGGTAGAAAAATTTTGTTATTTGGGAAGTAGAATTACTAATGATGGACGAAGCAGAAGCGATATAAAATGCCGAATAGCACAAGCGAAACGAGCTTTCAGTAAGAAATATAATTTGTTTACATCAAAAATTAATTTAAATGTCAGGAAAAGATTTTTGAAAGTATATGTTTGGAGTGTCGCTTTATATTGAAGTGAAACTTGGACAATCGTAGTATCTGAGAAGATTAGAAGCTTTTGAAATGTGGTGCTATAGGAGAATGTTAAAAATCAGATGGGTGGATAAAGTGACAAATGAAGAGGTATTGCGACAAATAGATGAAGAAACAAGCATTTGGAAGAATATAGTTAAAAGAAGAGACATAGGCCACATACTAAGGCATCCTCGAATAGTCGCTTTAATATTGGAAGAACAGGTAGAAGGAGAAAATTGTGTAGGCAGGCCACGTTTTGAATATGTAAAACAAATTGTTAGGGATGTAGGATGTAGAGGGTATACTGAAATGAAACGACTAGCACTAGATAGGGAATCTTGGAGAGCTGCATCAAACCAGTCAAATGATTGAAGACAAAAAAAAATAAAATAAATATTTAATAGCATCGTACGTTTTCTAACATTAAAAATAAATAACCATGTAATTTAAATAATTTCTGATTTTATGTTTAGTTATTTAATTCAAATAATAACAATGAATATGAAATTATACAAAATAAATGTGATTTGTTAAAACAAACTTTCTCTTTGATAATTTATATTTTTTGAATCACTTGATAGAAAAAATATACGACGTATAAGGAACTAAAACTATACGACCTTTATACTATAGTATCTTTTTAAAAAAATAATCTTATCAAAAATTATAAAATAGTTTTAAAAAAAATTTATAAACAAACCTGTTTTCTTTTAGAAGATAAACTTGTGTCGATAATAAGAGAAGTGCAGTTCAGAAGTTAAATCTTTCAACAGAAGAGAACATAAAAAATAAAATACTTTTTCAAATCAAAAATTGAAACAAATTTCCCACCGTCATTAATTTGAATTATAAAGTTTTGCCATTAGTAATTGTGGTGAATGAAACATAAAAACTACAATGATTATTGCACCCTTTCACCCTTTCCATTAATGCGATTTCAACATTCTTTGATATCGTTAAAAATTAATATTAAAAAATTAAAAAAAAACGGTAAAAACGATTCGAGCAAAGCTATTTATTCTGATTACAAAGAGTTCTTTAACCAGAAATGTTATATTTGTAACAATTATATAATGTTCAAAAAGTGACAAAACCTTACAAAATAATGTTTCCTTCTTTTGTTCCAGTTTTATTTGAGGAAAAGTGGGTTACACAATACAGTAGAGAATATTCATTGTCTTCCAAAATACATTAGATATTCCAGTTATGCTCAGACTTAGAATGCCTCCACAGAAACGTACGGTATGAATGCACTAAATAAATCCTCCATAAACGGCAGTACAACAAATTCTAAGAGACAGGAAATGTGGCAGATGCAGCCAAAAGTGGTGTTAACACCAGAAAAGTTAATCGACTTGCAAGCTGCATATTCTGTTAGGCCTAAGAAGTTTGTACGACGCCTAACTAGCCAGTCTGGTCTCTCTGTTGGTAGTGCCGAAACAGTATTGCGCAAGTGTTTAAAGATATATCCGTAAAAAATTCGTTTTGTTCACGATTTGTTACTTTCAGACACTGGAAAACGTGTAGCTTTCTGTCAGTGGTTTTGTCATTTGTAATGTCAGATGAGGAAGAACTCGATGATCGGGTTTGGTCTGACGAGGTGTGGTTCCACCTTGATGGATACGTGAATACAAAGTATTCACGCATTTGGTGTACGGAAAATTCACATCAGCTACACGAGTCTCCTCTGCACGAACTAAAAGTTGGTATTTGGTGTACAATAACTCGACGGGGAATCTTCATGACATTCTTTCATGGAACAGTGAACAGTGAGCACTGCATGGTGGAACAATTTATAAATACTATACCTGTAGACCGGCAGGATCAGTGTTATGATGGGTAAGTGATTTCGAAGGAGTTGTAGTCCCCTCAGACTCCTGATTATTCGCTCCTGAGTTTATCTTTTGAAAATTCCTTAAGGATGCTGCTTACAAAGCTCGTCCTTACACCATTCCCGAATTGCAGAGCGAAATTGAACGATGTTTCGCTGCAATTCCCCGAAAAAACGTTACAACATGTAATTAAGAGCATTCGATTATGTGAAACGCATATAATGGAGGCCACTTTTAAAAATTTTTGTAACTTACTCATTTTCCCATTAGGTTATTTCACTTTTTGAACATAGAACATCAAAAAAGAATATAAATTAAAAGGAACATTTAAAAGAATTACATTTTATTTAAATTTAATTATAACAACATTTAATTTTAATTTAATTAATAATTTCTTTTGGTATAATATAATTTTATAATAATAAATAATATTTAATCTTTTTTTAATAATTTTAATAAATAATTTTTTTGGCAACAAAATTTCGTTTATTTTTTTTATAGAGGAAAAAATTCTTCGCCCTCTGTAGCCAGAAATGTAATTTATATAGTAAAATTTCATTTAGATACTAAAAAGAAGGAAAATCAAACGGAGAAACAGTAAAAAGATTATATACAAAATAAATTACTCAGAGTAAAATTTTGCGATACGAGATCAATGGGGACAATATCTCCGCCATGACCAATTGCAATCAAAATTAAATGACATTAATAACCCATATTTAGAGGATATTTGAGAAAACGATACAAAATTTGGTTAACCAGTCTGAAGATATCAAGAAAAAAATTGTTAAGGGATAACATTATTATTATTATAATAATAATAAATTAAGGGATTATTGGTAAAAACTTCACGAATACAGTTGTGCCAATCAACTTTTTGTGTTATGGCTAATCTCCAACTCCTCCTGACAAAACTTGATGGTTTTTAGCCGACGGTAATCTAAACCCTGCACGGAAAAAATTCTTAATATATTTTTTTGTATTCCGTACATCTATTCCGGGAGCACGTCCACCGATTGCGCCCAGTTATAAGAAAAATCATTTCCTAACTATGTAGATGAAGTGATAAGCGAAAGCTGTATACAGTACCATGATCCGTTGAGAACGTGAAAGCATCGATTTCATTTACAACTTGTTCAACGATACGAATAAAATTCATACCGACTGAATGGAAATAGTCAAATGACAATACGCACTTGTAAGATTGTTAATATACAACATACGATCAACAGGTTCAAACATGCGTCATCTAAACAAAGAATATTTATAGCAAAAAAATAGTATATGACTCACTGTCATATCTTGTTAGGTTTTTATCAGTTTTGTAGAAAATGAAAAAATGAAGATATTAATTAGTATATCTAACGTTTAAAAAAAAAAAAAAAAAAAAAAAAAAAAAAAAAAAAAAAAATTCAAACTAGATAAAAAGGGGGGGGGGAGGGTTGGAGTTACCCGATGATGGTATGGGGAACTCTCAAGGTGTGAGAGGACGGGTCGCGTGGGGTAAACATCTGATGTGCGGAACGCACACCATGTATGCGTAGGTTCGTAGGTTAGGGACGGGAAGTGCAGCTCTCCAGCTGGAACCCTCCGGGTTGGTCTAGTGGTTAACGCGTCTTTCCAAATCAGTTATTTTTAAAAGGATTTGAATACTAGATCTCGGATACCGGTGTTCTTTGGTGGTTAGGTTTCAATTAACCACACATCTCAGGAATGGTCGAAAGAAAGCTCTTCAGTTGAGGGATAGGCTAGCTATCCACAAGAGGAAGTTGGCGTGTCCTGATGACGCTAAGGAGAACCTGGTGGGATGCCTCTACAGGAAGCTAGACAGGAAGGGCTGCCTGCTGCCACGACACTCTGACGTAACCGAGTGGTGCTTAGTTGCCGAAGTGGTTGCCTTAGGAGTGTTTAAATCAGAAAAAAAGAAAAAAAACTAGATGAAAAGATATAACGAAAAATAATTTCTTGATACTTCACAAAAAAGATCCGAAAAAGATATGAAAAAAATAAGTTAAATAATAATAGTAATTAACAACCAAAACCCAAAAAATAATTAAACAGCTTTGAGATAAAGGTTACTGGATTTGGGATTTATGAATACTGTACGTTATGTTTCTCATTTAAGGTACCTTTATGCATAATTTATACTGCGTACTAAGAACTAACTGCTGATAATAGTTTAAAATTTACATATGTTTTGTCGGTTAGAATCGTTGAAGAGAGAATGGAGTCGAAGAAAACACTGCATAATTTGTTAAGGAAGATGTAGTAAAATCATATAAGATTGAAATGTATTAGATAAAGGTGAGTAAAAGGGACACGCATTAATGTGGTAGAATAGAAATGAATGGGGTGGTAGAATATTATAAGAGAAGGTGAAAGCTTGATATTTGGCTTTTGAAGATAAGGAGATTAGTCACTAAGCAACCAAGGAAAGCAGTTAGGTTTCTTCCTCACCCCTTGCATATCATTTCATAAGATTAAAACGTAAACACACATTTCATGAACGTACACAGACTTTTAGCTTTCCATTTAACAATTTACATCTTTCTCGAAAGGCAGCATGATTTGACGGACTTGTAATTTTTGAACTGTTTATTTTTTATAAATAAACTGGTAGCTGAACTTTGTTAGAATTTGCGTGTAGTGTAAAATTTGGTAATCCTCTGTTAACCTACCCGTATTTATTTTGTACGCTTTTTTTTTGGAAGAAAGTCAAGCATTTCAGGAAAATATTTAAAGCCACCTTAAGACTTTTATTTAAAAAAATAATAATAATAAAATGTATGCAAATTGAAATTATTATACACAACAAATGAAAACTGAAACTAGGATAAAAAATTTGAAATATTAAATACTTACATTCTAGTGGTTAAATTATTTTTTATACGGATTTGGTCGTTTGATTTGAGATCGAGGATACTTTGGTGGTTGGGTTACAATTAACCACACACCTCAGGAACGGTCGACCTGAGATTGTACAAGATTTACATTCACACATATCATCCTTTGAAGTAATACCTTACGGTGGTTCCGGAGGCTAAAAAAGAAAAAAGATAGAAGAATTGTTAAACTCGTAATCACAAAATCAGCTGATTTTCAAAGTCGAGAGAGTTATACGGTTCGAGTTCTTTTAAAAGCAGTTTTTTTGCATGAATTTGAATTGTAAACTGTTAAAGTAGTATTCTTTGGTGGTTTTTTTCTTTTTTTCCATAAGGGAAGGAAAAAGCTGTGCCTGTCTGACGGTAAATGCGAGGCTCTCACCCGCTAAAAAACCTCCCCCTCTAGCCACACAGTGGCCAGACCTAATCCACATGGTATATACGCAGCCCCTGTGGAATCACCCGGGGGCTCTTTTCACCGAATTGCCAGACCGACGTCCCCAGAGAATCATCGGCGAACGACGAATCCGAGGAACCCCCGCCGCTCACCACCAAGGCTGGCCCCGACAGCCATCCGGCATCGCTCCGCCTCAGGTCAATAACAGACTTCCAGCCTGCCTTTCCCTCTCCACCACTGCCTTGTTTCGAATTATGGCTGAAATCGTAGTCGTTATTCTCGTCCAAAAGCATCTCTGTCAATCAACATCACACTTATGACATTATCCACAGTTACTGCGCCGTGGTCCATCATGGCGGCCCTAAAATCTCTCCACCTCGTGCAAAAACACTACGTGTTCCGCTGTATCTTGCTCCCCAAAATCATAGCAAAATCTCGTGGTACACCTACTTATACGGTACAGGTAATCTTGAAAGAATCTGTAATTTTTTTATATTTTTTCTCATAGCGAATTAGTTTTTTAAAAATTTTATTATTTAGATTATGACTAATATTTATAAACAAGCTTAATTTTTAAATATCAAATTAATTAAAGTAATTCCTAACATGAGATTTAAATTGTATTAAATTTTAGGCCCCTACAGGGAAATGGGTAAGATGTACCCAGTCTAATTTCAGTAATATATATAGAGTGTCCCACAAAGAAACTTTAAGGACACGTTCTACTAGTAAAAATAATGAAAAAAAGTTTATATGAACATAAGTGAGGAAACGCTTTGTTTTCGAGTTACGACTAGCGAATGATTTCGCCCGGATACAATAGATTTGTTAAATGACTAATAAATGCGGAACATTTAGTAACAGAACTTGTAAAGAATTAATTATGGGAAAATTAACGTAAATACAGCCAGTAAAAAATAAATAAAACTGTTAAAAATCGGTTTTTTATTGAAATAAAACAGACGTAAAATAGACAGAAAAACGCGTTATTCCTTATACATCTAATAAACATTCTTCAATGTATCAGCATTTACGAATGAAAGGGTTATTTCGAACGAGTTCGTTTTCTGTTGAATGCCAAGTAAATCATCAGCATATGCAGTGTAGCCCAAGTACTAATACAAGGCGAATTTCATGTTGCACTGGATTAGTTTAAAAACCTAAGTGTGGATCATCCTACGGAAAAAAATGTTTAGCTTTTCCTCCTGCAGAAGGGTCAAAATTTGCAACCAACAGATTACTCCCAGTGTCTAAACTTCTGTTATTGGCATCTAGACAACGCTGATAAGAGTAAATTCAATTTTATTTACTGATGAATCCACTTTTACGAGAAACGGAGTCTTCCATTCTAAAAATAGTTATTTATGGAGCGAAGACAAACCACACAATACTGTGGTAAGTAGTTTCCAATATAGATTTCACATCAATGTTTGATAAGGCATTATTTATGACAAAATTTTGGGGCCATTTGTTTTCAATGCCTTACGGGTGATGCATACGTTCATTTCTTAAAAAATAATTTGTTGGATCTTTAGGAGGATGTACCTTTACAAAATAGATCGCAAATGATTTTTCAGTACGATAATGTAACGCTACATTTTTCTTTATTAGCAAGAACTGATTGCTAATTCCTTAAACTGAATTACTTCATTTGGGACCATATGAAAACTATTATATACCGAAAAAAGTTAATACTAATGAACAGTTACTCATTAAAATACGAAATGCTATCGAATTTATATGAAACGGTCCTCAGATGATACGGAAAGCCATCGGAAATATACTATTTTACGTTTGGCAGAATGCTGTGTACATTTTGATGGAGGGAATTTCGAACTGTGAAATTGAGATTCGTTATTCTGTTACCATTTATCATTTCACGAATTCTATTTTATTGTTTTGCGATATTAAGAATAATGTTTGGTAGGTAAAGAAAAAAATAATACGATTTTCTCTCTATTTTTCGTAAAAAAACAAGTTTTTCGACACCGAATTTGTATTTTACGTCGGATATCTTGAAAACTACTTGAGTTACAATTATGAGACCTGAAAATCTTTACAATTCAAAATATATTATTTATATAAGGTACAACTTCTAACAGTACAGTAATTTAAAGTTTAGTAAATTAAAAATACACGATGTTCATAATTAATTGGAAAATTTATAATTCTATCATTATAAATGTGTTTATTAAAACATAATAAATCTTATTTTACGGATTTGATTACGCATATTTTGTTAGATGATAAAATTTCTAACAGATACAGATTTAATTCTTTTAATAATTTGCAAGAATAAGAATCAGAATATTACTTTAAATTGTTAGCAGTAAATGTAGAAACTTTTTACTTTTATATGAAATTTTGGATAAAATCAAACAAATGTGTAGAAATGTGTAGCTTCTGCATAGGAATATGAAATGTAATTTTTGTAGCGTATAAAAAATGTCAAGCCTGACCAGGGTTCAAACCCGGGAGATCCGGATGAAAGGTCAAGACGCTACAATTCTTGCTACGGAGACCGGCAAATGTTTTAAAACATTGATTAATATAGTCATTATATAATAAGTAAAAAATTCGCATACTGCTTAAAATTTAAAAAATAAATTCTTTGTTATATTATGAATACCGTTGCAAGCGGGTTCACTCGCTTGGATTTTGTACCTAGAACAAGTTTTCAAAAGAAACATTAGATGTTTGTTAAAATTTTACCATAATTTAAAGGTAAACTTTAAGTGGTCAAATTAAAAAATCGGTTTAGTTACTTTGGTCTGATAAATTTATTTCTAGTGATTGGCTTTATCCTACGGCGAAATGTTCGTACACTGTAGACTTTATTGACCAGGAATGTTTAGCGTTTAGCGGGTGATATGTTCTTTTAGGCGAGAATAAAAAACTAAAAAAAAAATTTCAGCACATTTTTGTAAACAAAATTAGTGGTTTTACCTTCAGGTGCGTGTAATGACCGGAATTAGATCAACCTCATCTTTGTTTTGGAGTCAAGTATAACTCAAGTAAAGTCAAGAAAATAAGGACGTTGGGAGTAAGAGCCATAAAGTTAGGCGTTTGTCAATGCATGCCTTAGAACTACCAGAGAACCACTATCATCATTATTTGTGAATTTAGAACCCCAAAGCAACAACAAAGATGTATTTGAAATTAAGTACTTAGCTAATTGTTGCGCAAAATATGAAACGCACAAAAGAATTGCTGGCATCGTACAGTGTATGCGGTGCCAACAGTATGGTCATACTGAAGATTACTGTATGTGAATATACCGGTGTATGAAATGCGCAGGCGGTCATAGGACTATTGATTCCCTAAAGAAGGACAGGAGCACGCCAGCCATCTGTGGGCTTTGCCACAGGATCATCCAGAAACCTTTTAAGGTTTTAAGGTTATAAGGAGAAAGAAAATGCAAAAAATGAGCTATGCTCCTTAGATCGTATCTAAAGGATCCATAGGCTCCCAGGATAGGTCGCTCGATCGTGTCCAGGACGATTTTCCATCACTAGAACAGGGTAAAACTAAGAATCGATATAACAGTTTGGATAATCGATTCAATAGTCGCTCCTACATTTATCCCAGGTTGTTTTCTGAGACATTAAGGATTAACATCCATGATGATCCGACTTCTGAAAGCCTTAAAAAAACTGGTGGCTACCATCGATATCCTAGTGAAGCAAATCGGAAATCCGATGGGACTTCTTACAAAAATCTTTTCATTTCTAAAATCTGTCAATGAGTAACTACTGAAAAATCGTACCATGGGATATCAACGGTATTTTAAACGGCAGGAGAAGGTATTTTACTTGGAGAAACTGGATATTGTCTTTATCTCAGAATCCCACTTTACGGATCGAAATTTCTGTACATTTGAGGTTTTAAAATGTATGCGACTAACATCCTGATGGTGGAGCAAATCGGAGTTCTGCTATTTTAATAAGATACGGAATAAAACATATCTAGTTTTTTCTTCTTTCAGGACTGCTCAGATTCAGACGAAATGTAGAGATATTGAACTGAACTGGGCCACTCAGACTTCCTGCAAACTATTGTCCACCACTTCATGCTATCTCGGAGTACATGTTTTGTGAATACTTTAACGCGCTTGGTAATGGATTCATTTCAGGTGGTGAATGAAACGCGATAAACGTATTCTGGGAGTCACTCTAACAACTACACGTGGAAGACCATTGATTCTGTCTACAGAGAAATTGGGGTAGATTGTTATCACCGAGCTTGAACCCACTTATTGGCCTACGGATCTCACAAAGGTCCCCGACTTGCTGGATTTTTTTAACAGTTCGGGCTTTTCGTCGTTTTGTACTGTGCAGAATGTTTACGATTCTACGTTTAACCCCTCTTCTATAATTCTCACTTTTAGTACAAACTCTTCTATCTTTCCCACCAAAAACCAGATTGGGTGTCTTATTGTGAATGGATGTAAGCAAAGTTGCTTTTGGATATTCCTCTTAAGTGTGCAGATGATATCAACGAAGCCGCGAGATACTTAAGCACAACAATGTGGAAGGCCACTTGGCGCTGAGAAGTTGATCTGACAGGCAGGAATTATTATAATCTTTTACTGTTTGTTTTTGTGGAAGGTCATCATTGGATAGCCCACTTTCATGTAACGTTTTTAACATACTATTTACTATGGTTTTGTCAGGAGAAACCGATAGTAAGTTTTGTTTCTACAAAAAAGTCATATCAATCAGGATATTAAAACATGCAATAAAATAACTAAGGTTGGCCCTGTGCGCGCATTACGCAAAAGCTACTGGACAAATAAAACTTGGCTTATTTATACCTTAGAGAGCTGGTCATTATCTTCAATTAAAATTATCACGATATTTGTAATGGGGGGTTAACATATTAAAGAAATTCATAAAATAAAATAAAATTAATCCTTTTCCTTCATTATACTTCTGTTACCATGGTAAAAGAAAAAGATCTCCGAGTTCAGATCTATATACTGCTAAATATTTTAATGTTTTATTATTACTATTGCAATTAGGAAATTTAGCGAACTTTATTATTAGTTTTGATATTTTTTTTTGTTTTGGCTGTCTATATTTTTCTTTTGCCTTCTGTTTTTTTCTTTTTTTTTCTCTTCAGCCATATGACTGGTTTGATGCAGCTCTCCAAGTTCCCTATCTAGTGCCAGTCGTTTCATTTCAATATCCCCTACATCCTACATCTCTAACAATTTATTTTACATATTCCGAACGTTAACTACCTGCACAGTTTTTCACATTTACCTGTCCCTCTAATATCAAAGCGAATATTCCAGGATGCCTTAAGATGTGGCATATACGTCCTGTCTCTTCTTATAGCTATATTTTTCCAAGTGCTTCTTTCTTCATCTATTTGCCGCAATACCTCTTCATTTGTCACTTTATCCACCCCTTCTGATCTTTAAAATTCTCCTATAGCATCACATTTCAAAAGCTTCTAATCTTTTCTTCTCAGGTACTCCGATTGTCCAAGTTTCGCTTCAATATAAAGCGACACTCCAAAAATATACTTTCAAAAATCTTTTCCTGACATTTAAATTAATTTTTGATGTAAACAAATTATATTTCTTACTGAAGGCTCGTTTCGCTTGTGCTATTCGGCATTTTATATCGCTCCTGCTTCGTCCATCTTTAGTAATTCTACTTCCCAAATAACAAAATTCTTCTACCTCCATAATCTTTTCTCCTCCTATTTTCACATTCAGTGGTCCATCTTTGTTATTTCTACTACATTTCATTACTTTTGTTTTGTTCTTCTTTATTTTCATGCGATAGTTCTTGCGTAGGACTTCATCTATGCCGTTCATTGTTTCTTCTAAATCATTTTTATTCTCGGCTAGAATTACTATATCATCAGCAAATCGTAGCATCTTTATCTTTTCACCATGTACTGTTACTCCGAATCTAAATTGTTCTTTAACATCATTAACTCCTAGATCCATGTAAAGATTAAAAAGTAACGGAGATAGGGAACATCCTTGTCGGAATCCCTTTCTTATTACGGCTTCTTTCTTATGTTCTTCAATTATTACTGTTGCTGTTTGGTTCCTGTACATGTTAGCAATTGTTCTTCTATCTCTGTATTTGAACCCTAATTTTTTTAAAATGCTGAACATTTTATTCCAGTCTACGTTATCGAATGCCTTTTCTAGGTCTATAAACGCCAAGTATGTTGGTTTGTTTTTCTTTATTCTTTCTTCTACTATTAATCTGAGTGTTAAAATTGCTTTCCTTGTCCTTATACTATTGCTGAAACAAAAGATATTTGATTATCAAATATTTCCTGATATTTTATTATCAAAAGTTAAAAAAATATGCCTTGAAGTAGGATAACGAACACAGAAGGAGTCCAAGGGACGGAGTCCTAACCAGCTAGAATATTATAAAAATTAAATTCTCAGCAATATGATATAAAAAGGAAATCTGGGAATAAAAAAAAAATAGATGATCAAAAAAAAACACGTACAGGTCAGAGATTTATTTATTTTTAACTTATAATTTAAAAATTATTTAATAGATTAAATTTAAAAGTAAAATTAACATAAATTAAAAAAATTATTTTAGAATGAAGTTAATATCGTAGCTTTTTTGTTTTTTGTAATTTTAAAAATTTATTTGAGTATTTTTTTATAGTCAAAATGTACAAAATATAAATTTACGATAGATAAAAAGTTTTTGGTACTGGTAAGGTGGAATTTCTAAGATGTTTGGTGTTGAAGGGAGAACTTAGTTGCGGTTGTTCCTATGGGAGTTGCCTTGGTGATAGCAGTTTACAGGGATATTCCGTGGTGTTAGTATAAAGTTCAAAGGGATGGTAATGAACAGAGATAGAAAATAAGGAAATAGATAGAAAATGTATGTTAGAAGTTGGGCGTAATGAGAATAGGGCTACCATGACAGAACGGAATAAGAGAAAGGGAAAAAAGGGTAGGTAGTACACCGAACTATAAAATTAAGGTGGGGGTTAGTTGGTTACTAAGAAAAAGGTAGGGAGATGAGAAACGGAATAGAATGGTAAAGAAGGACAGTAGTCTAGGAGGAGGGGGAAGTTCATTCAATGTAATCACCTTTCCACCTGCCAGAGACAAAGTAAAACACAAACAATCCTAGATCTCTTAAGATACGGTAGTCGTCAACTACTTTACGTCTTACAAACATTAGTACATGTACATTCAACTCTCGTATTTCCGACATTCTTTACTCCATTAACTTCACTTCAGATAAGTATTTTCATAAAAACACAGATACACACATTAAAAAAAAAGAAAAAAATAATAATAAAATGTAATTAATATGAAGATTTTTTTCTACAAATTAAAATTTAAAAAAGATATACGTCATCAACGTTAACGCGGATCGGAATATTCTTTACCTTAAATACGACTAGACCTTTTATACGACTAAAAAAAATATGAAAAAATATTTATATGAATAATCTATAAATATTTTATTATTATTTCAACAATAACCACAATTTTATGATTAATATTCATATAACCTATATGAATAAGAAATATGATAAAGAAGAAAAATAAATTTTGTAATTTAAAAATTACGAAGGCTTAAATTTTGGCCCTTCTTACAAAAATAAAAATTTATTGACGTGAAAACGTCTTATAAATCGACGAACGCCGGCAGCACGCACGAAAAATTGTCCCGTTCCGGCTGAGCCGAGCCGAACCGTTGTGCAATGGAATATACTATCATGTGAAGCAGGTTTTGGCGGGCTTTTCAAAAACACTAATTTCATGGATTTGATTTATGATTTCAATTTCATCGTTTTAAATTGACACGTTATCAACATTGATTTGATTAAAGTTTATTTCTATAACAAATTGTTCATAATTATTTTTGAAAAAATCAATCAATTTAAACTTGCAAAAATTATTAATACTAATTATTATTATTATTAAATGGAATATTAACGTGTTTCATTAGCTAATTAAACAATCACATCGATTCAATTTGTTTGTTTAAACAAGTAATTTTTTAAAACATCCAAATCATGGATGAATTTAATTAATTGGTATTTTCATCTAGCCCAATGCCAGTTTCTCAAAAAATATGTGTTTATAACAAGGTTTTTTTTGCGACATTACAATCAAAGGTTGAAGAATATCTTATTTAAATATTTATTAACTTTCTTTAAAAATTTCACATGTAATCTGTCATAAGGACAATATAAAAAAAACTGAGTTTTACTTAAAATTGCATTAAGTCCTACCCTACTAAAGGCACTTGTATGTGTATCTGTCTGTGTATGGGTTCATCTTAGCTGAGAACATGCTTTCATTATCGAACATACTGCCCGTCAAAAAATCATGTTTTTTCTTAAATGTTTATAAACAATAAGTAAGAAGAAATAACACCAGCAAATAAGAGAAACCCACCGGGTTGGTCTAGTGGTTAACGCGTCTTCCCAAATCAGCTGATTTGGAAGTCGAGAGTTACAGCGTTCAAGTCCTAGTAAAGTCAGTTATTTTTAGGCGGATTTGAATACTAGATCGTGGATATCGGTGTTCTTTGGTGGTTGGGTTTCAATTAACCACACATCTCAGAAATGGTCGAGATGAGAATTTACAAGACTGCACTTCATTTACACTCATACATATCATCCTCTGAAGTATTATCTAAACGGTAGTTACCGGAGGCTAAACAGGAAAAAAAGCAAATAAAAGAAAAAAGACAGAACATATTTACATAGTTGAACATACTTCCTGTCAAAAAATCATAAAAGTTTTTCTTAAATATTTTATAAACAATAAGTAACAACAGTAATAATAATTGCAAAATAAATTAATAAATTTTACTATCGTAATTCATTCATTCGATATCGTAGCAACGATCTTAAAACAACTTTTCTCGATACAAATAAATCGATACTGAAAATACAATGGATTCACTAATACCTAATAATAATAATAAATAAAACACAATAGAAAATAACAAAAGTATAAATAATGAGGGTTTAAAATCCTCATTATTTATACTTTTCATTATTCAATTACTTTATTTTTATATTTTTTCATTATTTAATCTTTTGAAGGATACAAATAATGAGGGCTTGCTTTCATTTAGAATCGTAAACATTCATATAGGTAAAACACGTGAGTCAAATCAAATGGTAAACAATCAAAGCTATTATTATTTCTAAAACTAACGCTGATAGATTTTAAATTAAACTATTAAAAAGAATTATTTAAAAAACATAATAAATGAACATTTTTTTATAAATAAAAATTATAAATTTATGATTTCGCTATTGTGTATTTTATCGAACTCCTTAAGTTTGGTATAAGGTTCTGTTTATGACGAAGTTTATTGATAATTGTCTAGTATTCCTTCAGCTCTTTGGGGTCGATTTACATTGTCGGTCTTTGCAATACGTTGTCACGCTAGTCTCGTGCGAAACGTAGTTCCACACAAACCAATGGTTTTTTTTTATGTTTTTTTATTATCTATGTATACATTTTATTATTATTTTTAATTTTTTTATTTAACCTCAACAACTATAAATTATTTTAAAAGACCGTACAGACTAAAGGTTACTCAAGAGAAGAGTTAGGCAAGGTCTACGGCTTCGCAGTGAGGTCCCACCAAAGGAAGACAGGCGGACACTCTACCAAATTCCGCTCTCACTTCCATACCCATCCGGCAGCATGACTGCCTTAACCCGTCACCACCACATACCACGGTGATAAAAGAGCAATCTTTCTCACCACTTCAACAGTTCAATCCGCTGTGCGCTTGGGCTTTTTCTTTTTCAGGTAAAACTCCAAGTACTACAAGGACAGCTAGAAGAAAGCGTGTTTGGCCAGACACCACCAGACCCCCCAAACCCTCCGCGGACCATTATATTTTGAAGGGCTAGACCAGCAGCTGCATCAAGTCCAAATTTATATATAATAGGGGGGCGTCTTATTCAAAATTGTCACCACCCCGGCGCACGGGCGCACGAAAAACAACCTGCGTTATGTATATCTCTCCTGCCTGCCCTTACGGCGGGCAGACATCTAATTCTTAATAGAGGTATATCGCGCTCAGAATAGTAAACCGTAAACCATACTTCTACTGACTGAGATAGCTCTGAGGCGCAACGCCCCAGAGCAATCCATCCAACCACATTTCCTTATTCAAACCAAGTTAAATTGAATTGAATTAAGTAAATAATTAAGTGTAGGCCCAAAAATCGCCTCCGACGTCCTTTCCTTATGAGAGGACGCCCCCTTAAACGAAGGATTTCAGCCAATCCTTGGCTGAAATGGAGCACGTCACGGAAGATAAGCTTATTAGCAAATCGTTCCGCCGGGCCCCTACCGACAAACCATCCATTGGATCGGAACGCAATCCAAACTTCACAAAACGAATAAACGTCAGCCACTATTAATAACCGTCAGTAAAATAGAATCACCCAGCAGCAAAGGACGAAAGTCCGTATACTGCGGAAAATAGGAGGGTATTGCACCCTCCGACATCCTTGCGTTCCGTTACAGACTAAAATCCAAAACTAGTTTTTAGTTTCAATCTAAATATATTCAATGAAATTCCATTCCGGCTACTACAGAAGGCTTCGAAAATAATTAAATTTTTCAAAGTATCAGGTAATAGACATTCTATCCTTATTAATAAAATACATTAAAAAATAAAAAAAAAATAATAAAAATAATAAATACTTTTAAAAACTGAATATTTTGGATCTAAGTTAAACATGTAGTTTACTTAAATATATGCTCAAATAATAATTTTCATTAACACCTTCTTGATCAAGATTTATTTTATAGTTATTTTTACTTCCTTGTACGAAATAAAGGAAGCATTTTAATCGGGAAAAATTTCGGTTTTAAGATTCCAACGGAAATATAGGTACAGTTTGACTATCCCTGAATCCATTTTTATTATTTTCGGCGTGATATTTTTTTTTTTTAATTTCCGGGTTCGCAGTTAAGCATTACTGTAGAGGATCAGATGAATGATTTGTAGTGTGTGTGAAAAATGCCATGCTTGATCAGGATACGAACCCGGGACCTCCGAGTGAAAGACCGAGACGCTACCACTCGCGTCACGGAGGCTGGCAGGCGTGACATTTGTAGGTACGTATGCATCTCGTATAACTCAAAAATGATTAGCCGTATAATGTTGAAATTTTGGATTTAGGACTGTTGTAACATCTTGTTGTACACTTCCCTTTTTCATTACAATCGATTTGATCAAAAATTACAAAAAAAGCCCAAAAACAATTTGGATTTTTCTTAATTGCAGTAATAAGCCCTCATTGAGAGGTTTTCAACGATGTATTATAAGTGGTACTTATTTTAATTGGTTCCAGAGTTATAGCCAAATAAAAGTTTAATTAATGAAATATCGGGATTTTACAAGGGGAAGACACATCGGTTCGAATCTGAATTCATTTTCTTTTTTTGTTTTTTATCTTTAATTTAAATATATTGATTTATTAATAATTATTAAACTCTGATTGTAAAAAAAATTACAATAAATAATAATTCAATAACAAAAAAAAATATGAAAAAAAAAATCAGAGGTTATTAGTAAAATAAAATGTTATGTACTTTTCATTAAAAAAAACAAAAAAAAAACATGTTTATATGTAATTTAATAGGCGTACAAAGAATTAATGTGATGTCCATATCAATTTTTTTACTTTTATTTACTTTAGTACTATTTCTTGTGTTTCTATTCTAAATTATTAATGTGTATTTTATTTAAATCTATTTTACTTTTCTGGCGAATGTAGCTGTTTTAGGGTAAAAGTATGGTAATTTATGATAAAAATGAGGTATTGGTTTTTTCTCAAATCATTATTTTTAAGGGTCAAACTTGTTCCGCTAGATAAAAAAAAAAAAAAAACATTTTTAAGTATATATGTGTATGTGTGTGTCGCACTGCTTTTGGTTTTATATTTTAGGAATGACCAACACGATTTATTTCAAATTTGGCTTAAATATTTCTATATATGGGCACTGATCATACTAATTTTTTTCTTCAAAATTCATTGAGAGATGAAAGATATCTCGTAAAACCCAATTCTGATTTTCTTCAGAGATATTTTAGAGAAAATTTCATTAAAGAAAATTGGTTTACCTCATATATAAATAATCCAAAATTGTTTTTTTTTTAAAGAAAATCATCCTCCAATTTTTAAAATTGAAATATATACTCTACCTCCCTTCGGTTTAAATATTCTCCAAAAAATTTTTTAAAGTTTATAATTCATTTATAGAAATATCGTCAAGAAATGTTACCAATTTTTTAAAATGATGAATCTTGGACCTAAAATGCAGGAAAATTTTCTTAATATTTATTCCCCAACTCTAAAAAATATATTATTTTTTGGTTCTAAGTATTTTTTATTTTAATTTTTGTTATTAAAAAAAAAAATTGTATTTTTCTTCATCACTTAAACGGTTGTAAAATTAGAATAACTTATGAGCACATGTATGAGCAGTATATTCCAGATCCAAAATGAGAAGCAATTTCCTTCATTACTTCCATAAAATTAATATTTTCAATATTTAAAAAAATTTCTTTTATATTTATTTATTTTTGTTAGGAATAATTTCTTTATAAATAAATTGTCCCTAAATTTCCTTCAAAGTAAGGATGACCCTATACTCAAAAACCTTTTTATTTGAAATTTGAGAATTTTGATACTTAAAACTTATTTTGGTAAAGCTTTTTTTTAAAGCTTTCTTTTTCCTGTTTAGCATCCTGTAATTACCGTTCAGTTATTACTTCAGAAGATGAATGAGGATGATATGTATGAGTGTAAATGAAATATAGTCTTGTAAAGTCTCAGTTTGCCATTCCTGAGATGTGTAGTTAATTGAAACTCAACCACCAAAGAACATCGGTATCCACGATCTAGTATTCTAATCCGTGTAAAAATAACTGACTTTACTAGGAATTGAACGCTGGAACTCTCAACTTTCAAATCAGCTGATTTGGGAAGACGCGTTCACCACTAGCTCAACCCAGTGGGTTATTTAGGTATAGCTGGGCAAGGTATTATATGACTTGACCGGCATAGACGGAAGTCATACAATACTTGGCCAGATTTTATTTTTTTATAATTGTGTTTTTCTCATGCTACTCTGATCAAGGGTTAACTAAAGTTTCTCCTGAAATCTATTCAAGCAAATACTGAGATAGTTCCTTTTGTTTTCCATAAAGTATAAGATCTAACTATTGCTATTGTGACCTATTCCTTTCTAAAGATTATATATAACAGATCTATTTATTTACTGAACCTTCCAATTCACCGCATCTTTTAATCATCCTTTGTCTATGAAAAATGCAACAACCAGTTTGATAAGGAAAATTTTAATATTTTGTATTTCGTTAACACCTTTTTTTCTCTTGCTCCCCTGAGTCGGATCGGCATTCAAGCAATACTCAATCCAAGGGAGCGGATTTTTTATTCGTCTTCCTCAAATCACTGAGGCGGGGTAACCGGACTCGGCTATGCCGTACGCGGGCCTCGCCACAGTAACCTGACAGCAATACTGTCAGGACATCCGCATATGCAATTAGGGACTTATTTCCCGGTACTCATATCTCCAGTATCCCATCAAATGCGATATTCCAGAGCAGAGGGCATTTGGTTAACACCTTTTCTTTCTTTTCCCTGTTTAGCCTCCGGTAATTACAGTACAGATAATATTTCAGAGGATGAATGAGGATGATATGAATGAATGTAAATGAAGTGTACTCTTGTACAGTCTCAGTTCGACTATTCCTGAGATGTGTGGTTAATTGAAACCCAGCCACTAAAGAACACCGGTATCCACGATCTAGTATTCAAATACGTGTAAAAATAACTGGCTTTACTAGGATTTGAACGCTGGAACTCTCGACTTCCAAATCAGCTGGTTTGGGAAGACGCGTTCACTACTAGACCAACCCGGTGGGTTATGTCGTTAATACCTAATAGCATGGAATATCAACTGTAAATTTTCATATCTGAAAATGTGTTTGTCTTAATTATGCAACAAACTGATGAAATGCTAAAAGTCTGTGTAAAAATTTTCTTTAATTACTACGGTAAAGGTTAAAAAAGATTTTCACTTTTATTTAAAAAAAGATACATTTAAAGAACGTTTAAGATCGTAGAGGTTAAAGTCGGTATAAAAAAAATTGAACTATTTATAGACGGTATTCTCTTTAAAGTTGTGGTTTTTTTACTACGATAATTATGTGATAAGGTTTTTTATAACTGTTCACACATTTTCGAGTCGTTTATTAAAGAAAACTGATTTAAAAATAAAATTCCTTTCAAGGCTTTAGAATAAACTGAAATAAATAATACATTTTTAAAGGTAATACGAGTTCTAAAATAAAATTATTAAAAAGAAAACTACACGAGAAAAATGTATAAATTCCTTTGTTAAGATATATAGTATTACAGTACCCGATACGACTTTGCCCGCTCTATTTGATTTTTATTAAATCAAATAGAAACTTTGAAAATTTTCAATCATATTTAAAAATATTTTTTTATCTTTTCTCACCCTTTTCAAGGTCGAATTTCAGAAAATCTAAAAACTGGTTTTTAGATATTTAAATGAAGATTAAAAATACCAAAAATCAAATTGTTATATTAATTTATTACTGAGAAATTCAAATTACACGAGTTTTAAAAGCGATTCAAAAATTAATTTTAACCGTTTAAACTCGAATTTCAAAAAATGTAGAAATTAGTTTTTAGATATTCCTATGAAGATTACAGACACCAAAAATCAAGTTTATATCTTCACTTATTACAAAGAAATAAAAAAAATAAATATGATTGTTATTCTATTTTAATTAAATTACAAAACAATATTATTAATTAGCGTTAGCTAAAACTCTCTGGAATTTAGAAAAATGCATTACTTTTAAACCGTAAGTTTTATAAATAAATTTTCTTGTTGTGAAAATATTTTGAATATCAAGATTGTATATTATATATTAATAGAGACCGGATTATATGCATTTGCATATTAAGCCCATTCTCACCGGTTATTGCATATTTTCCTTAAAATCTAGTAATGATGCATATTTTGGCTAAATTTACAATATTTCTCGGTATCTATCTTGTTAATAAACAAGATAGATACGGTAATATCTTGTTAATAAATGAAATCTTATATTGTACCCGGCCAAACCTATTAGCTGCACGGCTCTTGGAGCGTACTTAGCAACCGCGGAACAATACCTCTGATTTTTTATTTTTACAGAAGTAACAAAATGTTAAATTATTGTTAATTATCGAATTATTCGATATATTATTCAACTACATTGTATGCTGATTTTGAAATAAAACAATTACAAATTACTATTTTTTTATTATTTAAAGTTACATATTTTGAGACGTTTCATGCATAGTTTAAGCATTTTTCATGCGTACTTCAAGCTTTTTATGTTGCATGTAAAAAGTCTATACATTAACATTAAAATATTACGCACTAGTGCCTACAAAAAGTTAGAAATTTCTACGTTTAAATCATCTGTTAATATAAAGGCAATAAATTTATAAATGTTCGTTTGTTCAAAATCTTAAATGACCAAACGTTCTTCACCGATTGCTTAAAAATTTTGACACAACGTTGCATTCGAATTCGCGCGTGTTTTTATATATCTACGATGTCACACCTGTGACAGGTAAAAACATGTTTTTTTTTAAAAAAAAACAGCGCTATCTGTTGGACGTAAAAGCAACATACGCTATACTAAATATTTTACGATTCCATTTCAATGTTTTCGATATGTGTATTCGCTATTGTCTAAAAAACTACTGGACCGATTTACGCGTGGGAAGAAAGGGTGACAGACAAAAATCTGAAAAGGGAAAGAGGGAAAAATTGGAAAAGGGAAGAGGGAAAAGATAAAAGCGAAAAAGGGGAAAACGGCGAAAAGGAAATGGAAAGGGGAAACGAGACAAAATAAAAGGGTGAAGAAGAAGGGGGAAGTAAAATAAGGTAAATATAAAGGGGGAATGAAAGGGAAAGGTGAGTAAAAGGGGAAAATGAAAGGGAATATGGTAAAAATGAAAACGGAAATGGAAAACAAAACGAACATTACAGAACTTCACAAAATTTAACCTCTCCGTTTTCCCTTTTACCTTTCATTCCTTTCGCCTTATCCCTTTTTCTTTTTCCACTTTTCCCCATTTTACTTTTCACAATTTCATTTTTAGCACATTCCTTCCCTTTTACTTTCCTCTTTCCCTCCTTTTCCCTGTTTTCGCTTTTTTATTTTTTCCATTTTGCCTTTCTTCCCTTTTACCTTTTTCGATTTTTCCCTTTCTCCCTTATTCCCCGCGCGTAAGTCGGTCCAGTAGTGTTTTAGTCTATAGCGGACACACATATCGGAAACACTGAAATGGAATTGTAAAATATTTAATATACCGTGTGTTGCTATTAAGTCCAACAGATAGCGCTGTTTTTTAAAAAAAAAACAAAAAAAAAACATGTTTTTACTTGTCACAGATGTAACATCTTAGGTATATAAATAGTAGATATATAAAAACACGTGCGTATTCGAATGCAACGTTGTGTAAAAATTTCAAAGCAATCGATGAAGAACTTTCTGGAATTTAAGATTTAAAAAAAAATAATATTTACATTTTTATTTATATAGATATAGTACACAAAACGTTTTGGAAAATTTGATATTTAAAAAAACGTTTTCCTGATAAAATTTTGCCAAAAGCCTTAAGAAAAACAATACTCCTACAAAAGTTGTTGAAAATTATGTTATTTTTTTTATTTTACTACTATAATTATGATGATTATATTTAGAATATAAAAGAGAATAAGAGAAAGCAAATCAACCTCAAGATACATTAAAGGATAAAATTTGATCCAGGAACTTTCATTAAAATTAGATTAGCTGTTATCTTTTTTTTTAATGCGAGAAAAAAAACTGGGAACAGAGGTGCAAAATAAAAAAATAAATCATTAAAATATACCCTACTTATTTGTTTTCTGTATGAATCGCATTGGTATTATGAATAAACGAATACTTCAAGGAATATATAGTAAATTTTTTTTTTTTTAACGTAAATAGATAAAAGAAACACACACAGTTTATAGGTGACTATATAGGAAAAAAGTAACATATTGAATGCAGACTAAGTAGGATAAAAGAATAACTAGTAATGTGTTAGTAACGGGTAAAGAGAGATGCATACAGCCACTTAAAGTATATAAAAGAAAATCATCTAGTGGAAAAATAGAGAAAATAAGAAAATGAAAAAAAAAGGTTTAAATAAATATAAAAAGGGCGCTTCGCAGAGTGTAATTCAATATTTTTTAACGTTAAAATATGTAAAAGGTACATTACAAAATTTAGACCAAAAAAAACTAAACACATATCCACAATACATTCATAATGTTGCTTTATATTTTTATTTTACTTAATGAAGGAGAAAAAAATTTGAAACATAGTTTTACACTTTAACAGAAAAAAACAAATTTTTTTTCGAATAAATAACATACGTTCAGCGACACCTCCACATAATAAAATGCAAGAAATCTTTTCCGTAATAAATGTTTCAAAATACGATTTAACAAACTGGTTATTAATCTTTTCAGGAATGGCGTCACGCTTACACGATTGCAGTAAACTGTCCGCACAGATTACGGTCGTGTAAACTCGTTTTAGAAATTTATCATTTGAGTGTACTAACATCGTGTTAACGCGACTAATATAGTTTTTTCACTGACATCTGCTGCACTTTATTGGTTTTAAAATGAATTTCACTATCGATAATTTGCAGCTAACAGTCGAAAATAGAGAGAATAAAATCATGTTACCGCATTCTAAAACTAGATTCTGTAACTTTTGTTGAATTCTGTCAGTAAACATGAACGATTCGTCGCATTGAACGCATTCATTTTTGAATTTAGCTATGCTTTTTTTTGTATTCAGCCATTTGACTGGTTTGCTGTAGCTCTCCAATGTTCCCTATCTATTGTCAGTCATTTAATTTCGGTAGATGCCTTACATCCTACATCCCAAACAATTTATTTTACACATTCCATCCTGACCCCATAGGGGAAGACACCTTCCATGTGACGATTTCGGTGGCCATGCCACCCTTCCGTACCTAACCCTGATGGGCTTTACCGGAGGTCATCTTAAAAAACTCGGCAAAAGACATCTCTCAGCCTTGTTCGTGCCTCAGTCAGGATGCCACCGATGCGAATGACACATGTAATATATCCATCGATGTGCTACTACCTACTCGATTACTCTTTAAAAACAAAACACAAGTTGAAGTCTTTAACAAGACTCTGTAGTTCAACTAGAAGGAATCGAAATCACTACCTACCCGAAATAGGAAAAAGTTGAGTTCAACACGCAACGTTATTGCAAAACATAACATGAAAACAAGAAACAATAACAAAACATAAAACCTAAAACAACATCAAAAACAGGATTTATTTCTTCGCGTTAAAGCTCTAATAATTCCGAAACTACAGAACATTTAGTGAATAAAAAAAATCACAAAAAAATGAAAAAATACCCGAACGTCTGAATATACCGACCTTGCTCATTCAAATTTAAAACTATGAAAACCATCCGACATAGATCAACCGCATACATTTTCGACTTTTGACTATGCGTTTTTTGTTTGTCTTCAGCCATTTGACTGGTTTGATGCAGCTCTCCAAGATTCCCTATCTAGTGCTAGTCGTTTCATTTCGGTATACCCCCTACATCCAACATCCCTAACAATTTGTTTTACATATTCCATACGTTGCCTGCCTACACAATTTGTTCCTTCTACCTGTCCCTCCAATATTAAAGCGACTATTCCAGGATGCCTTAATATATTACCAATAAGTCTGTCTCTTCTTTTAACTACATTTTTCCAAATTCTTCTTTCTTCATCAGTTTGCCGCAACATCTCTTCTTTTGTCACTTTAACCACCCATTTGATTTTTAACATTCTCCTGCAGCACCACATTTCAAAAGCTTCTAATCTTTTCTTCTCAGATACTCCGATCGTCCAAGTTTCACTTCTACATAAAGCTACACTGCAAACATATACTTTAAAAAATATTTTCCTGACGTTTAAATTAATTTTTGATGTAAGAAAATTATATTTCTGACTGAAAGCTCGTTTCGTTTGTGCTACTCGGCATTTTATATCGCTCCTGCTTCATCCATCTTTAGTAATTCTATTACCCAAATAACAGAATTCTTCTACCTTCCTAAGTTTTATATTGAGTGGTCCATCTACATTTCATTACTTTTGTTTTGTTCTTGTTTATTTTTATGCGGTAGCTCTTGAGCTGGACTTCATCCATGCCCAATTCACTGTTTCTTCTAAATCTTTTTTACTCTAAGCTAGAATTATTATATCATCACCAAATCTAACATCTTTATCTTTTCACCTAGCACTGTTACACCGGATCTAAATTGTTCTTTAACATCATTAACTGCTCATTCTATGTAAAGATTAAAAAGTAACTTGACTGTGCTTATGCCATTAAACACTAAAAATTCTATTAAAGATTACTGGTCAACAGACAGGCTGTTACATTCCGCAATATTTTCCGAAAAGATGGCTAAAGACAGATAGTTGAACATTCTTAGTGTGCTTCATTTTATCATAATAAAGATTAGGTATCTGTCTTCCGTCTTTTCAAAATTCAAGAATTATTAGATAAATTGAAAAAAAATTTCTCAACTGTATTTTATATTTTTCAAAATATAGAAATTAATAAGTCCGTAGTATCGTTCAAAGGAAGGATTAATTTTGATTATATTTATAGAGAATTAAACGATTTAAATGGCAGAAAGGCTCCTGGAATAGACGGAATACCTGTAGAATTACTGCGCAGTGAAGGTGAGGAAGCGATTGATAGATTATACAAGCTGGTGTGTAATATTTATGAAAAAGTGGAAGTACCGTCAGACTTCAAAAAAAGTGTTACAGTCATGATACCAAAGAAAGTAGGGGCAGATAAATGTGAAGAATATAGAACAATTAGTTTAACTAGTCATGCATCAAAATCTTAACTAGAATTCTATACAGAAGAATTGAGAGGAGAGTGGAAGAAGTGTTAGGAGAAGACCAATTTGGTTTCAGGAAATGTATAGGGACAAGGGAAGCAATTTTAGGTTTCAGATTAATAGAAGAAGAAAGATTAAAGAAAAACAAACCAACATACTTGGCGTTTTTAGACCTCGAAACTGCATTCGATAACGTAGACTGGAATCAAATGTTCAGAATTTAAAAAAAATTAGGGTTCAAATACAGAGATAGAAGAACAATTGCTAACATGTACAGGAACCAAACACCAACAGTAATATTGAAGATAAGAAAGAAGCCGTAATAAGAAAGGGAGTCCGACAAGGATGTTCCCTATCTCCGTTACTTTTTAATCTTTACATGGAACTAGCAGTTAATGATGTTAAAGAACAATTTAGATTCGGAGCAACAGTACAAGGTGAAAAGATAAAGATGCTACGATTTGCTGATGATATAGTAATTCTAGCCGAGAGTAAAAAGGATTTAGAAGAAACAATGAATGGCATAGATGAAGTCCTACGCAAGAACTATCGCATGAAAATAAACAAATACAAAACAAAAGTAATGAAATGTATTAGAAATAACAAAGATGGACCAATGAATGTGAAAATAGGAGGAGAAAAGATTATGGAGGTAGAAGAATTTTGTTATTTGGGAAGTAGAATTACTAAAGATGGACGAAGCAGGAGCGATATAAAATGCCAAATAGCACAAGCGAAACGAGCCTTAAATCAGAAATATAATTTGTTTATATCAAAAATTAATTTAAATGTCAGGAAAAAATTTTTGAAAGTATATGTTTGGAGTGTCGCTTTATATGGAAATGAAGCTTGGACAATCGGAGTATCTGAGAAGAAAAGATTAGAAGCTTTTGAAATGTGGTGCTATAGGATAATGTTAAAAATCAGATGGGTGGATAAAGTGATAAAGGAAAAGGTATTGCGGCAAATAGATGTAGAAAGAAGCATTTGGAAAAATATAGTTAAAAGAAGAGACAGACTTATAGGCCACATACTAAGGCATCCTGGAATACTCGCTTTAATATTGGAAGGACAGGTAGAAGGAAAAAATTGTGTAGGCAGGCCACGTTAGGAATATGTAAAACAAATTGTTAGGGATGAAGGATGTAGGGGGTATACTGAAATGAAACGACTAGCATTAGATGGGGAATCTTGGAGAGCTGCATCAAACCAGTCAAATGACTGAAGACAAAAAAAAATATTTATAATAAAAATTGTGTTTTAATATTTGTTTACAAAAAAAAAAAAAAAGAATAGATTTAATAATAATTGAATTAATGTTCATTCCTAGTGATTGTTAAGTGATAAATCATACAGAGAATGACTACATAACGATGAGTAACTTTAATAAAATAATCAATTCAAGTGAAGACATCGTGAAGTATCGTTCATCTTTTTCAATTAAAAGAAAGTTTGATCTAATTAATTATTTAAAATATAAAATTTTAAACTTGGCATTCAACAGAAAACAAACACGTTGGAAATGACCCTTTCGTTCATAAATGCTGATAACCAAAAAAGGCACGTTTCGCCTGCGCTATTCGGCATTTTATATCGCTCAACAAAATTCTTCTACCTCCATAATCTTTTCTCCTCCTATTTTCACATTCAGTGGTCCATCTTCGTTATTTCTACTACGTTTCATTACATTCGTTTTGTTCTTGTTTATTTTCATGCGGTAGTTTTTGCGTAGGACTTCACCCATGCCATTCATTGTTTCTTCTAAATCCTTAAATGAAAAATAAAAAACAAAAAAACATATTTTTCGAATTTTTCTCAGACATTTTGAGGATATGTTAAAATGTGACCTCTACAATAGTTGTAGATTTTTTGCACCATCTAAAAATTTTTATTTTAACCCACCAAATCACCCCTCCACCACCTTTGCTCCCACATTTATTTTTTTTACGTTTATAATAAGCCAGCCCCTTTATTATTTCCACTTATAAAAGTCCAGGTAACAATTTTTTTTCTAAGTGTAATTTGGTTGGACTACTATTTAAATTAATCGTTTCTGGATTAACCTTGAAATAAAAGCTTTAATTACAGTACAAAGGAAAATTATAACACCATTTCTATAAGAAGGTGTTTTACGCCGACCAATATAATCAGACATCACGTTTATACAATACAATCGAAGGATTTATAACGTAACCACAGCTTAGTCGGTATAAAATAAGCCCCTTATTTTCAACCTCCTTATCCACTTGTGGTAATTCGGGTGAACAACAATATGACGTAATATGATTTTCGTAGTCACTAGCAACAAAGCTTGGATTAGTAGAAAATTTAGTCAGTATTATATATTGTAAATATAATACAAACTTCTTAACATATTTTATATTAATATATATATATATATATATATATATATATATGCATTATGTATTTATATTATAAATAGATGGTATCGAATACAGTTTTATCGAATCAAACTTGAAGAAAAACACATTTTTATTAACAAAAAAATTCCAACTTTCTTAACCTATTTTTAAAAAAAAACCATTTAAAAAAAATGGTTTTAATCATACTGTATCTTACAAAAATAATTTTATTAAACAAGCGATATTAAAATTTTAACCATTATAATATTAAAAAAATTATACACGTTTATAACCCACCAAACACTGATTAAAAAAAATACAAAAGATTTATTGCGGCAGAGTTGACCACGTAATCGATAATTTATTTAAATTCTTTATTTAAAAAAAAAAATACATTTACTAGTATCTTTATTTTTCGTACATCCGCTCAACTGACCCAAAAATACATCCGCCGAGATCTTTCTGAACGGATATTTGTTTTTAATAAAATATTTATTTTATTTCCGTAACTGAGATAATAAATTATTTAGTAAATATCAGAAGTTTTTTAATTATCTATGTTTTTAATTAATTTATTACAATAATAAAAAATAAGTTTGTGATTTGGATATCACGTGACATCCTTGTACGCCTATTAAATTTCATATACACATTTTTTTTACAACGAAAAGTACATAAAATTCTATTTCATTAATAACTTTTGCCTTTTTTTATTGTTATTATTGAATTACTTATTATTTACCGTAATTTTTTTTTTTACAATCAATGGTTAATAATTATTAATAAATCAATATATTTGAATTAAGAAAAAAAGTTAAATAAAAAGGAGATGAAATCTAATTCGAAACGATGTGCCTTCCCCTTATAAGATCCAAATATTTCATTAATTAAAACTTTATTTGGCTATAACTCTGGAACCACTGAATATAAATACCACTTATGATATATCGTTGAAAAGCTCTCAATGAGGACTTATTACTACAATTAAGAAAAAGTATTATGAAAATTTCCGAATTTTATAATAATAAAAAAAAAATTTAGTAGTTTTTATACTGTGTGGGAAAAATCTATGAAAGACTTATTTATAAAGAAACGATTCGTAATAAAAAAATTAATAAATTTAAAAAAAAATTCTTTGAAAATATTGAAATACAGAGTCCAGCAGAAATTACTCCCTGATTTCTCACCGAAGCTGGTGGAGCGCTAATAGTACAGGGCGTGGTGTAGGCATATCATTTTTTAGCGGATGTTTTGCCATTTCAGTTATAACCATGACGTGGATTGGTGATCATCGCGCTTTCGTTACTGAAACATATCTTAAAAATGGTGATTCTGTTATCAACAGCGATTATTTCGTTCATACTTTTGGCTACGTCGACACGTCGCAGTCCTCGGTAAGAAGATAATTCAGTTATGGATGTCCGATTTTAGAGATATCGGTTCAGCTTTTACGAAGCTGAACCGATATCTAACCAGCCAGACGTCACACCGAAACTAATCAAAATGGATTCAGGGATGTTCAAAATGAATATTTCCATTGAAATCTGAAAACCGACATTTTCTCGCGATTACAATACTTCGATGTATTCTTAAAAAAAAAAATAAATTAATTAAATTTATCTAATAATACGAACCTTGGTCATCGGAAATTACGGATAATCTGAACGGACATAAAAGAAAAAAATCCTTTGCATTAATTAAAAATGGAGTATAATAGAATTACAAAATTTGTTACAGATTACAGTTAACTGACAAATATCTACACAAAATAGTAGTAAAACAACTAAAAAATTTAAATACCTTAGATTTACTTTTTCTATATTTTATTATGTCAAATTAAAATTCCATAATTATATATCTCATAAAAGATTGAATGTACAAAAAAATTTATTAATTACAATTCGTCCCTATCATATTTTAAAAAAAAATCAGTTTTTCTTGTAAAAGAAACAAAAGTATATATACACAAAGATTCGAGTGGGGGAATGTGATATTTGATCCCCACTAATGTGCAGTTATTTGACTGAACTGGCTTTTTTACTCCCCTACACGGTAAAAACCACAAGTCTTTTAAGTATTGTTACAACTTACTCTTTTCAATTCAAAATCCACTCTGCTACGAACTGATAATCTTTTAATATTAAAAGATTATACCCTGTTTTTCACTACAATTTTCTAGTGTCTCACAATTGTGTTTTTCAATTTTTTTACATACTACATTTATGATTGAGTAATATAAATAAAAAAAATAACACATAATTATTCTGTTTTATTTGAACCTACTGTACGAGAAATCAGAAAAGTTACGTTGAGTATTGTTAAACATTTTAAAATCTAACGTAAGCAATATTTCTTACACTAAAATAAATTAATGACACACCAGAATATTATAATTTGTTTTGTTTATTTGCTATGTTATCAAACTACATCTAACCCCAATAGTACTCACCGTTACTTTTTAATCTTTACATGGATCTAGCAGTTAATGATGTTAAAGAACAATTTAGATTCAGAGTAACAGTACAAGGTGAAAAGATAAAGATGCTACGATTTGCTGATGATATAGTAATTCTAGCCGAGAATAAAAATGATTTAGAAGAAACAATGAACGGCATAGATGAAGTCCTACGCAAGAACTATCGCGTAAAAATAAAGAAAATAAGAACAAAACAAAAGTAATGAAATGTAGTAGAAATAACAAAGATGGACCACTGAATGTGAAAATAGGAGGAGAAAAGATTATGGAGGTAGAAGAATTTTGTTATTGGGGAAATAGAATTACTAAAGATAATTGAAGCAGGAGCGATATAAAATGCCGAATAGCACAAGCGAAACGAGCCTTCAGTAAGAAATATAATTTGTTTACATCAGAAATTAATTTAAATGTCAGGAAAAGATTTTTGAAAGTGTATGTTTGGAGTGTCGCTTTATATGGAAGTGAAACTTGGATGATCGGAGTATCTGAGAAGAAAAGATTAGAAGCTTTTGAAATGTGGTGTTATAGGAGAATGTTAAAAATTAGATGGGTGGATAAATATATTGTATATTGCGGCAAATAGATGAAGAAAGAAGCATTTGGAAAAAAATATAGTTAAAAGAAGAGGCAGACTTATAGGTCACGTACTAAGGCATCCTGGAATAGTCGCTTTAATGTTGGAAGGACAGGTAGGATGAAAATATTGTGTAGGCAAGCCACGTTAGGAATATGTAAAACAAATTGTTAGGGATGTAGGATGTAGAGGGTATACTGAAATGAAACGACTAGCACTAGATAGGGAATCTTGGAGAGCTGCATCAAACCAGTCAAATGACTGAAGACAAAAAAAAAAATTAACCAAATACACTAATTACACTAATCAGCATAAAATTTGTATCTAATATGTTACACAACTTTTCTCACTATAATTTGGGTACTGATTTCACATATTAGTACGCGTGTTTAATCACACGCTGTACTCAGACTGCCTGCAAGTCGTACATAAGACTTGTACTAGTATACGGAAGCGAAGTGATGGTCATAGCCAGTGCTAGCATACTAAGCAGGCTCACCTCGTTCAAAATACGGTTTTAAGGGTAATCACAGGCGCTGCTAAGTTCTTACCGGATACCTGAAAAATTTGGCGATGAATATCACAACAATTGTAATATTTTTCCCACTAAAATCGGACTACTGAACGTACTTCTATGCTAGACGAAACCTCTAGAGAACACGCCATATTGACAACGACACTACACATGAAAATGTCGTACAGAATTGCTGCTGGAGGAGCGTGAAGACAACTAGTGATGGCACAGCAAGAATTTAATATATCCCTTTCAGTTCAAGAACATGGCACGGGTGTAACTTATTTTTTGATCCATTTCTCGTAACTTCTCAAAATATTTCAATATACTTGTACCGGGTGATGATAACGCAAAAGCGTTTTTCACACTGGAAAAAAAATCGTAGTTTTAATATAATTTAACACTTTTATTCTATTCCTTTAAATTCTATTAATAATATTAAAAAATCCAAGGGCAATAATTTTTCTGGGATGGTCCGAAACTGGTATGCCAACTATTTTAAGTGACAACTTAAACTCCGCATATTTTGGTATTTCTTCATAATTAATTTTATTTACAAGTTTTACTGAATTTTTAAATTCTTTTCAAAGAGGATTTCACCATTTAAATAACCAAACGATTTGTCTAAAAAATCGGTTTGAATTGTACTGTAACAGTACGACTAGCAAACTGGTGATTCGTTTTCGAATTCCAATCCGACGACTAAGCTCGAAATTAAGTAAAATTTTCATTTTACGATTTCTGTAAAATACATGCTTTTTGAATAAATTATTAGACAGTTTAGTCCTTGTTTCTTTTGAAATTTATTAAGTGTTTCTATATAATTAAAATCAACAACGCCGTTTTTGGATTCAATAATATTCAAATCTTTCTTTTTCTGTTTAGCCTCCGGAATCACCGTAAGGAATTACTTCAAAGAATGAATGAGGATGATATGTATGAATGTAAATGAATTGTAGATTTGTACAGTCTCAGGTTGACCATTGCTGAGATGTGTGGTTAATTGAAACATAACCACCAAAGAACACCGGTATCCACGATCTATCATTCAAATCCGTAAAAAGGTAACAGCCTTTACTAGGATTTGAACCTTAGAACTCTCGACTTTGAAATCAACTGATTTGCGATGACGAGTTTACCAGTAGACCACCCCGGTGGATTAAAATATTCTGATAGCTAAGTTGGTAGAGCGGTAGATTGTAGTGTGAAATAATACTCATACCTGATAGAACATACCGGCTTAATGTTAATTCACATGTTAATTTTAACATAAGTGGATGCCGGTCTCCGGGGCGCGAGTGGTAGCGTCTCGGCCTTTCATCAGAGGTCCCGGGTTCGAATCCCGGTCAGGCATGGCATTTTCACACACGCTACAAATCATTCATATCATCCTCTGAAGAATGCCTAACGGTGGATCTGGAGGTTAAAAAAAATTAAAAAAAAAAGAAAAGAATTACTGTTTATGCCATTGGTTCAAAAGTACGGTTTATCAGAACCATACTTCATACATTTTTCAAAACATATAGATTTTAAATAGATTTATCGAAAAATATTCTGAACTTCGACTTCCACCAAAAACTCTGATGTGGACACCACATAATTTCCTTTAAGCCTATTAAATTAAATTTTTTTTTTTAATGAAAAGTACATCCAGTTTTATTTCATTATCAACTTCTGATTTTCTTTTTATTGTTATTATTGAATTTTTATTTATTGTAACGCTTTTTTACAATCAGAGGTTAATAATTAAAAAAAAATCAATATATTTAAATTAAAAAAAAGTTAATAAAAAAAGGAGATGAAGTCTAATTCGAAACAATGTGCCTTGTAAGATCCAAATATTTTATTAATTAAAATTTTATTTTGCTGTAACTCTGGAACCACTGAATACAAATACCACTTATGATATATCGTTGAAAAGCTCTCAATGAGGACTTATTGCTGCAATTAAGAAAAAGTCCAAATTCCAAATTTTTTTTGGATCTTGGGCTTTTGTGGTCGAGTCGATTGCAATCAGAAAGAGTGGTGCCCTACTTGATGTAAACAGAGGCCTAAATCCGAAATTTCAACATTCTACAGCTAAAAGCTTTTGAGTTATGCGAGATACATACGTACGTACGTACAGTCGTCACGCCAAAACTAGTCGAAATGAATTCAGAGATGGTCAAAATGGATATTTCCGTTGAAATTTGAAAAGCCGAAATTTTTCGCGATCACAACGCTTTCTTTACTTCGTACAAGGAAGTAAAAATTATTAAAAAAAATGATTCAATTTGGAAAACTAATGTACTAACATTATTATATAAAAATAAAACATACTTCTTGAAAAAAAAACCCTGGAGAACAGTTTAAACGCGAAATTCATTTAATGTAGAAGGATTTGGTAGCAAATATTTAGACTTCTTAAATATTTGTAATACTCTTCAGAGTAAAAACATAAAGTTACTGTGTGTTTGAGAAGAGCAAACAAATTTTTTACACCCATACAAACAGGATAAAAACAAAAAAATTTCGGGTAATACACTGAATAAACCAAAGGAATTTTTTGTTTTTTCTTGTATACGTAATCAGTTAATTCATGACAACTAACATACATATTTTAGTTTATTAACCAAATAAATATTACTTAAAAAGAGCAGCCGACTTTGTAACATTGTATATTTATATAGCATGCGTAACCAAGATAAAACAAATATTTATTTAAATTAATTACTAACAAATACTGTAAGATTTTTAGTAAAAAGATCAAACATCAATTATCTTCCTATTCATTTTATCAAATATATTCTGACCCTGAAGGGAAGACACCCTCCATGGCAGTTAGGTCATCATACTCCACCCCTACCATACCTAGCCGTTAGGGGCTTTACCGGAGGTCATCTTCAGTACTTCGGCAACAGACATCTCCTAGTCTCGATTGCCGGATATATATATTTTTTATATAATTGACTACGGTAAGTTCAACCTGCCTGGGGATAGAACCGACAATCAGGGCCGGACCTACCGTTTTTGCCGCCGTAAGCAAACCCAAAAAATGCCGCCCCCAAACTTAAAAAACTTAATTTTTTCAAAAAACACAGTTATAAAAAAAACCATGTTAACTAGAAAAATTATATATAATTTAATTAAGACAATACAGAATAATAATTAAATTGAATAATACTAATAGAGATTTACGGAAAATTGTTTTATTGGAAAACAAAATTTACATTTTTAACGAGCTAACAATAACGATCTTACAAACTAAAACTTGTATCTACTATTTTTGAAGATAATTTAAATATACTTTTACAACAATAAAAAAACTACTAATATATATAGTAAATAATATTATTTTATAGATTCACGTAATTGAATATATTTTTGTGGGTTGTGTTAATTTTTTTTGTGCTCTAGTTCAGGCGGTGTTGCAGTTCCTAAATTTTGCTTGCCGTAGGCAGTTGGCTTCCTTGTCTACCGCCTAGGACAGACCCTGCGACAATGTTTAATTACAATATTGTAAAATGAAACACAAACAATTATGAAATAACCACAAGTTTATTATGTACTTACGGTGAAACGATACACTGTTTCTCGTCTTTTGTCAGTTCGTTCAATTTTATGTTGCATAAGCAAGAAAAAGACGTTATAATAATAAGTTAAATTTTATTTATTTTTTTATTAAATTAAATAATAATAAGCATTTATTTTCCAATGTTAATAAACACGGATAAATTTCAATACGAGAAGGGAAGCAATTACTATCGGTAAAAGTGTTATTTGGACAACCGTTAGCTCTATGTATTGTACAGTAAGTTCCGTACGGCTGAATTGACGTAAGAGAGTGGGGAAACCGGTCTCCGTAGCGCGAGTGCTAGCGTCTCTGTCTTTCATCCGGAGGTCCCAGGTTCGAATACCAGTCAGGCCTGGCATTATCACACACGCTACAAATAATTAATTTCACCCTCTGCAGCAATACCTAATGGTGATCCTGGAGGTTAAACGAAAGAAAAGGAAAAAAAAGGGACTTGAGGAGTAGTATATTTTGGATCTTACAAGAGGAAGGCACATCGGTTCGAATCCGAGTTCATTTCCTTTTTTTTAATATAAATCTATTGATTTATTAATAATTATCAACCTCAGATTAAAAATAAAAAAAATATGAAAAAAATCTTAAGTTATTAGTAAAATAAAATTTTATGTGTTTTTCATTTTAATTCAAAATTTTTTACAGAGGTTAATAATTATTAATAAATCAATTTAATTAAATTAAAAAAAAATATATGTATATGAAGTCGGATTCAAACCGATGTGTGCACGGTTACGGATCTGACACGTTCTCACTTACACCACGTAACTACGAGAGCGGCTAGAAACAAAATTAATATATAAACTAATACAAAATGTTTATACGGATACCAAAAATAATGTGATGCAATATGGTGTCCACCTACTGTCCACTTTATTAAAGAGTTGGAGGATCGTATCTCACTTTCAAATGAAATAAGTTTAAATGAAGTGCAGCAAAAAATGTTTATATGTAATTTAATAAGAAAGTTATTTGGTATCATTAGATTTTTTTAAAAGAATATTGAGTAGTTAATTTCATTTCATAATATGCGATACCGTTTTACCCATGATAACACGAGTTGGTGTAATTTTAGAACTGTATCACCTATACCGTAGATAACCCTGATAGACAAAACCAAATTTTTTTAATGTGTCTCTAAGCGTGATACTTTTTCTTGAATTGTTTTTCTGCGTACATTACAGATCTGTAAATACAATTTTTCTAACACTTAGTTTTGAATAAATTACGCTTCAAAAAAATATTAAGGGAAAATCTCTAAAATTTATAATTTTGCACCAGTGTTAGAATGATTTCGCTGATGCTTTTCTTTTATAAATAACCTCAGGTAAATCCCGAATTGAAGTCCAACAGTAATCGGTTAGCATGTTAATATTTAATTTCCCATTACGGCGGTTTTCCATCACCGAAATGTCTTGGTGGAAACGTCCACCGTGTTCGTCACTTACGTCTCCGAGGTTGTCCGGGAAAAAATCCGATGTGAGTGTAGGGAATATATTTTCAAAGACATATTACATCCCATAGCTCTGTATGAGGTGTGAAGTTTATTAATAATATCGTGGTAATTGTGGGATTTTTGTTTGCCGAGAAAATGTTTGCAAACGTTTTTAAATGAAGCCCAAGCTGCACTTTCTACATTATTTAACACCGAGTTAAATACATCATCTTTGACCAACTCTTTTATTTAAGGACCAACAAATAAATATTCCTTGTTTAATTTTTCCATCACTTATATTCGGAAATGTCTGCCTGATGTAAAAAATTCCGGGACTATCCTTCATTGTTTTACAAAATTTTTCATTAGTCCTAGCTTGATAAGGAGAGGAGATAAAAATATTTTTTTGGGTTCAGCTAAGAGCTCATGAATAATATTTTTCCCACTTAGAGTTAACTTGTCTTCCACTCTTTGGTAACATAATGTTTATCCCTAGCTCGGCTGTCCCGTTCGCAAAGAAAACACATGTACGTAGTATAGCCTGACTAAATGCCTATCAAAATAGCTATAACTTTCATTTCGAATCACCACATATGTTCCAGCTATGTTTTTTAATAATTTATTTTTTCAAGAACGTCTTTAACCACATCGTACGTCTCTCTCAAATTAATACCACAAGCGATCGATATCGATGGACGAATGTATGAAAAGGCTCAGTCCTCAGGTTTATGAACTTGTCCTAACTGCAACATAAGCACATCAATATTTATTTCCAACAATAATATGTTATTTTCAATATGCGAAAGTTTTTTTTTTGGTTTCGAAAGCCCGAAATTTTTGTATTTCTGTGAAGTAAATTCCAACCTTGCACTCTTGATCCTAACGATTCAGCATGATTTTTTGATAAATTTAAATCTCTAACCAAGTCATTTAATTCATCTTGTGATATAAGATGTGACTTATTGGAAGATAATCAAAATCATTGTTGTCTTTTTCGGTACTGCCTGATTCTTCATCGCTGGTTTCGAAACATACATTCTCAGGTGGCTCAGAAACTGGAATAATTTCACTGTGAGGTACAGGCCTGATTCCAGATTCCAATGAAGGATATTTTACAGTATGTATAGATATTTTATAAATTCCACACATACTTGTTAAACGAAAGTAACAATCGGTTACATAAAACTTTGGTTCCTGAACCAACCTTATGGTGGCCCTGAAAAGGGCCGTTTTTTGCCTTAGCTCTGAGAAAAGTTGGTGGGTCCGGAAGCTGGTCTCCGGGGAGTTGTAGCTCGTCTATTGAAGTCAGACCGGGCTTCCCCTCAGCGACAGTTGGGTCCCCACTACAGCGTGGCAGTGGTGGCCCCCACAGCCCCGCAGTGTTGAGTCGGCGTCGGTCGTCCTTCGTCGGCGCGGCCGAGTTGGTTCTGGGCCAGCTACTGCTGCTGAATCCGCCGGCCAGAGCGATTGAAGCTCTGGGAGTTGGAGCGGGAAGGTAGCGTCCGCGTCCAGCGGCTCCCTTGGTGAGCCGGCCAGGCTTGCTGCTCCGGGGGGGATGTTGGTATCTGCCGGGAAGTCCCGAGGCATTAGGAAACTTATTCTGTCTTCTTCCATTTTCTTCTTCTTCTTCTTGGTTTTCTCCAGGTGGTGGTCGACGATGAATTGAAAATTCACTCTCGTGCACGCTCTTTTATTAGAGCCTGAGAGTAGTGGAGCCGCAGCGCCGCTATGGTGGGAGAACTGCGCGGTCATCTGTACGGTGGTAATAATTCTTGTATTAGTGGGTATGTATACTGTGCGCCAGTTCACATCTGAGTTGCTATCATGTTTGTACGCCGATATAAAATTAGGCATATATGTCGTAACAGTACCTATGGTTTGGCGTGAACCAAAGTATTATGTAACCGATTGTTACTTTCGTTTAACAAGTATGTGTGGAATTTATAAAACATCTATACATACTGTAAAATATCCTTCATTGGAATCTGGAATCAGGCCTGTACCTTACAGTGAAATTATTCCAGTTTCTGAGCCACCTGTGAATGTATGTTTCGAAACCAGCGATGAAGAATCAGGCCATTCGACGACTATAGCCCTTTTCACAACTACCATAAGGTTAGTAAGTGCCACGTGCCGTCGAAGCCATTCGGCGACAGTATATATGTCATAATATGTGATTATGAAATGATTTAATTCTTTGTCTAGTATTATTTATTCATAGCTTGTAAATTATGTTAACAAAGTTAAATAATAAAAAATGAGCTAAAAATTTCAATAAAGGAGCTTATAATGCTAACTATTGATAAAAAAATGAAAAAAATCCTTTAATTAAAATAAAACAATTTTTCAAAAATGGTGGGTGATAGAGAGATTTTGATATTTTCATATCAAATATGAAAATCAAATGATTTTTGATTTTCATATTCGTTTTCAGCATCAAAAAACAGATTAAAATCATGTATCGCATGTTATGAAACAAAAATTATGTTTATCACCGTAATTATTCTAAAATGTAATAAATTTTAAAATATTTAAATAACAATTTTGTTTACAAGACACGAAAAAACGTAGAGAAGGCGCTATCGATCTAATATTATTACTCGATATATATACCTTATATATCGATGTAGCTAATATTTAATTATCAAAAAGCACTTGAGGTAAGTATCACTTTATTGATTGCTCTCTCTCCCTCTCTCTCTCTCTCTCTCTCTCTCTCACACACAAGGCGACAATGAATGTCTTTTAATCCTATCAGTACATTAAAAAGAAATGTGAGCTGAAAAGTAGAAGATAAATCACCGCTATTTTTATTTGAGTTATCGCTGGAAAGAAATTGCTTAGAATTACTTTAAACAAATTAAATTAATGATTAAATAAGAATTAGACAATTATATTGATCAAATACTAAAAGGTGGAGGATAATGAGAAGTTAAACATTAAGATAGAAAAATTAAATGTAAAAGAAGTTTCAAAACTAGGAGTTCACTAAACGTACTAAAGGTTTTTGTACTAAATATTATAAGAGATGGGTGAGAGAAAGGGAATTTGGACAAATTAGGTTATTTTTAGGTAAAAAATTAATCTGTCACTCTCAAACATCAATGTAAAAATTAAAAGGAGATTCTAAATAATATATTTAAAATATAATTTCTAGATTCTAAATATAATTTTTTCCACTGTAGCATGTGGGTGTTCTTTAGACCACCGATGCGCATTCTGTGTGTTGTTTATTCTGTGTATTTGTTTATGTAGTGAAAGTAGCTTCATCCGAAAATAGTATAAATGGAATTAAATGTTGATTCCTATTAACCCATTGACAAAACTGCAGCCGGCTGGCGATGGCTGGAGATGTTGCACTTTCTGAATATGAAAAGGATGCAATCCATTATTATTTAATGTCCTCCATACTCTACTTTGTGGAATATTGAGCCGTGTTGCAATTAATTGTGTGCCGTTGTCGGACTACGTTGAACCATCTGCTGAATGTTTTCACCTTCATCAGCATGATTTGCTTGTCGTTCAGATGAAATATTAGCGCTGGGAATTATTCCATTCTCACGAAGATTATTAAAAATTCTAATAAATATTTTACGATTTGGTACAACACGACCAGGATACCTATGTCGATATTCCGTAACCGCTGCCGCAGCACTTCCATTGCAAAATCCATAGATGAAAATCATGTCGGCATATTCGGCATTAGTGAAGATACGCGGCATTTTTTAAAAAAAAAACTAAACAGAATTCTTTTTTTTTAACAGACGACTTTTATGAACTGTAAAATGAATACAAAATTACACTTCTTAACAGTTTTTTGAAATTTTTTCAATAAGAATTCGACGTAATACTGCAAAAGGTAATTTAACACATTACCACAATTAACTGACAACAATGAGTAGTATTTAAACAAATTGTGATGAAAAAAATCAGTGTTGCCAACTTGTTTTCCGTAGGTCTAAAATTATTGTACCTACTAGACACATCTGTGTTCTTTTTATGTAACATTTTCTTCTAAGTTTTCGTCGGTTTTGTTGTTAATAAAAGTCGACATGTTTAAAATTTTATATCTTTTTTGTTGACATTATTTACATCAATCTTATAATTAAATTCTCTACAATTTCTGTTTAAAAAGTTTATGATTTATTGCCAATTTAACAAGGTTATTGTTCGTCAAACGTAAAAAAAAAAATGTCTTTTTTGACCCTATTTTTGGCGTTTTACATGGGATATCTTAGAAACTAAGAGAGATACAGTTCTAGGACCTATTTTTCGATTTACCAGCTCAAAAACCATAAGAAACAATTGAATTTGCTCCTTCATTGACCTTCCCAGAATTTCAGAAAGCCTTAATTTACTTGGAGGAACTGAAACTCGGGCGAAATCTTTCACCCTGTATAACTCGCTAACGAAGCGTTTTCGGACCTATGTTTATATGAAATTTTTCTTATTTTCAGCCTCTAGAATGAGTTGTCAAAGTATTGCCCTATCCTCCTGAATCATTCTGTGTATATATATAAACTTTTGAACTGACGGTGGTTTTGGGGTCTGGGGGATGTTAAACGCGAAGATATGTCGAAATTTTCCGAAAGTCGAATCATGGTACCCATTACAATTGGTAGCTTTCTTATGAAGTATACCTGATATTGATCTCTTTCGCCATTCTTACTCTGTGAAAAGGTTTTATTTTGTATGGTTATACTAAAAATTAAATATAGGAATTATTTTATAACTTGAAAACAAGTTGCTTTCGTCTGTTTCTAAAATCGATCCAAGTATATAGAAATTTTTAAATGAAAAACAAACGCAACCTGTGTACTAGTAAGTAAAATATTTATAATTTTTTTTTTTTTTTTTATAAAATGATTTCATTATTGCTTTAGTGTAAAGTTGTGGACTAATTGCGCGCAACTCCCCTTTCATATCACAGCGACCACTGTGGGAATCGCAACCCTGAGGTTGAGAAATGCTGGTATAGATGAACTAGTTGGACCCTAAAACGTAAAGATTTCACAAAAACTCAATACCCTATTTTTAATATGATTACCATACCTTCCTCTTTAACATGGCTGTTTTAGCTATATGCTGTGAAAGTAGAATCAAAAAGGTATTTTTTGCTTCCATTTATTTATAGCAGTTTGAATAAAATCGAAAACTATCAGAAAGTATCTTAGCTTTCTAATGAAGATTCGATTGTATGGAAAAATTTGATCTACCCTTTGAGTAAAATTTTGAGGTACGAAACCCAAAATGTTTATATTTATATATTTATCTGCCTCCTTGACCGATTGTAACCAAAAATAATGGCAATAATGGGAAAAAACAGAACAAAACATTATATATATATATATAAAATATATATAAAACAACATAACACGAGAGACTTCTACAGGATGTTCAAGGACCAGCTGAGGGGATATCAACCATCAGGACTCTGCTTCAGAGATGAAAATGGCAAACTTGCACTAGATAATAAACAGAACTGCCAGATATTGGCAAGATACTTTGAAAAATTATTAAACTGTGATGAACCAAAAGAAAGACTGCAATTCTTAAAGGATGGCGAGAAGAAAAAAGAAGATTCCAAACCACCATCACTGAAAGAAATAGTTACACTGATAAAGTAATTAAAGAACAACAAAGCACCAGGAGAAAATGGAATAATGTCCGAAATGATAAAGCATGGAGGACAGATTATGACTGAGAAAGTTCAAAAAAAGATTGAAAAAATCTGGATAACAGAAACACTACCAGATGAATGGAAGACGGCGCTGATACACCCACTGCACAAGAAAGGTGATAGATCCAACACAAACAACTACAGTGGAATTTCCCTGCTTCCTTTAGCTTATAAAATATTTTCGAAGGCATTACTTTCTCGACTCGAAGAACAAGTCGACAATGAAATAGGAGAATATCAAGGAGGGTTCAGAAGAGAAAGATCGTGCGTGGAACAAATCTTCAATTTAAAAAATATATTAAGACTAAGAGCATTGAGAGGTATTAACACCGTAGTAACATTTGTAGATTTCAAGAAGGCGTACGATTCGATAGACAGACAGTCAATGATGGAAACGCTCAAGGAATTCGGAGTAGGTAGGAAGACGCAAACATTAATAAGACAAACGTTGACAAATACGCAGTCCAAAATAAAATTTATGGGAGAAATATCAGAGCCCTTTGAAGTTAAAACGGGATTGAGGCAGTGAGATAGGCTGTCGCCAATATTGTTTAATCTAATCCTTAAGAAAATAATAAGGAAATGGCGGAAGAAGAAAGAGGAAAACGGACTAAAAGAAATACGACTGGGAGCTGGTAAAAACCAAATAAAAGTGGATTGTTCGGCCTTTGCAGATGATATAGCAATAATTACAAAAAAATGTTGAAGAGGCTAGAGAATCGATAGAGTTACTAGAGGAAATAGCCATAAGGACAGGACTACAGATATCTTACGAGAAGACGGAATACATGGAATACCGACATCACAAGGAGAAAGAAATAAAAACAAAAGGAGGGAATATCAGGAGAGTCGATCGTTTCAAATATCTTGGAGAAATTATTCAAGCTAATGGACTCGATGAGGCGGCTAACACGGAAAGGACCAGGAAATTAGAAAGAGCATACGGGATAACAAAGAATATCTACAACAAAAAAAGTATATCATACGGATCAAAAATAAGTCGCTACACTACCGTGCTCAAACCAGAGGCACTCTACGCATCAGAATGTTTGATACTCAGGAAAAAGAATGAACTTAAGGAAATGGAAATATGTGAAAGAAGAATCTTGAGGAAAATATTGGGACCTAGAAAACTAGAAGACGGATCTTACAAACTAAGAAGTAACGAAGAACTTTATAAAGGGAACAACGAACCGCTGACGTCGACGATGAGAAAAATTACTTAATTTGATACTAATTTACAATACTAGAATTAACAATAAATAAAAACAATTAATATTTAATCGAATTGTACGTTAAGTGGAGAACATGAAAACAGACACAAAATTACATCAATTTTATGCTATAACTCGTCTATTTGTTAACGATTTAAAAAAATAAAATGTCATTTTGTTCAACATAGAAGGCTTAATATTTCACCAAATAACATACATTTTGATAAAACTGATATTTATGGAGATAAAACGGATTAAAAAATAAACATGGCCGCCATTTTTTAATTTTCGAAGGTATTTAATTCCTAATTTTAAAATTTAATTGCATAGACGCTTATCAAATATTAATGCGATTCGTCTATCTGAACATGAGATATAAATTTCTATATAAAAGTAACAAAATGGTGGACAGGGGGAGAATTAAGGAGAAATTACCATTTTTCTTAAGAATATTTTTTGTTTAGTTTTACAAGTACAATCCGAAAAGTATAGTCAGCTCACCATTTCAGAAACACTCTGTATATATCCTTCCGAAGTTTATCAATGTTGCAATTATATTTTTTGATATAAAGTATTATGAAAAGTCTGCAAAAATTCTGATATGAAAATTTGACCTGATTTCCATACTGATATTTACAAAGCACGATTGTACTACTATATAGTTAATTATTTTATAGTATAATTACGAGTATTCAGTTGGATTCAACTTCTGTGGGAAAGTGTTTTCTTTTATATCTAAAAGAATATCTAAAAATATATGTTTAGATTTTTAATATTATTTACCTACTGTGGATGCATTTTAGACGGCAAAATCCAGAAGGAAAAAAGTATTCGCATAAAATAGGTAATTATATATGACAACAAAAAAAAACTGTTACGTATAAAACAAATTTTTTTTTCAGGAGATTGAACCTGAATCTGCTATTTTGTAATAATAATTATTAAAAATAGGTAAAATAGTAAATAGGTAATTATATATGACAACAAAAAAAAACTGTTACTTATAAAACAAATTTTTTTTCAGGAGATTGAACCTGAATCTGCTATTTTGTAATAATAATTATTAAAAATATTATTTTTTAGTATTTTTTTATGTTGTAAACTTTTACTGAATTTATAAGGAATGATTATATACTATATATATATTTTTTTAGTTTTATTATTATTGTTATATTTTCGTATAACGCAATACCATTACATATATAGTGTTTTTATCTACCATTTAGAATATTTTTAAATTTTAATAAACATAATGGAAAATTTATTTCTAACTTTTATTCATCATTATCAGAACAAATTATAACTTTTAAATATAAAATTATGATGTATAGATAGAATAAATGTTATGAGGAATAATAAATTATTTATCTAATTTTAGAGACGGGATGAATTCTTAAAATAAATTTAATTTTATTCTTGAATCATGTTTTTGTTATTAATTTACAAACAAATTTTATTCAAAACATTAACAAAGATTATAAAAGCAAATAGAATTGTAAAATATGATTCATCAACGAACTAATTTAAAAATATTATTTATATATGAATAAAAAAACTCCACACGTTTGCACGAGTAAAAAATTATATTTTCCACAATTCCTCTTCTCATTAATTACATTTTTGCGTAATTTCTTTTTAAATTAAAAAAGGAAACGATATCTCTCCAGAAATAATTATTTAAAAAACATATTATAAGAGATAAGAAATTGCTCAAAAACCGTTTAAAAGATAAATAAATAAAGAAACGAAAAACTAAATCCTGAACACCAAAGAGATTCCAAGATAGGTAACAAATACTTGGAAGAAATTAGAAAAAAAGAACGATCCTGCCCAGAAGAAAACCCGACCTTAATCCTCAAACTTTTGCCTCAAGATCCAACCAAATCTCAGTTCTTCCAAAAAGTCAGTGGACAAAGAAACATTACCCAAAATAATTAGAGAATATAGAGTTAACATTAAACTTTATTTTTTTCTGTTTAGCCTACGGAACCACCGTAAGGTATTACTTCAGAGGATTATGTGTATGAATTTAAATGACTTGTACAGTCTCAGTTGACCATTCCTGAGATCTGTGTTTAATTGAAACCAAACCACTAAAGAACATCGGTATCCACAATCTAATATTCAAACTCATGTGAAGGTTCAAATCCTAGTAAAGGATTTTAACCTTAGAATTCCCGACTTAACTCATAGGGTTGGTCTAGTGGTTAATGCGTCTTCCTAAATCAGCTGATTTGGAAGTCGAGAGTTCCAGCGTTCAAGTCCTAGTAAATCCAGTTATTTTTACACGGATTTGAATGCTAGATCGTGGATACCGGTGTTCTTTGGTGGTTGGGTTTCAATTAACCACACATATCAGAAATGGTCGAACTGAGAATGTACAAGACTACACTTCATTTACTCTCATACATATCATCCTCATTCATCCTCTGAAGAATTATCTAAACGTTAGTTACCGGAGGCTAAACAGGAAAAATAAAGATATAATTTCTTCCGCTCAAAAAACAAAAATTTCTGTAATATAAATAAAACTGTTTATTACAAAACGATACTGATATGAAAAAAGGTAAACACTAAATAAGAGAGAGAACTCCCGACTTCGAAATCAGCTGATTTGAAATGACGAATTCACCACTAGACCAACCAATTAACCCATCAATTTGAAAACGATTGGTGCAAAATTACGGCAGTTATTGTGTCCACAAGAAAGTGAAATATATATATATAAACAAACTTTTAAAATGGCGGTGTATTGTGGTCTGTGTTGATAACGCGAAGATATATCGAAATTTTCCGGAAGTCGAATCATCGTTGCCCATTACAATAGGTGACTTTCTTATGAAATCTACCTAAAACGGTTATTGAGAAAAATTACTCAAATTCCCGTTTTCAATTCAAAATGTTGAGAAATCACAAATAATTTCTTCAAATTTTTATTATCGTCTTTAGAATTTAAAAAAAAATAAAATTCAACAATAAAATTTTTTCATTTTAAAGTAATTTAAAATTAAAAAATTATTAAATAAAATCATATGAAGATAATGAAACCTTAAAGTGCATCTAGAATGAACGCACTGTAAAAAAGTATTTTCAATCTAATATGGGGAAACCAAATTTGCGAATATTTCAAGTAAAATATATAGGAGAAAACATAAAGATTTAAATCATATAAATAACTATTCTAGTTCCCGTATGTTTCTTAGTACCATGATTGTTAGGGTTGTAGATGAACTGACATAAGAATTCAAACATTTTCAAGAATAATAAACATTCCATTTTAGTTTTACAAGAGAAAATATGAAACGAAATGCTACTTAATTTTCTGGTTTAAATGTTATACTGCATACTTTAAGCCTCAAAGTTTCATTAAAATAAGTTTTGGTTTTCCAGTATAAATCCATACTCGAAACCACCGGGTTGGTCTAGTGGTGAACGCGTCTTCCCAAATCAGCTGATTTGGAAGTCGAGAGTTCCAGCGTTCAAGTCCTAGTAAAGCCAGTTATTTTTACACGGATTTGAATACTAGATGTTGGATACCGGTGTTCTTTGGTGGTTGAGTTTCAATTAACCACACATCTCAGGAATGGTCGAACTGAGACTGTATAAAACTACACTACATTTACACTCATACATATCATCCTCTGAAGTCTTATCTGAAAGGTAATTACCGGAGGCTAAACAGGGGAAGAAAGAAAACGTATAAATCCATACTCAAAATAAAAATTGACAAATCTAAATTACGCCTAATTTGATCATGAGTACAAATTAAAATAAAGGGATTTTTTAACTTCAGTTTTATATTGACGTAAAAATAACTAAGAAAAAATACATTCTTATTACTTTAAAGACAAAAAAAAAACTATTATTTAGTTGGTATACTCAAATTTTTGTCATATTAAACTTCTATAAATAATTATAAATACAGACCTGAAGAAAACGTCGTAATATACTTCAATTTCTTTCTGCCTGAGTATTTCACCACAAAAACCTAATATTTTTTCCCTAGATAAGAAATTGCACGAAAATTTTATACATACATTTTATAATTGATTTTTAAACAGTAAAAAGGAATATTAATAAATTTAAAAAAACGTTTTTAAATGGCCGAAATTTTTTATCTCAACTTTCTTAAAAATAATTTATTTAAAAAAAAAAAAACAGCAATACCGTTCATGAGGTTCCAGGAGGGGCACAAATTGGCGTACAATATTCCTGTATACTTCACCATTTACTGTCTGTTCGAAGAATATGGGTCCGACTATACGATGACGAGATATCGCACACCACACACCAATTTTTTCAGGATGCGAAGATTTGTCTTGTAAAGGATTTTCAACCGCCCAAATTCGACAAGTTTTACTGTTCCCATAACCGTCGAGATGGATCCAAGCTTCATCACTAAAGAACACTGTGTTTAAAAATTCGATTCCGTTATCGTTTACGAGAGACCTAAACCGACGGCAACATTGCAATCGCTTGTTTAAATCTGGAGGCTGAAGCTCTTGGAGTAATCGTACGCGATACGGATACAATTTCAATTTTTTAGCAGCTTTCTGAACATTCGAATATGACAAACCGACTTAAGTAGAAAGTTTTCGTAAACTTTTCCGTGGAGAATTGAGCAATCTTGTTTTCACATTCTGTAAAACGTCATCTGTCAAGCGAGTTGGTCAACCGCTACGTTTTCTGTCGCAAACACTATCTGTCTCTCGAAATCGGTTTGCTAGCCTAGAAAGTTTTCTGGCGGAGGAACACCAACAAATTTAATTTACAAAAATGATTCTTTTACACTCGCGTACGATTTCGTAGCAAAATGTTGTTCAAGAATGAAAACTCGTTGTTCTATGGTAAAAGACATTCTGTTCGTAACACGACAATAATCGGCACAAAAGTTTACACAGCTCAAGGAGAATCAACTCACACTGCCGTATCTATACCGGTTGAGTGGCGCTACCAACTTCGTGACACAAAAAAAAATTTCCTTTTCTTAGAAAAAAATTACCAGATATTAACAATTGGATTACAGGACTAAAAAATCACCCTATATTATTGTAACTTAATTTGAGATCAAATAGTTTACATAATTAATTTTATACGCGTAATCAATCTGTAAAGAATGAAAGAGGAATCGATTGATATTGGTGGTGCCTGATTGGTGGATATTTTTGACCAATGAACAGTAATTCAAAGCAATATCCAATACAACAAAGGTTACTGTTGAATACATTAGCCAATAGAAAATCTTACAGAGTTACCAAAAGAAAAATATTTTCACTTTATTACTTCTAACAAAAAAAATTTATCATTACTTTTACAGAAATAATTTTTATGAATTGCGAGAATAGTATTAATTAAAGCAAAAATCAAACAATCCTGTAAATTGTAAATTTTTTTTTTATTTCATTTTTCGTTTATAAGAAATATGCAAATGATTATAAAAGATTTTAATTACTCGATTTTTAAAATAAATACTGTATAAATTTAAAAATTAATTTACAAGGAAACAAAACACGTACCAGATATCCGGACTGATTATTCAAAAATTTGTTTTATTCCAAGGCGTATTGTTTTAAAGAATTACGCTGTGATTCCCTTTATTCATAACTCATTATGTATGTAAATTTTCAGTTTTTTTGTCTTTTATATGAATATTATTGCTTTTATCTTTCACTGCTGTTTTTATTGTTGTAATGTTTTCTATTATTTATTTTTTTAAATTTATTTCTACTATTATTTATTAATAATATAATATTTAATTTCAATGACTAGTATTTATAAATATTTAAATAAGTCTTATAAATTATTAATATTATTTTCAAGTTAAAGCATATCACTTTATGGAAAAAAAGAATTCATTTTTGTACTAAAATATATTCTCATTAAGAAAAAGCAGATCTGTTATTGTACAGAATTCTAATCAAATTTTCAAATTACGATTTATTAATTTAAAATTAAAACATTTGTTATCAAAAATTACTGGTTTATTTTACAGAAAATCTCATATTTATTTAAATTTCCCAATAAAAAATATAATTCTCGTTTGTCTCAAAATTTACAATCATATAAAAAAGAATTCAATGATTTTTTTAAGGAAGGATTGAAAAAAATGTCAAAGAATATTTGTACGAGCCACAGCATTTTTTTATCGTAAAGTTTACTGCAATAAGAAAACCATAAATGAAAAAAAGCGAAATTTTAAAAATATGGTGTCAAAATAATTTTAAAATTCATTTTTAGTTAATAAAGTAGGATGTACAATATCAAGGTGGATTTAGACCTGGAAGAAGTTGTACAGAGCAAATCTTTAATCTAAAACAAATTTTATAATACCAAAAAATTAAAACTCCAATATTATTTACAAATTTTATTGATTTTAAGAAAGCCTATGATTTCATTAACAGGGAATCTGTACTTAAAATCCTTTAAGAATTTAAGATAGATCCCAAGATAAAACCAATATAAAAGAAACATTAACACAAAATCAAAAGTGAAATTCTTTGTTTTCAACAACCGTTCGAAATTAAAACTGGAGTAAGGCAAGGATATGGACTTTCTCCGATCCTCTTTAATTGGTCCCTAGAAAAGGTTATAAGAGAATGGGAGAAACAACTTTAAAAAATAAAATGGGTGCTCAAACCAAATTAATAACTACAAACATTCTGGCCTTCGCAGACGATATTGCAATTTTCGTGACACATATAGACGAAACTAATATCAAAATTCAAAAACTAAGCGAACGTGCAAGCAAAATTAATCTTCAAATTTCTTGTGAAAAAATTAACTGGTTTTCCAGTGACAAAAAGAACAGAACTGAAACCCTTAAAATTTCCAAAAACAAAGAAATAGAGTTCAAAACATTGAATATTTGGGGGAAATCATAACACCGAATATAAATGAAAAAAAAAAAAATGGGATTTAGAATAGAGAACGAAAATGGAACTGCCTATCATATCACGAAAAACATTTAAAATAAAAAATCCCGTCATATAACTGTAAATTGAGACATTGTAAAACTGTAGTCCTCCTACCAGAAGCAATGTATAGGGTAGAATATCTACTATTTTTTTCAGAACAATAAATTGGAGAAGTAGAAAAAAGAATTGAAGGAAAAATTTATGGACCGAATTATGAAGATGAAATTTAAAAAGTGGAAAAGAAATTTATAAATGTACAGGAAATATAGGGGACTTAATCCAGAAAAGATGATTGCACAGTTTTATGAACATTTATGCAGAAAAAACTGACTAAACAAATATTTAATTTCTTCATAGACAGAATGAAAAAGACCATTTCGTTTAAACAAAACAGAAACAGATCAAAAAACATTAAAAATTTGTAAAGATCTGCATAAAGACAGAGATAAATTTGGAAAAGCGATTCAAGAATCTAATTTTTCAGATAAAAAGAAAAAGAAAGGTATAAACTTGAATAGACAGACGGGAGAAAAGCGACAATAACAGATTAAAAGAATGATAAACTTTTGGGAAAAGATAAAGAAGTCAAAACTATGTAAACGTGACCCGTAGTGGTTGGAACTAAAGAAAAAAAGCAGGATTTAAAAAGGTTACAATAACAATAACTGAACGAGAAAGAAATCTTTGCAAAAATATTGTAAAAACATAAGACTAGGTATGAGGTAAGAACTAACTAGAATTCAGAAAGAATTAAATTTAATTGATAAGTCTGAGTTGTTTTATTTTCTCGTCTAGGTAGCGCAATAGTTTATAGTAGGGCTGAGCGGACAGCCCCGTTCCTGAGGGCTCATATGCCCTGATGTGTGGGTTCCCGTGATGGAGCAGGGACTCCTGGGGTCCGTTAGGTGTGAATGAATGAAAAGACCGAGACCCGGCGGTGTGTGTTCCCGAATACGCTTTGGCAGATTCGGCTCCTGCGCTATCGGTTTGAGGCTGGCAAAAGGAATGACCGTACCCGTCTCCGGGGGGGTGTGGTAACGGCATAGCCGGGCCTGGTTCTTCCGTTGGAGATTAGAGGCAGGCAATTAAAAGATTTGGAAAGGACACGTCCCCGAGCGGAGCATACTTAATGGAATGTCCGGCTCGGGGTTGTAGGGAAAAAAACAAGGAAAGTAAAAAAAAAGGACTCGAACTCGATCGTCTGGGAACGGCATAGCCGGGCCTGGTTCTTCCGTTGGAGATTAGAGGCAGGCAATTAAAAGATCTGGAAAGGACACGTCCCCGAGCGGAGCATACTTAATGGAATGTCCGGCTCGGGGTTGTAGGGAAAAAAACAAGGAAAGTAAAAAAAAGGACTCGAACTCGATCGCCCGGTTGACACGGTACCTGGTGCGTTAAGCCTCGTGGCTACACCAGTTGCCGGCCGTACAAGTGAAATCTGTTCTATATAACTTGTGAAATTACATTAGTTTAGTTAGTACCAAACGTCACCGCTAGTACCGCCACATCCGCGCGAATTAGTTAGAATCATTGAATTAAATAAACGAAAAATTATTATGTTTAAATAAATTTTAAAATATTTTGAATTAAGTTGTGTGTAAGCCGTGCATCAGAAACAAACTACATAAGGAAAGTCCTACTGCTGTGTTGTCAGCTTTTTGTTCTTCTTTCCGTCCAATATTCTCTCGATTGAAATCTTCAGCGGACATTCTCTTCTGACCGATGTCCTTACCCTTTCAATTTTCTTCTTAAATTTTTAAGCGTTTGCTTTTCTTCTTCAATTCTTCGCAGCAATTCTTCATTTTTTACTTTATTCTCCCATCTTCTGAATTGTAAATTATTTTAGTATTTTTATATATATATATATATATATATATATATATATATATATATATTATATTAATATTATTATGTTACGTGATTTTACGAGTATTTAAATGATTACATGAATTTTAATGCCATTTGTTTTATTTATTTTTATTTTTATTTTATAATGACGTAATTATATAATGTATAGAATACATATACACATAATAATGTGAAATAAAAGATTTATACTTTTTTAATTTATTTTTACGATTGCATTTACGTATTTTTGTAGGTAAATATTTCATGTTAGTTTAATTGTATTTTTTTGTCAACCTTTCCTTCCTTAACTCGTATTCTTTTTCTGTAACCACTTAAAGAATCTTCTAGTAACCAGAATAGATTAAATAAGTTAAAAAAAATTTATAATTAATATTTATTTATAGTTAACCGTCCGTAATTATTTTACTTAAAGTTTGTTTTCAGGCCGGATAACATTGGATAGTGTTTTTAATAAGTTTCACATATTTTATTTTTTTTTAACGACGATGATTTTTCATTAGTATAAAATAAAATGCACTGCTGTGAATTTATTTAATTAAAATTATTTTTATTTTAATAACTTTTTATTATTACTGTATTTTTATACCTCAATAACTTTCAGAACCGAACAGAATTTATCAAATCAGTAATATAAAATAAATAGAGGAAAATAACTTATTTTTTTTGACAGAAAATTTTGTTTAATAAAAAATACATGTTACTTAAAGAAAAAAACTAATAAAAACTCAGAACGTATCCATCCAAGCCTACATTTTCCCTAGTTTATGGAGAATATAATCACGTGTCGATTATATATTTAAAAATATTTATCAGACAAAACATTAGAAGGAATATAAAAATATATTTTATTCTAGTTACCGGTTCAGTGAACAAAACTAGAGTAAAAAAAATAAATTATTACACGTTTTAAAGATTCTACCATCGATATCCTTATTAAATTGACTCACAGCTGTGAAATTCTAAACGTTTGATAAATTGTTTTCAGGTAAATACGAACAAATAAAAATTAAATTTATTTGTGTGTGTGTGTGTGTGTGTGTATATATATATATATATATATATATATATATATATTATTATTATTATTAAAAAACCTGATGTGGACTCACATAACTTCCTTGAACGCCTATGAAATTACACACAAAATTGTTTTTTTTTTAAATGACAAGTGCACAAAATCTTATTTCATTAATAACTTCTGATTTTTTTTCACATATATATATATATATTTTATCGTAACAATTTTTTTACAATCAGATGTTAATAATTATTAATAATATATTAATTAATATTAATTATTACTATATTAATAAATATTGTTAATTATAAATATATTAATAAATCAATATATTTTAATTAAAAACAAAAAAATTAAAAACAGAACATGAAGTCCGATTCGAATCGATGTGCCTTCCCTCTGTAAGATCCAAATATTTCATTAATTAAGATTTTATTTGGGTATAACTATGGAAAATAATCTTGGCTATAACCAATGAAAATAAATACTACGTATGATACATCGTTGAAAAGCTCTCAATGGGGGCTTATTACTGTACTTAAAAAAATTCTATAAAATACATATCTTTTCTTGGATTTTGGGCTTTTTTTACACTTTTAGTCCAGTCCAAAAAAACAACTTAACTTTCTACATCAAAGATTATAAAATAAATGAATAAATAGCATATTTTTAACAAATTTTATCGTTTGTTCAGTCACTTAATGACGTTTCTTATTAGAGAAGTAATTTCACGATTAAATTAACCCGTTACATTTTATTTAGAAAAAAATTTTTAAGTATTACTAACTAATGAAATAATTAAATATAGCCTAAGCAATAATTAAGAAATAGAGCGTCATTAAACGATCATGAAAATAAAAAAAAAAAAATAAAATGGCTTGTAGTATTTAAATATTTTTTTTATGATTTAATATACTGAATGTAAACAAGAATTTATATTTTTACAATTATCTCTTTGAAATTACACACACACACACACACACACGTGCGCGCGCGCGGAGTCCAGAGTGCAAAAAATGTGTTTTCGGTAAACTCAACCTAATAAACGGATGCTCCCAAAGATATACGAATTAAAATTCGGTAAGGCTTATTTAGCTGAAATAAAACGAAAAATAGCCTTGCAGTTAACTTAAATTTTAATTATTAAATTAAATGAAAAAATAAACATCCCACATAGTTGTATCACGTAATGTATGAGAATATTCAAATGGATTTTGAACTTTATAAATCCAGAAAATCTACATTTTCTCACTTCACTACTTTGGATTACAACATTGTAGAAATTTCATTTTATATATAATTTTTATCGAAACAATGAAATGCCACATGATAAGTGTTCAGTGGCGGTTCGTGTATAAGCAATGTGGACTGCAGTTTTCCACTTGATATTATCGTTAACATTTAATAAAATGAGTCTTTCTTTCTTTAATTCTTTCCTTATACTTGTACAATATATAATCCTTAAGCTTAATCTCAGTAGCCAACCCCCGGTTTATGAAAAAGATACAAAAATATTTGTATGGAACTGTGCGCATCGCAGTTCCAAGTGCGTAGTGTTTGGCTGTTGTGCGAATGCGCACATAGGAAGATGCTCGCGAGGCTACGAGGGAGATAGAACACTGTTGGTCTCGCAGTGCCGACCCTGGCATGCTGGTGGAAGGTAGTTTTTTTTTTACTTCGCGTGTGTGTGGAATGTTCCTTGTTCATTCCCTTTTCTAGTTCAGTCGGTAGAAGGAATATGGAAGTGGTTTAATTGTTTTTTCAATAGTGATCAGAAGATGGCGGAAAGCAAGGACTTTGATTGCTAAATGTGTCCAAAAACATGCTTAAAAGGCGAAAGAGAAGGTAAACAATAATTTTGTATTTGTTTCTATGTACGTAGAAATTTAATTAAGCACCATTGGATTGTAGTGTTTTAAGCGGATTTAGATTATTATCTAATATTACCAAAAAATATAATATATATATACTAAAATATAGCCATACTGAAAAATTTCCGGGTTTGCTAGTAACCAATAAAAAGTCTCATTGAATAAAAAACTCCGTTTGGGTTGATCGTCTGTGCTAATTTTAAATAATTCTACTAAATTATAATCAACTTACTAATGTATAACATGGAATTCAAAAAAATTAAATTCAAGGATAATTATTTTTTACACAGTCCCACGAAGAAACAGATAAACTTTCAGGACTTGTTCTATAGGTAAATATAATCATGTAAACATAGGTCTGAAAACGCTTTGTTTTAGAGTTATGACAGGGCGAAAAATTTCGCCAGGATTTCAGCTTTTCTGATAAGACGAAGCCCTACTTTAATATTTGGGGCCCAAATTAAGCAGTAACGTTGGTGGTGTCTTAAATAATTTGAGCTGAAAAATAGGATAAAAAAGGTTCCAGAATTGTAACTGTAGTAATTTTTAAGATATTCGACTTTAGCCTGAATTATAAATATTAATTAAGATATTAGCCTAAATTATAAATAATTCAGGCTAATAACACTTAAAAAAAAAAAAATAAAATAAAATAAAATTTGTTGATTAACCGCATTTAATCACTTTCAATTATTTTTAATAGGAGGTATCAATGCATAGGTGTTAAATTTCAACAAATATAGAGAGAAAAATGATCTGAACAAGCTCTCAAACAATCCAAATTTGTAACTCTTGTATTGATAAAAAAAAACAAAAAAAAAACAAAAAAAAACTAGTTATCAGATATAAAAGCATCATAAAAAATGTCTGAATATATTACACTATCATTTTTCATTAAAAATAGTGCAAAAATTAATTTTTATTTCGCAAAGATAAATAACTGAATTAAGTACGCATAAAAAACTAACTCCGGTTAATTAACTTCGTTAGTTTTTATAAAAAAAAAAATAATATAATCAAAATACCTTGAATTATAATATAAAATAAAGGAGAAAGAGATGCAATCTCGATTGCATCGTCCGATTAGCTGGAGTATACAATTTTAAGTGCGTCTTATGGTCAAACAGTTACTAAATCAACCGTCTTCTTCTTTGGTTCTATTAAACCACCCTTTTATATATTGAATATATTTATTTGGGTTAAACCGCTGGGTTAAACCACCAGATTAACCCAGCGGGCAATCTGATTTAATCGCTGTTGGTCGCAAATTTTAAACCTTCTGCAAGCGGAAAGGATAAAGATTTTTCTTTCCGTTGAATCTGCCACACTTTTTGACAATCTAGTGCGACATGAAATTCACCTTGTACTAGTGCCTGGACATCGCTGAATATGCAGAATCACACGATGTTCATCATTTACACAATTATTTACTTGGCGTTCAACAGAAAACAAACATGTTGGAAATGACCCTTCATTCGCAAATGCTGTTGCACCGAAGAAAAAATTTTCGTATTTGGAATTTGCCTTACAAGAAATCTCTCCTGATATCATGACGAGCAGTTTCAGAATTTTCGTCATAAAATCAATAAATAAGAATTATATTGAAATATAACAATTTAGAAAATGGAAACGGTATTTTTACACTACAATACGGTAATACTACACTTTCTTTATCTGTATGTTAATTTATGGCAACAAATTCGAACTAAGTATATAATTTTTATTGTTGATTAGGTGTTAGTATTAACCCACCGAGTTGGTCTAGTGGTGAACGCGTCTTCCCAAATCAGCTGATTTGGAAGTTGACAGTTCCAGCGTTCAAGTTCTAGTAAAGGCAGTTACTTTTGTACGGATTTTAATACTAGATCGTGGATACCGGTATTCTTTGTTGGTTGGGTTTCAATTAACCACACATCTCAGGAATGGTCGAACTGAGACTGTACTTCATTTACACTCATACATATCATCCTCATTCATCTTCTGAATTAATACCTGAACCGTCATTCTTAGAGGCTAAACAGGAAAAAGATTAAAAAAAGGTGTTAGTACTGCTAACCTATAAAATACATTTTTAAAAAAAATATCTCTAAGGTAATATGCTTCTCAATTCACTTTTTTATGTAATTATTTCGTTTTACCTGCGTAAATTATTGAATACACAATACTAAGATATTTTTTTATAAATTTTGTATTTCTCTTAAAATTATTTTCAGTAATTAGCGTTTTTTGTTTTTAAAAAAGAATGTTTATTATGTACAAAAAGAATAACAACATTTTCTGTATATTTTTCGTCTGGCTGCAATATTTACAAGCTTATATTTACTTATTATTGGCTGTATTTATATTAATTTTATTCAAAATTAAACTCTACAAGTTTTGTAAGTAATTCTTCTGCATTAGTCATTGTACTACAAACCTAAAAAAAAACCAACTTGTTTTTAAACACCAAATTTTTTGTTTTAAGTCGAATATCTTAAAAATTACTACAGTTACAATTCTGGAACCTTTTTTATCCTATTTTTCAACTCAAATTATTTAAGAAACCACCAACGTTACTGCTTAATTTGGGCCCCAAATATTAGAGTAGGGCTTCGTCTTATCAGAAGAGCTGAAATCCGGGCGAAATTTTTCGCCCTGCCATAACTCTAAAACAAAGCGTTTTCAGACCTATGTTTATATGATTATTTTAATTATATTTACCTATAGAACAAGTCCTGAAAGTTTATCTGTTTCTCCGTGGGACTGTGTAAAAAAAAAATTATCGTTCAATTAAAATTTTTTGAATTCCATGTTATATATTAGTAAGTTGGTAAATTTTTATTTGGCAGCGATTTCAAAACCTTTAAATTTAAAGTAGGTTTTATCTTCTTTTCTTGAAAAAAATTATTTTATTGGGTAATCACCAAACTTAATGCTTGGGTATATTAATTTCATATATAGCTATACGTATATTTACGTCGGAATAAAAAATTACGTAAATCAAATAGATTATAATAGTAAATGTTAGTGTGTGTGTGTGTGTGTGTGTGAGCGCGCGTACATGCTACGTGAAGGTAGAATTATATTGTTAAATTCAATATTCATAAGGTAATATTAACAGAAGATAATATTAACAAGTTGTGTAGTGTTGTGGTTTTGTATATTGCAAATATTGAGTAACATATTAATTGAATATTATAAACATAATAATAATCATACAACAAAGTAAAGGAATTAGTATGGAATGCATATATCACTGATTAAAATTAAATATATGCAGGTAATAATAATGGTATGTTATAATTACAATGACGTATTATTACGTCATCAGATATAACTTTACTATATTGGTATTTACGATATTGTGATATCATAACTTTACTATAATAGGTTCTATAAAATGAAATTAAAATAGAAAAACACATGCATTATACCAAATTTTTCAATTTTTGTTAATTTTCTAAAGATTAAGCGGATAATCAAGATTACTATCACTAAAAAATATATTGCAACCTATTAAAAAAAAAAAAAAACTTATATATAATAACTATTTTTTTATGTAAAAAAAATATAATAATTTCATTTTATTGATCTGCATATGTATAAATAAGGAAATTCCTTTCCAAAAATACAAAACTCAGACATTAACTTTCTATGGGATAGACAGTAAACAAAAATTTTCAAAAAAATAAATCAGCAAAATAGAAGTTTTAGTAAAGATACCCGATCTATAACATGAAAACAATTTATATATATTAAGAAAAAAAAAGGAAATTTCAAAAGATTTTGAAACAAAGAACATACAATAAAGTAAAGCGAATTAAAATATGAAAGTTAAATATATAATATACTTACATTAGATTTGTCTTAATAACATATTATTTTTATAACTGTATATGAAAGATAAAAATAAAAATGATGCAGATAAAAATAAAAAAAAAGAATAATTTAGATATGAATGAAGAAAGAGAATAAAATGTAAAATAAATAAATAAGAAATAATTTATAAAATAAAAATATAAGAATAAAAAACCTATTCACTGTTAATTCAAAATTACTTTTGTAAAGAAAATATAAGAAATGAATAAATAAATGTAATAATACCTCATAATATTCATAAAATATTATTTCTCTAACGCTTCACAAATTAAAATGATTTTAGTTCCAGTAAAAAATTCCCTAGAATAAATTTTTTACGTCAAATTATTATTAAGAGAAACGAAATAAACGAAAATGAAACGAAATCAAATCAAAATATATATACATAATTGTATAAGTTAGAAGGAAAATAAGTCAAAATATCTCTATCATGCAGTACATTTATGTCAACGTTTATAAACTCTTTAATGATTTTCTCAGCTACATTTGACTGTTACTGGACAAAGGGTCCAGTAACAATCAAAATAAAGGGACAATTCCGATTTATATAGAATTTCAAAGCATCTTCAACATTGAACTATATCATTCTACACAGGAATGTCTGTGATCTATATGAAAGCTTAAAACCCGAGAATAAAATCCTATCTTAAAATTTGCTCGAAGAAGATGATCTCGCTATTTACTTCTAATAAAAGTTCTTCATTATAAAAGTAGACCGCTTCACTTCCCGAACCGGGAGCAAAGAGAGGAAAAAAGAAGTAAATATCATCCTGAGAAAGTATTGATAACATGATAGGTAATGTGGTTCCATATTTTGGTCAGGAGAACCATTCTTGTTAGATATACAAAATCGATATTTAAAAGCACTAGAAGCTAATCAGTTTTTTGTTTAGTAAAAAAATACAAAAAACAAAAAAAAAATTACAAAAATATATTAGATTACATATAATAAATTATTTTTTAAAAAAGTATTATTTAAGTAATATTAATATTAACATTAATAAAAAAGGAAACAAATTAGAAAAACCCTCTAAAAAGTAAAAAAAAATAATTAAATAAAATTGAGAATTTTAAACAAAAAAATATAATATATTAACAAATATAAAAATGCACTGAAAAGTAAAAAATAAATTATACAAATATCTAATAAATAACCAATAAATAAATGTAATAATTATTAAATTATAAAATTAAAAATGTAAGTACTACTATTTAAAAATAATACCCCCATCTAAACATCCATAATATTAACATTTTTCTTTTTCCTGTTACCGCTTAGATAATTCTTCAGAGGATGATATGTATGAGTGTAAATGAAGTGTAGTCTTGTACGTTCTCAGTTCGACCATTCCTGAGATGTGTGGTTAATTGAAACCCAACCACCAAAGAACACCGGTACCCACGATCTAGTATTCAAATCTGTGTAAAAATAACTGGCTTTACTAGGACTTGAACGCTGGAACTCTCGACTTCCAAATCAGCTGATTTGGGAAGACGCGTTCACCACTAGACCAACCCGGTGGGTTCCATAATATTAACCTATGGAACTTGGATTGTTATGAGAAATTGTAACCAAAGCATCAATTGTGTAATATTATAGGAATGTATGTGATGTCATGCTTTTAATTATACAAACGATTGAAATACGCATGATTCTTGTGTATGAGCTATAACTGATCTTTCAGTTGTCATTTTCATGCCTGAGCATACGATAACAGAGTTATATAATCGATTGCCATGTTATCAAAGTAGTAGGAACACAAAACACTATAATAATACGAAAGATAATCAATCCACTAGTGGTTGGAAGAGAATTTAGATAATATTGATAGAAGGGGAAAGCGTAGAATTCAATCTAGAAAATAATTATTTATACATATATATATATATATATATATATATATATATATATATACAGCATTATTTTATAATGACTAAAGCTGTAAAATATTTTATTTTAAATTTCTTAATATTAGTTATTACCCCCTGCTCTATCCCTACAACGCTCCATGCGAATTTTCCATTAATCGAAACAGTGCTGGAAGTCTTCTTCTGTGAGCTCATTCATGACGCCTGCCGTTTTTTCTTTCACAGCTTCAACAGTCTAAATTTTTTTTCATTTTAATGCAGATTTGACATTTGGAGAACAGAAAAAGTCACATGGTGTCAGGTTAGGCAAATAAGGCGGATGGTCTAACGTGGGATGTTATACTTGTCTAGAAGAAACGTCTTGACAGACAATGCAGTGTGAGTCGGTGCAATATCCTGATGAGGAACCCGTGACTTGTTCTTCAACAATTCGGGTCGTTTTGTTCTTATTATTTTAAGGAGATGAGCAAGGACCTCAAGGTAGTAATGTTAATTAATAGTTTGGACATTCAGGAACCCAGTGAAGGTACACAATCCAATGAATATCGAAAAAACAATACCCGGGCAAACACCATTTTCAACGTCTTCTCGGCCATCTTGGAAAGTATTAAACCACTCAAAAACTTGTGCACGTGATAAAAATTCATTGCCATATACTTTTTTTTTAATAAAAGATCCAGTAGCGGTTTTTCCAAGTTTCATATGAAATTTCACGACAATTATTTGCTCTAATAAAACATTTATCATTATTTCAGCAAAACAAAATAACAGATGTTATCCAAACGAAAGCCATGGCAAGATTAATACGTCTACAGAAACTGGAGTGGCAACAATTGAAAGTGAAGACTTCACACTACACAGCTATTAATCGTACGAACAGCGCATGCACAGTTCTTCTGTAGCAGCATTAGTCTCGTTATTTAATAGCCACACCTCGTGTATATATATATATATATAGCAAAATGATATTAAAATATGAAAATGGCTTCATATTTCAAAACTGAGGGATGCTACTACGTAGAAACAGCAGTGGATGTACATAGTTAAAAAATGTTTACTTTATGATGTATTTTTAATTTTTTTCCACTAGTTTGGTTCTGTAATAAACATTTAAATAATGTTATAAATTTAACATAAAATGGCAGACTGATGGAAAACAAAGCTGGATAGGGCAATTGTCCAGATAAAGTTTTTATTTACTTGGATGCCCAGAGTTAGTCGCTCAAGTTTTTCAAAATCTAATTTTTTTTGTGCGATATATGATTTTAATGTAAAGTTTTACAAAATAAAAGAAAAAAGGGCAAAAACCGTTTTGAAATAAATATCTTCGTATTCAAAGGTCCACTTAGTTTTGAAATATTATTCTGTATATATATATATATTTGTTATTAATAGTAAGTAATTCTTTTTTATTTAACTTGTTTGGAAGTTAAAATTATACAAGTTTAAAGTTGTTTTAACAATTTTTTTTTCTTTTGTCAGCTTCAATTTATTAAACAAAATTAAACAATTAATTAAAAAAAGAGTATCAATCTGTTTTTTTTTTTTTTAAAGAAAAACTAAAGGTTATTTTCTTACAAACAATTAGAGAGACAATTTACTTTATATTATTACTTATTTTCTTTAAAACCAAGTTAAGAATTTTTTATTTAACATAAAAATTCATTTAACATTACCTTGCTAAATAAATCTTATATACTATTACTTACATTAATTTATATTACTAATAAAAATATATACATTTATTTTCTTACACTATTATTATTATTATTGTTGTTTTAGTTGTTACAATCCAGCCTAAGTTTTTTTTTGTTGTTCACCTTAATTTACCCTTTTCTTTTCCTGTTTAGCCTCCGGTAACTACCGTTTAGATAATTCTTCAGAGGATGATATGTATGAGTGTAAATGTAGTGTAGTCTTGTACATTCTCAGTTCGACCATTCCTGAGATGTGTGGTTAATTGAAACCCAACCACCAAAGAACATCGGTATCCACCATCTAGTATTCAAATCCGTGTAAAATTAACTGGATTTACTAGGACTTGAACGCTGGACTGTCGTCTTCCAAAACAGCTGATTTGGGAAGACGCGTTAACCACTAGACCAATCCGGTGGGTTACCTTAATTTACCCTGTCGCCCGTGGACCTCACCCTGTTCTTTACGCGTGAAGAGGACTCTGACCTCAGTTAGCGACATAGCTCCTTTCACTGAACGTAGGTGGTTAGCGTAAATTTTCTCCTCCGCTTTGACTACCACTGTCGTCGACGGTGGGCCTGCCGGCCGTTTACTACCAACATCCTTCTGCATCGACACTAACAAGTGCACAAAATACTTCTTTCCGAGCCGTCGACTGAAATATTCAACTCTGCGGAGCAAAAGTTTCCCAACTCGCCCCGGTGGTACTGAAAAACACACTGCCCGACTGTGCTCATCTTTCATCACCTGAGGTACAGACCGGCAAGATAAAGACCGGCATAACGTCGACTATTTAACGTAGACACTGGGGACGGTCCCCAGCCATCTGCTAAATTATAAGAGCGTAATCAGTACGACCAAGGTCAATTTTGGAACCACCGCCGTCCTCGGACAGGTCTCTAGCAGATAACTGTACAACAAGGTCTTGCCCTGCCGTCAATTTATCCGAACGAGCCAGGTCCCCAATGAATGATTCCTTACCAAATACCAGGGTGTGATTTGGGTGGTCGACCCCAGCCGCCAAGTCAACAACACTATCATCAATCATTCAACGGAGATCTGAACCTGACCAGGGCACAGCCCGGTCATGACCCGCATCTATAGTCTGTGAAGCCATTTCCGTAACAATGAAATATGTGTGGTGGCCTCTTCTACAATACCCAGCCTATGGTCGTCCCTCCTGAGGCTTTAAGTTCATCAAGAACATCTTGAAACATCTTCGTCATACGAACTAAGACAACCATACGTTTGGAGCACTTCTTCATTTCTATTCTTGTGTTCGTATGCTGCTACACAAGCGGGCTGCAACTCCATAATGTGGTTAAATAAAAAAAATTACGTTATTAACAAAACACCTCTTTCGGAGTGCAAGGCTCCGGTAGGACTCCCTCTCCTCCATGCGGGAGACGTCCTGAAATGACCCACACTTCTCCAATTCCGAGATTCCTCTGAGGAGTACAAAGAATCCCTACCATCATCCTTGGACTTCTTTGTTTTCTCAGCAACCAGTGGAAAAAGGCGTAGATGTCTTCAAAATTCCCAGATGTCTTCAAAATTCCCTGCCTCACGACCATATCGTCGTCATACCTTACTGAAAATGCGGGAAAACCGGCGAAATTAAAGCCTGTAGCTGCAGCCGAGCCAACGTGTCTTTCTTCTTGAATTCTTTGCGTCTTTTCGTCAATCGCTACTCTTACCGAAATTCCGTAATTTCCATTTCTACCGCACTAACGGTCCCGCTGCTGTCTGATGAGACCTCACACACGAAAAGCTGAGAAGCCCACCTCCTTCCGGACCGGCTTTCTGCAGCAGGAGCAAAATCCTCTCCAACAGGTGGCGACACGCCCCCGGACCGATCTGGCTCAGTCATTATCCAATAACAATAACATAAACAAAATTAATTTAAATAAAACAAAATTAATCAATTCAGTTAATCATGTAATTAATTCGAATGTAAACAAACTGAACAAATTAATACTAACAAGACTATGTACAAGTAATTTTGTACAAGACTACGTTTCACTTACACTCATACATATCATTCTTATTTATCTCTGAAGTAATACCTGACGGTAATTCTAAAAACCAATTAGCGGGTGTTGTACTCACCAAAATATTGCTCTGAAGAAATTAAAATACACTAATAGTTTTTATAAACTGAACAGACTTTAATTTTATTTATCAGCATTATTCTCCCAATTATGAGCTTAATTCCTCTGCATGGATATTGATGATTGTAATAAGTCAGGTTCACTTTGATGTCCTTTTGAAAACCTTCAAGGGTATACAACAACTAAAGCGTTTGACAGCTTAATAAAAAAAAAAAAATATGTAATTCTGTTTGTTTTTAAATTATTTGGAGTTTGTAGACGATTAAAACTTGTCGAAAAAAATTTTTTTATTAAATTTTTATGATTCTACGCATTTTTATGTATTTTAATAATGTAAGGTACTTGTTACAGTTAAAGGAATTTAGGTGTGTTTTATTGAATAGTTAAAGTCACTTCTACCTCTGTGTTGTAGCAACACCAAAATGGTTATAAAAAGTGTTGTAATGGTAATAAAAGACTCAAAATAAACCGTTTTACAATAAAGTTTATTTAATAAAGTCTTGTTTTATTTACTTTATTTCATTTATTATTTAGTAAAAATTAGAACAAATAGAATTTGATTTTCCAACAAAAAAAAAAAATAAATATATGTATCTATATAAATAAAAATGTAAATGTTCGTTTGTTCAAAATCTTAAATCTCTGAAAGTTTTTCACCAATTGCTTTGCAATTTTGTTACACCGTTGGATTCGAATATGCGCGTGTTTTAATATACCTACTATTTATATACCTAAGATATCACACATGTGACAAGTAAAAGGATGCTTTTTTGAAAAACAGCACTATCTGTTGAACGTAAAAGTAATACACGATATACTAAATGTTTTACGATTTCATTTCAATGTTTCCGATATGTTTGTCCGCTATAGACAAAAAAACTACTGGACCAATTTACGCGTGGGGAAAAAAGGGAGAATGGGAAAATCGGAAAAGGGAAAAATCGAAAAAATGTAAAAGGTAAGACGGGAAAAATGGAAAATAGAAAAAAGGAAACGGGAAAAAGGAAAAACGGGAAAAGGATATTAAAAGGGGAAAGTAGAAATGGAAAGGGGGACATATGAAAGGGGAAAGGAAAATAAAGGAAAGATAAATGGGGAAGGAAAGGAGAAAATAAGGTAAATATAAAGGGGAACACGGGAAAAAGGAAAGGGAACATGGTAAAAATGAAAATGGGGAAACGTTAGAAAAGGAAAAGGAGGAAAATAAAAGGGGGAAAGGGAATAGAGAGAAAGGGTAAAAGGGAAAGGTTAAATTTTGTGACGTTCCGTAATGTTCATTTTGTTAATGTTTTATCAAACTTTCAATTGTGTTCATTTAATCTAAACGTATATACTCAAATCTAGCAATAGCGAAGCATTGTCGGATCTGCTGGTAGTATGTAAAAGGACATGTCGTAACTGATTCATAATCAACAACCAGAAAAACCTACGGAAGATAAATTGATAAAAATTTGTATACGGATTTTTAATATAGTGAAAGCACGCAGTAAGAGAGATAACAAATGAAGATAAAACATGATTTTTGGTGTGTGTAATCTGAATAATGTAATGTGAATATCTTTAAATCAATTTCTAGATTTTCTAAAATTAGTACTAGAAAATTGTGAAGAAAGGTAAAAACATTTCAAAAATGATTGCAGATTTTCTCCATTTCTGACTATAATAAACGAGATATTCACTAGATTTTGGCTTACAAATACTCTTCAGATAAATATTTAAAAACCATTCCCGAGTTTTTCGAATTTTAATATTTTAAGGGGTAAAAATAGATAAATTATATTTTATATTTTATTCCTTTCATGCTACCGCAATTGAATCAATCTTTACGAGATTTGGTAAAATTTTGATGGTAATTTATGTTTGTAATTCTGATTACGTATTTCGTGAACGATGCCGCGACGGGAAATCTAAAAACCATTTTGTGGGTGTTGTATTCATCAAAACGTACGTTGCTCTGAAAAAATTACAATACACTGATAGATTTTACAAATTGAGAAGGCTTTAATACCATTATCACAAGCATGAGCTTAATGAACACAGAGATGTCCAGGAACCAGAACCCCTGACTGGCCAGGAAGGGCGAGCGAAGCGAAAAATGTTAACGACTAAACATACCCTGATTGAGACGGGAAATGCAAGTAAGCATAAAGTATGAGCGAAGCCGCCACGGGGATGCTAGATTATATATATACTTTTCGTAAAAAATCAATTATTTATTATAAAAAATACGCCTCGTTCGATAAATATGATGTAATTTTCATTTCTTTAATCTACAAAGTCGTTACCTGTTCAAAGTTAAACAGAATTAGTAATTGGATGAATAGCGAATGAATAAAAGTTACATATCAACTAAGACTGAATAATTAATTTATCGATTGCTAACAGAACAAAAGTACTATTATTAGGTTATGTAATAACTTGTAACACAAGTTCATGTGTTTTATGTATAAATTATACATACACATACGCACACAAACAAAAAAAAAAAAATAAGGTGTATATAAAAGAAATAATGGGATTAAAAAAAAACAAAAAAAACAACTTTTTTTTCCTTTAATCTGTTAAAACAGGGTATCTGTAGTGTAATAACCTATCATATCCTATCACGACTTCATCCCGTATGAAACTTCATAAATTACAAATAGTTTTTTCAGTAATTATGTGGGAGCTGATGCTCTCAGAGTTATCGATATACACAAATTACAAGATATAATAAAATATTCAGATGAAAGTCGTATTCCTAAGATCAGATTTTTAATGAACTTAGAAGGATATTGATGTTGTTCAAGGAATACTTCGGTACCAGGAAGAAAAGTCCAGGAGTTTTATCATTCCTTTTTATGACATTACAATGATTACATATTCTAATCGTGTTACATATTTGAATATATTTAAAATTCAGATAATCAATTTCAGAATGATAATCAAAACATATTTCACAAGGGTTAACTCGAGTTTCAGCCGAGCGTTTACGTTGTCCTCAAGTTTTTGAGAACGCTCTGGCGTTCACGTACTCAATGATCATATATTTTAGTAGCCATAAAAACTCTTCTTCATATCTGTGACCTTATAGGTCTAGGCGTAGCGTTATGAAAATATTAATACCAAATTGAAAGTTTGGTGTTATCACAAGATGAAGATTGCGATTATTGGTGGAGCTGACGGGAGTGATGAACACAGGAAGTTGTTCCGATTCCGAGAATGACAGGTCCGCTGGGACTCCACGGGGCGATGGACACATCGGCTCATCCGGCAGGTTGTGCCTTGGATCAACCGCAGCTTTAGTGAAGTTACCTACTGGTTGATCCAATTTTTATATGGCCACGGGGTGATTCGGGTGTACTTACATGCCAGGAGGAGAGCTGATAACCCCTTTTGCCTTTCTTGCGGAAAGCTGGATACACCAGAATACGTCGTGTTCGACTGCCGGACGTGGGATGCTGTGAGTTGGTACTGGGCACCTTACAGTTGACACAATCATAGACTGTATGTTATCAGAGGCAGATATGTTTCGTGTGATAACTGACTTTGTGACACGGATACTCTAGCCCAAAGCCAGGGATGATGAGGCGGCGAAGAGTTGAGGGATAGCCCCCTACGGAGCTGCCGTTCGTCTGTGCTTGTACCGATGGGCGGCAGTGATGAGGCACTGGGACTCTCTTATCCCTTCGCCAAAAAGACTGAGACCCTGTATCAGTTTCCTACACAGGGTGCTCTCACTAGAGGAATTGGCGTCAAGACTGAGTCCCGGCTTCTGGAGTGGGGTTCAGGAACGACATAGTCGGTCTTGGATACTCCGTTCTAGGGGTTAGAGGCAGGCAATGAAAAGATCTAGCCGGCGGGCTGACCTGTCGGACTACACTTACGGGCGTTGGACGGGGAGGCCCGTTTGAGAATTATTTGTACGGCTTACCCTGATGGAATTCGTTCTGTATATAAAAATCTACAGATTGCTGCTTTGATAGCGTGAAGATGAGTTGTTGCGGCCCACCGCCACATTAGACGATTACATATTAAATTTAGTAAAATTTTGATATTGATATCGACCTCTTAGGAAGTTATTATTAACTTCCTAAGAGGTCGATATCAATATCAAAATTTTTCAAACCATGGTACTTTATCAATAGGTAAATAGTTTGTTAACTGTATAATCAAACTAATTTGTTTTTATGTATATTACGATAGTAGTACAAACTGATCTTTTATTGATAATGACATTGGATTTAGTAAATCATATAATTTCTTTCTGAAGAGTCGATAATGACATAAACAATGACAATCGATACACATTAAATTTAGTAAAACAAGTTGTTGTTATTTTACAGTAGTAAAACAAGTTATTTTAGTATACAGATTATTTATTTATAGCTTTTTACTTCCTTGTACGAATAAAGGAGGTATTGTGATCGCGAAAAAATTCGGTTCTCAGATATCAACGGAAATACTCATTTTGACCATTACTGAATTCATTTTGACTAGTTTCGTCGTGACGTCTGTACGTACGTATGTATCTCGCATAACTCAAAAACGATTAGCTGTAGGTTGTTGAAATTTTGGTTGATTTGTATTATTAGGACTATTGTAACATTTAGTTGTGCAATCGACTGAATCAAAAGTGCCCAAAAACGCCTACAATCCAAAAAAAGAAATTGGATTTTGGACTTTTCCTTAACTGCAATAATAAGCCCTCATTGAGAGATTTTCAACAATATATCATAAGTGGTATTTATTTTCATTGGTTCCAAAGTTATAGCCAAATAAATTTTAATTAATGAAATATTTGGATCTTACAAGGGGAAGGCACACCGGTTCGAATCAGACTTCATCTCCTTTTCTTTTAACTCTTTTTTTGAATTTAACTATATTGATTTATTAATTATTATTAACCTTTGATTGTAAAAAATTATGATTAATAATAATAATTCAATAATAACAATAAAAAAATGAAAAAAAAATTCAGAAGTTATTAATGGAATAAAATTTTATGTACTTCATTTAAAAAAAAAAAAAATGTGTAATGTAATTTAATAGGCGTACAAGGAAGTGGTGTCCACATCGGATTTTTTTTTATCTATGATTTATAATAATGAGATTGTTGAGGATTGAATAGTGGTAAGCATTTCGAGATCAAAAGTAATGCTACAGTTAAAATTTTGTAATGTTCAATAGTTTTCGCGTTTATCAGAAACAAACAAAAAAGACGTTGTCCCTTTATAAAAGTGATAGGGAGATTTAGTTCTTAGGTACTGGGTCAGGTTTAGCCTACGTTAATATTTCTTTCTAAATTTCCATATATTAATCATATTTTAGGTATTCATATATGCAGAAACATATTTTTTTCTGATAAACTGTAGGATGTTGAAGGTATCTCTCATGATTTTGAATTAGAATTGTTCACATATTTCGATTTTAACAGTTACTATATATCTTTGCGCTGGTTAGCAAATGAGGAAAACATCTTTGATTTATATCTACTGCTTCGTAATTTCTTTAGTTTTTATGAAGACCATTTCTAAAAAGAGCCCAAAAAGCAGAACTATAGGTTTTTCTATTGCTCTGTTTTTACCAAAACAGAAATCATGATGCACATCAAATCATTCATACGAAAGACAATAGGGAATAAATACGGAAAGATAGTTTTCACCGACCACTTTAAGGACGTAGGACAGGATTATAAGCTGAACATGAGTAGATAAAACTTGAAATTGAAAATAGAGTATTAAAACTGGAGTAACTTAGATTTATCCTCAAATATAACTCCAATAAAAAAATCTCGGCAAGATTAAAAAAATAAGATATTATGCAACTGTAGTTGGTTGAATTTAGAACTAGTGTTAACTGTATTTTTTTTGTTAAGATGGTAGATGATGAAATGAAACAACGCTATGTTCTTTTTGAATCGTTATATTTAATTTTTTATCACCTTTGACATTTTGATTGAATTACAATATTTATATTGAAAGTAAGAATGTATGACACTTTAGTCATAATTGAACTTGAACATTATCAAGAAACTATGAGTCCCCTTGGACTGAAATGAAAACACGACCGCACTGTGCGGGATTATGACGAAGAATGATCGTACGTGACTAACTCGCCAGCCAGCGCTAGTTGATGCTAGAGTGCAGCACCAATCGGCTCAACATGGAACGGAACCGGTGTAAGACCGACAATCTTATATTTTATTGAAACATTATATCTAACAGTTTCGAAAAACTGCTCAAGGTCGAAAGAAGCTTAATAAGAAAAATTCATGGTCCAAAGGTCATAGAGGAAAGATACAGACTGAAATGTAACAAAATCAAGAAGACATTAAAACAGCGATAAGAAAAAAAAGTACAAATTTTTTGAGGTTTATGATCAGTAAGGGTCCGAACAGATTAAATAAAAAAATCTTTGATAAGCTACGGAACATGAAAATGAAAACGAATTTTCTGGAAAAGGACCCCTAAGGATAAGCTTGGAATAATAGTACAGACAATTTGTCATCAAAATAGGCTGTATTTGAAAATCCTTACCTACCGATTGATCTTTTGTCCATGCGTTAAGGGTGATGAGGGAAGTTTAACTCCAGGTTTTTAACAACCCCCTCCCAAAGATTTTTGAAAAACTCGGAAAACACAAAAAGGTTTTTGAAATACGTTTTTCTCTGAATCTATGCATTTTAGAGAAAGGTTTTTCAAACAAAAAATGTAGAGGACATTCTCTTCTACAATTAATGTTATTGAAGTTATGCCGTATAATTTTAAATTGAAATACTAGGTGGCGCTGAAGTTGTAAAAAACGTTGTAAACAACTAGACCGGTTTCGAACACGTGCCCAATTCACAACATTTTCACACTTTCACAAGCTACAGCTCCAAAACGGTAAGTCGTACAAGAAAATTGTTTAAATAAAAGTTGTCTTTTTTTGAGATTTACAACTTTTTCAAATGCAATACAGACGAAAAAAAATTTTTTCCGGTGAAAAAACCAAAAAAAACACCATTTTATAACTTCAGTGACACCTAGAATTTCAATTTCAAATTATACGCATAAAATGCATAGATTCAGAGAAAAACGCATTTTAAATACTTTTTGAGTTTTTCAAAAATCTTTGGGAGGGGGATGTTAAAAATCTGGATAAGAGGGCTGTTGCGATAGAGGTAACTTTCAAAGAATAATTTACATGATAAAAGTTCTAGTGCCAGAAATCAGATATACAGGAGGAAAATGGACAGATGAGGAAAAACGAAGATAAAACAGATGGAATAAGAGAAAAAAAGCTAGAAGGAAGTGATAATTTACGTGATCCTAACATAAGTTTTCCGCTTAAAAAAGAAAACAATATATATATCTATAAGTACCTAATATTCACGATTACTCTGTGACAGAATATTGCATTCAATTTTATTACTTATTTATCATATATTTTGTTTACCAACTTTATATCTTTTTATATACTTATCTTTGTTATCTCAAGTGTATCAACTGATTTTAAAGAGGAAATGTGTAATACATTTTAACATAATTATATGTTTATAAACAGTTTGTAAGCGTTTTCTCTTAATAAAAATATTACTACGAGTGCATCTTGTTCTTTCTTTTTCCTGTTTAGCCTCCGGTAACTACCATTTAGATAATTCTTCAGAGGATGAATGAGGATGATATGTATGAGTGTAAATGAAGTGTAGTCTTTCTCAGTTCGACCATTCCTGAGATGTGTGGTTAATTGAAACCCAACCACCAAAGAACACCGGATCTAGTATTCAAATCCGTGTAAAAGTAACTGGCTTTACTAGGACTTGAACGCTGTAACTCTCGATTTCCAAATCAGCTGATTTGGGAAGACGCGTTAACCACTAGACCAACCCGGTGGGTTATGAATGCATCTATATAGAGGAAATGTAATTACGTAATAACATGATTTTAAGTTTTTTTATTTTATGGATTTATAAGTGAAATGGTTAGAGATAATCTATATTATTGCAGTAGGATAATAATAATATTTAATTATTGAATAAACTGATTAAAAATTATAAATAATTTTAAATTATTATGCAAAAAAAAAATAATAAAATCTTCAGTTTTTATTTATTTATTTTTAATGTATTTTAATACAAAAAATTTATTTTTTTAGTTGGTTTATTTTTTTTTTCAAATGTTTATTGTTTTTCATATATGAGGTCTTATTAAAGTGGTTGAAAGCCAGTTGTCCAAATGGCCTAAATTAGTGAATTATTAAATTAATTGTGTAATATTAAACAATAGGATCATTTATTGTTAATTGTAAAGGTATTTGAATGTTATACGTAATAGATTTGCGTTATTATTATTAAATCAATTTCAATAACCGTTTACCACACTTATTTTTTCCCCTCTATCTTTCCTTCTTTTTTTTTGTGTTTAACATTCGTAACCACTGAAAGGTATTACTTCAGAGAATTATATGTATGAATGTAAATGAAGCGTAGCCTTTTACATTCTCAGGTTGAACATTTTTGAAACATGTGGTTAATTGAAACCCATCAACCAAACAAAGAACACCGGTTTTATGATCTAGTATACAAATTCGTATAAAAGTAACTAGGATTTCAACCTTAGAACTCTTGACTTTGAAATCACCTGATTCGCGATGACGAGTTAACCACTAGACTAGCCCGGTGGGATTTTTTCTCTCTGGATTATTTGTACAATTAATTCCCCACAATATTTTAAAGAAGGTAAAATTTTTGTAAAATTGCAAAAAAGTAGAGGTATTTTTTCCATAAATATATCTTTCTTACTGAATAACTTAATTGGTTTGATAAATTCTTTAGATTATTTTCTATTCAGCATTAAAATTTCCTTCTAATTTACTTATTATTTCTAATAATATAGTTTTTTATATATTTTTATATTTCAAATCCATCTATTATTTTATTCCATTACTGAATTGTCAATTATATCATTATTATGTCATATAATAAGAATTAAAAATATTCTAACTTTATTGGATTTTATAAACTGAAGATTACATTATTTTATTATCTTTATTAAGATAATGATGTCAAAGTTGATGACAAGTTATCTGGTACTTAAGTTTTTGAGAGTAGTAGTACTCTGGTACATTGTGTTTCAAAATAGAAGAACGACACAGTATGAGAGTTGGACGAAGCTATTGATTAGCACGAACGCGTTAGGAAAGTGGAATATCTGAACGGTATGAACATCACTGAAGAACTGGAGTTTCACAGTTTGAGCTTTTAATATAAACCGTACGTTCTGGTAGCTCTTTTGCGCCTGCGATATAGGCTACGGTTATAACTCTAGTATTATATGCAACCATAGGATTCAACTACAAAATAATAAACCTTAGCGATACAAACATAGTACTCATTCCAATAACATGTAAGTTAAAAGGCAAAATTTAAATAAATTTACAACTATGTACCTAATATATTAGTTTTTTAATGATGGCATTATAATTCAATTGATAAGATAAATTATTTACGTAAAATATTAATTAATTGAAAAAAATAAATAAAACTATTTCTCCTTGTTAAAGACGGTTAGTTCCGAATACAAAATGATTAATTTTTGAATGATAAACTGTAGAAAATTTAAACTTAACGATAAAAGTATATTACTTTTTATTAACATTTTTAATTACTACTATTTTTATTTTCAGAAACACTAGCATAGTTTTTTTTACAATTTTAGTTCGTTAGTTACAATTAAAGTTATAAGAGTATATTTTTTGTTTATACATTTTTTGGGTATGAAAAATACATTTAACGCATCATTAAAACTCTTTATTATTTTTTAACTTTTTCTCTTCATTCTGTATATTGATATAGTTCATTTTTTAACAAATACAAATAAAATTAATTAACATGAAAATGCTTAAAAAAAATATAATAAATTCTATTGGTTAGATAAACCTGAATACTTTGCATTGTTTTAACACTTAAATAAATATTAAAATATTTATCAACTAAATCCTTTCGTCTTTTTTAATATTACTATGATCATAATTCTTCTATAATTTCCCTTGATTCTTCCAGGTAAATGTTTAGAATAATTTATTTTTTGTTATTCTCTTAATAACTCGCATACCATTAATGACGTTATCTAACCAAAATAATGTATAATTATTATTTTAATAAATTATTTATTTAAAAAAAAAAAATACATAATGGTATTAAACAGGAAAGTAACTCATAAATCTAAAAAGAAAATCGAGATAAAACTTTTCATTCAGCAGAAAAAATCATCGTATAATAAGCACGTTGTTTTAGAGTGTATAAATTAGATAGTTTTAACTATTTAAAATTCTATATAGGACAAACAGGATGCATTTGAAACAAAAATACAGTAACTACATAATATAAGCATTTCGTCGTAATAAATCATCAATATTTTCCAAACATTTCACAAGAAACAACCATATAGTTTGTATAATTTATGATTTAATTTAATTTTATTTTTAAATTAAAACAATGTTTAAAAATCTTTTCTTCAAAGAAAAAAAAAATTGTACCTTAACATAGTTTAATATTATGAAATATTATTAAATTTACTTTCTTTGATGATTCAATAAACATAGTGATTTACGAATAATGTAAAAAACATTCAGGAGTTTTAGTACTGGTGATAATAAAAAAGAAAGTTCATATAAGCATTGGTTAGGGAACGCTTTTGTTAGCGAGTGTTGGCTGAAGAAAGATTTCTACCTGATTTCTTTGCCTTCGATAAAATCAGGCTTAATTCTAATTTTTGGATCCAAAATTAAGGAGTAAATTTAATGTTTTTACATGAAATCTGATCTGAAAAAGTAAAAAAGATACTTTCTAGAACTGAATTTTTAATAGTTCTTCAAGAAATCTGGGGTAAAAAACAAAAGATTGGGGTTGAAGAACACACTTTTCATTTTTGGGGAAAAATAAATTTGTTAAATGGACCTTAAACACATAAAACTTACAAAAAAAAAAAACTATAAACAATTTGATCCATTCGTACCCTAATTTGGGTTACTGCATCAAGATAGAATTGACTGTACCTGATATTCACGGTCAGCTCAGGCTAGGTCAGCCCTAATCCCGCCGAGTTGATCTAGTGGTGAACGCGTCTTCCCAAGTCAGCTGATTTGGAAGACGACAGTCCAGCGTTCAAGTCCTAGTAAAGTCAGTTATTTTTACACGGATTTGAATACTAGATCGGGGATACCAGTGTTCTTTAGTGGCTCGGTTTCAATTAACCACACATCTCAGGAATAGTCGAAATGAGACTGTACAAGAGTTCACTTCATTTACATTCATAGATATCATCCTCATTTATCCTCTGAAGTATTATCTGTACTGTAATTACCGGAGGCTAAACAGGAAAAAGACGAAAGGTTAGTCCCATGAAAAAAAAAGAATCCGTTTTTTTTTTTATTCTGGTTCTAGTTATGTGTGTAGTGTGCGGCGTGAGGTATGTTTTCTGAGTGATGATTGGATGTTGCGGATTATTACTCTTATGATAGATTAATAATGCGTTATTTAAGAATGGTAAACAATGGTTATTATTTGGTAAAAGATTGTTGAGGAATACTGAAAATTATATGTCAACATATGGGTGGAAAGACAGGTTATTACTTGCAAATATTATTACAAATATGACATCAAATATGACGTCAGCTATTACTTTGTAATAGCTGACGTCATATTTAGGTACATCTTTGAATTATAGATGATTATACTTATCAGCAGGCAGGTAACATCTGTGATGTAGTCAGAAATAAACGGGCGGCACGTGGTTTAATATAACAGCTTAAGGTTAATTTAATATATTGGTCATTCATTGGTGCTGTTACTGAATGGGATACCCAAAATGTTGCTTGAGTCAAAAGAACATTAAAGTTTTCTTTACAAAATCTTGTATGTATACGGATTTGTATATAAGTTGCCCTTTATTTTGTTTTTATTTAAAAAAAAATCAAAACTATAATTTGGTGTCTGTATAGTAGAAAAATTAAATTTATTAACTTTTTGAAAAAAAATTGAATGATGTGGAAAAATATAAAGATGATAAATTTTGTTAGAAGTTGAAAGTTACGAAAATTTGTTATTATCATTTATTTATTAGCTTATTAAAAAAATAATACAATCAAAATGCCAAACGACTGAAGAAAAAAGTAGGTCTCTAATATAGATTTTATTAAACATTTATTTGACGTTTTTTGTACGACTGGAAAATTTATATTATTATCTATTTTTAAATCACGTGTTATTCAAATATTTCTTCTTTTCCGATGATTTGGATAATAAAATATTTCTGTCTTCAAAATAGGATTTCTATAAACAGTTTTAATTTTTTCTGTTCTAGTATAAACTTAAATATTTTAAAACAATTTTTAAAATATCACACGTTATAATGATGGAAAGAGTTTTCAAACCTGACTAAAAAGTTAGGATAATAGGTTAGATAAAATACTTTAGTATTAAGGATTAATATTTTGACACAGAATTTGTGTAAATTTTTCTAACTTTTTGCTGTTACAATCTCTAAACTTGAAATATTGTTACAATAATTTATTTTTAATGAAACTATATAACTGATTTTTCTCTTTTACAAAAAATAGGGTTTTAACGAAAAGTAGACATAAAATTATGTTACAAAAAATTATGGAAGTTATGTAATCATTTTATTATATACAAGGGGACTTCAAAAGGTTTTCAGCCGCAAAAAAGGAAAAAAAACGAGTTTGCAGAATTTTTTTTTTCTACGTAGTCATCTTGCAATTCGATACATTTAGACCAAGTACTTAAAGCCTTTTTCCGGTGTATGTAGACGAGGAAGAGACAGCATATTACGTCTTCTTTCGCTGCCCCCGATTTGAGGATGCAAGGAGGGATATATTTGATAACGTACATAAAAGGTAAATGTTCTTCCCAGAGGAACTCCAGCAGATTATGTTAGAAAGCGCGGAAAATTGGACGGTTGTAGCAAAGTTTTCTAGGAAGATCATGGAGAAAGATCAGGCACGCGGTTGAGGATCTAGGGAGTTCCCCGTACGTGTGGGGATCGCCTGGGTGCGATGAGGTTGTGGGCACTCCGCTCCCGCGTCCGATGGTAACCCGTGAGGTACGTATACTATAGTGTTCGATTGTCTTTGAGGTGTTTGTTTATGTGATTGAATGTGGCTGGCTTTGATGTGGTGTGTGGAGTATGTGGCGTGAGGTATGTTTTCTGAGTGATGATTGGATGTTGCGGAGTGTGTGGTGAGATTTAGTCTGATGTTTGGTATCTTGTAGGTGTGAGGTACGTGTCTGTTGACTGTGGTGTCAGAATATGTATGCGGGCGTATTCTCCCCTTCCTGAAGTAATTCACATCAGCTGTATCGGGAAGGGTGTGTAGCCAGGGATGGAGGTTTAGTCGGTAGTGCGCAGGAACACATACGCATTTAATAACATCTTGCGGAACCTGTTAGCGAGCCCGATACTGCTCAGGTGCCCGTACATGGGGTTCCTCCTCCTCTTAAAAAAAAATAAAAAAAAAAAGTACTTAAACCCTCAGTATAATGCGATTTTTCTTTCGAAAATAAGTGGTTGTCTCAGCATTTACCTTATCATTTCAAGTGAATATTCATTCAGCGAGCAATTTCTTCAGGTTTGAGAAGATGAAGTAATCGCTGAGAGTCAAATCCGAGGAATACAGAGCATGTCGTATGCAGTAATGCGTATGGAGTTTTGCAGTAATAACCCGAGACGTTGGTGCAGTCGCATTATCGTAATGAAAAAACACTTTATTTTTGAGTAAATTCGGACGTTTATCTTGAGTAATACCTTTCAATCAGTCCAGTACTGAAGCTTTATACTCCACGATGATTGTCCTGCCCCTTTTTTCAGGTATTCTATAAGATTGGCACAACCTGAGAATCCCAAAAAATATCTTAGTCATGACTTTTCTTGGAGGAGAAACAACTTTCACTCTTTTTGGTGGACTTCATCTGATCCATCAAAATGGACTTTTTCAGAGGCAGAGAGGTTTAGTGCGGTAACTGACTTTGTGATACGGATACTCCAACACAAAGCCAGTGAGAATGGGACGGCGAGAGGTTGAGGGACAGCCCCCTGCGGAGCTGCCGTTCGTCTATCCTTGTATGGATGGACGGTAGTGATGAGGCACTGGTACTCTCTCATCCTGTCGGGAAAATGACCGAGACCGCTTTTTTTAATACCCAAAACATCGTGAAAAAAACCCTTTTTAATTTGCGATGTAATCATAAGGGATCATCATCTTGAATTACAAATTTAAACGCTCACTTTTTTTACAAATGAAAACGAAGGAGAAGGATTTTTAAAGTATAATCTAATTCTTTTTCTATGTCTATCGGGGTTAGGTCTTTTTAAAAAGTACTTATAACAATTTGAAATTCAATTTTTTCAATAAATGCCAAAACATTTTTGCTTTATTCCATCGCCACAACGTAGCAACTAAAACATGCGTCTGAAAATTCACCATTTAAAGGATCCATACATGATAAAATCATAGTAATCTGTTCATACTGCGCTATCTCTGTGTCAGTCTGAGTACTTTCAGAAAGACCTTAGTATGAAACAAAAAATAAAAAATAAACTTTTACAATATATTTTTTATTGCTTATTTTTGATGTCCAGCAAAACTTAAATCCTATCAAATATGTGATTGAAAACACTGTTAATCACCCTTTGCTTCCTTTACCTCATTAAAGACCACCCACTTTACTATCATCATTTGGAATGATTTTAGTTCAAAAAGACTTTATTTTCCACAAATACTAAGAATAAATTTTGCTTCAGTTTTATTAAACACGGCAGTAAAGTAGTAAAAATATTCTAATGTTATTAAAAAAGATAATACAAATTACGTATGTTATAACTTCCAGGTTTTGCCATCTATAAAGGGTCTATTCAAATATTACGTCGTCAGTATAAATTTTTTTTTATTCTCTATCCAGTAAAAACAGGTGTACACCCAATTACAGTTAATCTCCCTTTTTACTTTCCCGACGAATATAGATAGAATAGCTTTATTGAAGGAGAACTATGGGATCATGTCAAAAATGGGATATCGGGATTTTTGCAAATCTTCGAGTTTTACGAGTCCAATCTGTTCACCTAGACCAGATATTAACAATCTATTAAGCTCCACGGCTCCCAAAAGTAAAAAAAAATATAAATAATGAATATTTCGCGACCCCACCCCAACCGCAACCCAATGAAACTTAGTTAAAACTGTTTATCTACGTTGATAGTGACGGGAATGATAATGCAAGTATGAATTGTACAAACATGAGTAATTTACAGGTTCCAATTACATGTGTACGTGCTTCTTGTAATTTGGCCTGCTTGCTTAATATTCGCTGTGACAGCATCATGTTCGAACATGCAAATGATACATTTGAACACATCGTGCCCTCAACAGTATAAAAGAGGCTAAGAGATTATAAAACGTCAGTTTAGTTTCGAATGCAAAACATGTGTCTAGTGTCTTTATAAAACTTTTTAAAAGCGTTAACGGTCAAACGGTGTAACTATTTTTTTTTTTCAATTAGATTTTTATGACAAATGGATAAATTTGTGAAACAAAACGAAATGAGCCATCCAGTGAATTTATTTGTAAAAAGACAAGATTGTACAATAAGATTTTTTTAAAATATGATTTTGCCTGATTTGATGGAAAGCCACAGTGCTTTGTTTGCTTACAAATTCTTTCCGATGAAAGCATGAAGTCATCAAGTTGAATTTGACACTTGAAAACTTAGCATCAGGATCACAAAAGCAATTCCTTGAAATTTTTAGAAAGTGAATTACATACTTTGAGAAATCAACAAGCTTCTATTTGTGAATCAAAACCTACTGATAAAAATACATTAAAGCATCTTATCTCGTAGCATTAAAAGTAGCTGAGATGTCCAAACCCCATACAATCGTAGAAAATATCAAATTGACTACTGTAATTGATATGGTCAGTGTTTTAATAGGCGTGGAAGAAGCAAAAATATGAAAAAAAAATTCCGCTTTTTAATGACACAGTATCAAGACGAATCAATGACATGGATGCTGATGTTCGCGATCAGATGATTCAGCTAGTGAGTTCAAGTGAATTTTTTTAATATTCAATTTGATGAATTAAAAGAAATGGCAAGCATTTTTCAGTTCTTATGTTTTGTGAGATATGATTTCAATAGGGACAATTCAATGAAAGAAAATATGTTGTTTTACAAATCGATACTTGATCATGAAACAGGACAATGTCTTTTTGATGTTTCTTCATGAAGCTACTAAAAACTATAACATAGGTTGGACAAAATATATTGCAGTATGTAGCAATGATGCAAATGCAATATTAGGAAAGAACAGTGGATTTCTTAAAAAAATTAATAGATCATCTTATTTCAATAGCGGAATGGTGTGCGATCATTCCGCTCTTCACAGATATGCTCTTGCCACAAAAATTATTCAAGAAAATCTCACACAAATTCTTTGTAAAGCTGTAAAAACAGTTGATTTTTTAAAAAGTCGACCGTTACGTAACAGGTTGTTTGCTAAACTATGCAATGAAATTGCGAAAAGATAAAACTCTCCTCTTTTCCACACAGAAGCAGATGGTATTGATGAGGAAAGTTAACCCGGTTATTGGAATTGGAATATGAATTAATAATATTTTTTTTCGGATAAACAAACGCCACTGTCAATGTTTTTACAGAATATTGAATATATGTTGCTATTGGCTAACTTAGCTGATGTATTTTCGCATTTAAACGACTTGTATGTGAATTAACAAGGTCGTGATAAAAATATTTTATTAATAACAAAGATCATGCTTTCATTAAGAAGCTTAATGTTTGAATTATTCGCCTTCAAAGCAAAAATGTTGATTTGGATGATGAAAACACTATTATTCACCACAGTTTACGTAGGATGAAGGTGAATTTGCGTGAGTTAAAAATTCATTTGTCGGAGTATTTCTCGAAAGATAAAAATTATTTCTCGAAGTGATGGGGGTAGTAATTACATTTAGTGAAATCGTTGTTGCAGTTGCTAAGTTACCAGTTGAGATTCACGACCAACTATAATTCACATCTGAAGATTTAGATACGTTCTGGCTTGCTCCTCGAAGTGAATATGGGAATCTAATCGCAGAAGCACTGAGAATAATAATCTCTTTCGTCACGTCTTACCTCCATGAAAATAATTTTTCGTTGTGGTTGGGCTAAAAACTATGTATATGAATCGCCTTTTATCACATAAAAACAATTTCCTTTCGTGTGTTTCTAACATAGATCCACGTATGGAAAAACTTCTAAATTAAAAATAAATGCAACAATCTCATTAATTGATTTTCTTTATATGTGTACTTATTAATGTAAGTAAAATGTTTGTAATGAACTGTTTTTTTTTTGTTTTTTTTTAATATAAAATGACTTTGCAAAACTCAATTTTATTGAAAATATTTTATATGAGTAATTTTATAGGAATTATTGTTTACATGTAAAGTTGTAAACTAATTAGGCAACCCCACATTGAGAAGCGCTGATATAGAAAAAAATCATATCTCAGAATTTACCGAAACGATTTTTTTTTCAATTTCGATTTAAATATGACCACATACTTATGTGGTCATATTAGAAATAACTCTAATGTATAATAATAACTCTACTAATGTGGTCATTAGTAGAAATATAATTTGTTTACATCAAAAATTAATTTAAATGTCACGAAAAGATTTTTGAAAGTATATGTTTGGAGTATCGCTTTATATGGAAGTGAAACTTGGACGATCGGAGTATCTGAGATTAGAAGCTTTTGAAATGTGGTGCTATAGGAGAATGTTAAAAATCAGATGGGTGGATAAAGTGACAAATGAAGAGGTGTTGCGGCAAATAGATGAAAAAAGAAGCATTTGGAAAAATATAGCTAAAAGAAGATACAGACTTACAGGCCACTTATTAAGGCATCCTGGAATAGTCGCTTTAATATTGGAAGGACAGGTAGAAGGAAAAAATTTTATAGGCAGGCAACGTTTGGAATATGTAAAACAAATTGTTAGGGATGTAGGATGTAGAGGGTATACTGAAATGAAACGACTAGCACTAGATAGGGAATCTTGGAGAGCTGCATCAAACCAGTCAAATGACTAAAGACAAAAAAAAAAATGTCGCCATAATAGAAAAACTAAATGGTATTGACCATTTAGTTTTTCAAAATTCTTTAAGAGTAGGCATATCACGAAAAAAAACACTTTCGATTTTCGCAGAAGAATTGTAGAGAAAACTTTAATAAAGAAAACTTTTTACCAAAAATGTATATTAAAAATTAAAATAAAAAATCAAATGAAATAATTTATCCAACTCTTTTGCTTTTTAGTTTGTTTAGTACGTAAAAGAGATAATAAAATTGAAGACGTGAAAAAAGTATTCAAAGAAGTATAATACTCGAGCACTAACTAAACATTTAAAATATGTCTGATATACAGACATACAATTTCAAATATGTTGAAACGTATTCAGACGTGTTTCAAGGCAAATAGCAGACATATTAAGAATTATTTTATAAATAACAATTTATTGCTGTAAATATTATTTCCTTTTTATTACTGTTACTAGAATATAAAAGTAATACTTTCAATCGCATTCAATTACATCTATTTTACTTTTTTCTGTTACTTTTCTGTTACTTTTTTAAACTAATTTTTTTTTCTGTAAATAATATCAAGATAAATCAATTATTTTTTCAATTTTATGTTAAAAGATGATACCATAAAAAAATATTAATAATTTAATTTTTTCTCCTTAGATAATGAATTACTTTCTTTTTTTTTGTATAAAACAAGTTAAAAAACAGAAGGAATAAGGTAAACTACATAATATTTTTAAAATATTTTTTTCTTAAATTACTACTTTACCGTGGTGGAATAATAATAACATTTCAGTCTTTCATTCGAGATATCCCGGGTTCGAATCTCAATTATTCCAAAAAAATTGTCACTTCTAAAATACTACAAAATTTCCATTGCATAAACAAACTTTAACCTTATTTTGTAAATTAATCATAAAATATTATTTTCTGTCTGATAATTAATTAATAAAATACTTTAAACAAAATGAATTTACTCTTAAAAAAAATTTCCTTTTATCAAATTTTAATTCCATTAGTTCTATCATTATCCATTTTGAATTAAATTTATTATTCATTAACCTCCTTTTTTTTATAAATAATAAGTACATGCTCATTATCATAGGATAACAATGTACCTAGCAAAATAAATAATCATCAACCTCGTTAAGTCATTCTGAAGTAGTTTTGTGCTGAGAGTGGTTAGAAAGGTGAAGATGTGGAGCCATGGATAATTTTTTGAGAGTTGTAAGTATTTGAGGAACTCATACTCAAGCAAACTGACTACAATATATGGTAGAAAATAGTTTATTTTATATATATATTATTTTTTTAAAAGCAATAAATTTAATAACCATACTATTCTGTAGCAATACAAATTAATTTATATTTAATAGATCAATCTTAAGTACAGAACAATTGAAATAGGATGACTTATCTTATTTTTATTATATAACAGAAGCGCTTACGTGAATATGATTCACATCATCAGCTGCATAAATTTAATATATATATTACAAAACCATCAAAAACATGCAATCTTTCAATTAAATTAAAAGTTAAAAATTTATAATCGCAACAACATATAAAAACATAAAAAATAAAAAACATGTTTAAAATTACAAAGATCAAGTAAAATTAACCAAGTCAGAAATAAAATTATTAAAATAATAAAAAAATCATAAATTAATATTTTTTTAAATTTAAATAAGATATTGCAAGTTTCGAATGATTTTGTAATATATATATAAAATGTATGCAGCTGATGATGCGAATCAAATTCGCGAAAGCGATTCTGTTATGTAATGAAATAACGTAAGTCATTCTATTTCAATTATTCTGTACTTAGGGTTGATCTATTAAATATAAATTAATTTATATATATAATAAATTTAAAATTAAATTAAATCTTATGTGTATACATATTTTTTAAAACTATTATTATTAACTGAAGCCTTTTGGTAGTGCTTCTTAAAATAAAAACAGTATTTAAAAAAAAAAATAATTTCACTATTGCATAAAGAAACGATGTCTTTTTTGTTCCCGAAAACGCGATTTTTTTTTTTTTTTGCCCGGGTGTATAATACGTGTGTACACCATCGTTATCAGTGCCCTGATATTATATATATATATGTACAGTAAACATACAAATATTGTAAAGAAACCGTTAAAAATTAATTTAAAAACTAAATAACAGTAATATAAAAACACAGCATAGATGGAAAAAGCCCATGATTTATGTTAAAAGCGAAATAAAACAACAATTAAGTAAAATAATTAAAATTTAACTTAAAAGTACAAAAATATCATCTGGCATACACGAAATGGTATAAATATACAATAAAAATTATATGAGTAATCAAATTTTTGAATCAAAATGCACGGCCTTTACAATTCATAAGACATTCGATAACATTATTACTTTGTTCCATAACATATTTTACAGGTTACCCCTAGTTTAAACTAGCGACGTCATGTCGCATAACAGACAAAAATCCACAAGTACAGTTAGTTCATAGTGGCAAACGGGTAAGATATCCATGAAAAAACCTATAGTGTCCTATTCCCAAACGCGACCAATAATAACTATCTCTCGACAGTTATTTCTGCATGAGAAGCTCCACGGTGGGTCAGTATTCTTAATAAAACGAAATTTATTATTGACGGTAGCATTCACTTTGCCACTCATCATGAACCACCCTCTTCAGAAAACAGACAAGATCGTTCGAAGCCAAGCGATTGGTGAAAGGAGGCTGGAAACAAGCCTCTTTTTCCGCATATTAGCGCGCTAATCCCTGAAATTCATTTCAATATTACTTGGGAATCCAGCAGAAGCTTACAGTTGTATTACGTAGAGTCATTTGAGAAATCACACAATGAATTAGACAATAGGGTGTCTGCAGTAAAAATCATTAATCGCTTGTAAGGTATTAATGGAATCTGAACAGACGTGTCGATATGTTGAGCTGATTTAAAAAAAAAAAAAAAAAACTGTATGTACTGCATAGAATGTGACACTGTCGAACACACCCTGTTTCAGTGCCCTCAACGGGAGAAACAAAGGGCTCAAGCGGAGATTACTGGCTTGTCACCTGCGTTCCTGCTACCTTCCAGCTTGCTGGGACGCGTTCAGCCTCTTTTCTCCAGCCAAAGATGATGAGGAACGGAGGAGGGGTTTCTAGCGGGAGGTGTTGGACACAGTCCCCACCTGTGAGGACCGGTATGTTCTGGAGTGCTAGCTCCGATGATTAGCAGGGGACTCCATGTACAAAGTGTGGTGCTTTCTGCTGTGACTGGGATGGGAATTAAGGTTACGGCAATGTTAGATCTGGAGTCTCCTGGCTGGGGGTGAGAGGCAAGCATAAAATAAAAGATCCAACCGGCGAGCCGACCTTCCTTGTCAGATGTTTAGCTGGTGGGAGGAAAGGCCCGGTAGAATTAAAATACGTTCCCTTGGACTGCGTTGTTCTTAACTGTGGGTCCAGCTCACGGGAGGAGGTATAAAAGATAAAAAAAAAAAAGATATTTTAGGCCTTATTAATAGCATACAGCTCTGCAACGAAAATACTGAGGAAAGGCCAGACATTTATGTTCTGTTGCCAACTACAAAAGCACAACCAAAAAAATTATCGTTAAGCGTGAAAACTAATGTTAATATTAAATAACCGCAAAAACTACTAAACCAATCATTACGAAATTTTAATTGTAGCTTCCTATATGACCACTGGAATGTTTAGTACTGTTCAAACATCAGCACTCTATCTACTATATATATCTTATATATATATAAAACCTAAAGTTTGTCTGTTTGTTTGTCTTCACACCACGCGAGACCCAACCGACCGATTACTTTCAAATTTGTAGGATATACTTGTATTATCCAGAGAAGGTTTAACCATATACCGAGGCCATAACCTTCTTGGTGATGAAGTTATGAATTAAAGATATTCATTAAAGAAAATAAATTAACCCTTTTACTTCATTATTATATTCTTATCACTATGGCAACAGAAATGTTAAAAAATTTTCGTCGTCAAAGGTATGTGTGCTTTAGTTATACTATTCTCTTTTCTGTAATTAAATTTTTTACATCATTCAATAAAGCATGAATACTTTAATTGTTATGTATCAGTATTTTTTTCATAACCATAAGAGTAATGAATACTGCGGGGATCCACGTGGCTGAGCTTTCTGGCTAGACGGGAATTGCAAGCTCTGTAGCCCTGGGATAGAACCGTGGCCCCGGGGTTCGTCTAGGCCAATCTGAGCCCCGGGGGTTGAGGCCCAGGGAATCCTGGATAGACAGTCGGGCGAGCCCCGACCAGTTAGTAAATAATAAATAAAATATATTATATAAATAAATAACTTAGAACTAATATTACTATATTTAATGTCGTAGTTTATATCGATAGTTGTGTTTATCGATTGACATTCCTATCTCAATATCGATATGTGATTTACTAAATTAATGTCATCGTCAATAAAATATCAATTTGTATTATTATTATCGTAATATACGTAAATATATCATAATAAACAAACAACTATTTACACATTTAACAAAGTTTTTAAAGTTTGAGAGATATTGGATTTCGATATCGATAGCGAATTCTTTAGAAATTTCTTATATATTTTACTAAATTTAATGTCATTTTCTAATACGGCGGCGACACGCGTGAACTCATCCTTACGCCAATAATGTAGCAGCAATTTGTAGATTTTTTATATCCTCTTCGATTAGGGTAAGACACACATATAAAAGGCATAGATTCGTCCTTTTAATTTTTTATTAATAATTTCCTAATTCCTCAGTCGGCGAGGTCACGGATGTAAAGAAGTATTTTTAGGGCTACTAGAATTTATAATGTTGTACAAAGTGAATCTGCGCTATAGCGTTCTAAAGGATTTGAAGAGCAACGTATAAATCGTGTTCAATCTTCAAAAAATTGAAAATTTGTGTTAGAACGTTTGAAAATGATAATACTGCATAACTATCAATCAAAAGATGGGTAAAGTTATGGGTAAAGTACAGTTAGTGCGTTGATTTCTTAATTCTATACTGATATTTCAAATTTATTGAATAAATTTACAGTTATGTGAATGAGCAATAATTTCATCAAGGAATATAACAAAAGAAGAGATAAATAACTTTATTTTTGAACGAATTAACGGTAACTTCCGTGAAAATCTATCTACTGTACAATATTAAGCACTGATGATGCTTAATATGCTTAAGAAGAGACACACCTAAGTGTGCCAATTATGACAAGGAAGAGACAGTTGAGCATATATTTTTCTTATACGGAAGGTGGGTGGAAGAAAGGTAGCTTTGTCATGAAGCTGTAAGTCAATTAAACCCAGCTAACCTAATGGAAACGTTGTTGTCCAGCGAAGCTGCCTGAAAAGCAATAATTTGTCAGAGAGTATCCTAAGAAAGAAAATAGAGGAAGAAAGGACGTGAGTATCATAGCCAATACGGGTGAATGGTGAGGCAAAGAGAAATCTGGGCAAAGAGGAAGTCGGGAACCCCTCGATGTCGTCAACTGTCAATGAGATACCCGGGACTCTCCAATCCATCCAATGTAGACCCGCAGGAAGAACAGCAGTCTGAGAGTTAGGGCCGCAAGGCAGGTATTCGGTCTACTGTATATGGGGAAGGTTTTTTAGTTGGTCACCGCATTGTGCACAAAACTCCACACGCGTAGTAGTGCTGTTGGGCGTCTGGCTGCAGATTTTCGCTCATTATACCGAAAAAATGCAATGATGTTGCAGTTCATTATCTACAATGCATTAAATCTATCAGAATTTCCCTCATACATTGAAACTAAAAGTTAGTTCTGAATTATACAGTTAGTAATCTTCAACCTCCCAATCTGTGTAATGGTCCGAGATATTATTTTAGAGGTATGGAAAACAGTATCTTTGAAGATATAATTCTTCCTGGGGCAGCGATAGGAAAATTCCATTTATTCCTCGAATCCCTGTGACATCTACAAATTTACTACTTCAATTTAAACATCTAAAATTCCCCGTCAAAGTTTCTTTTGCCGTTACTAATAACAAGTCGCAAGGCCAATTTTTTAATCACTTTATAGTTCAAAATGTTTTTACTAAGGTCAAATATATGTAGGATTCTCCAGAACTGGAGAATCTAGAATATTTAGCCTAATGGGTAAATAATCTTGATATCAACAGGTAATAGAATAAAAAACATAATTTAGACAGAAATTTTATAATTCTTTTAATTTATGATATTTTATGAAATTTTATTTTATTTAGACGTTTTTATTCATCCAACCTTTCTTTTTTCGGTCTAACCTCCAAAACCACCGTAAGGTATTACTTTAGAAAATGATATGTAACAGTTTGAATGATGTGTAGTGTTTGTACAGTCTCAGGTTGACCACTCCCGAGAAATGTGGTTAATTGAAACCTAATCACCAAAGAACACCGGATTCATAATCTAGTATTCAAATCGGTATAAAAGTAACTGCCTTTACTAAGATGTGAAACTTAGAACGCTCGACTTCAAAATTAGCAAATTTGGTATGACGAGTTAACCACTAGACCAGCACAGTGGGCTGGTCTAGTTGGTTATTCATCCAACTTAATCTATTTTATCCGGTAAGTTGTGAAAAGTGATAACTCTGAGAGCAATAGCCCAGATATGCTTATTAAAAAAGTATTTCTAATTTTTTATGTTTCATACGCATATAGAGCGGGTGAAGTCGGGGAGGGGGTTGCTAATTTAGCAAATAAATTATAAAGGATGAATTAAATTATATATCAGAAGCCGATATTAAGCAAATAGAATTTTATCGCAAAAAAAATAAGTTAACTTGTATCACGTTTGTGAACTGGAAAAAATAATTTTTAAAAAACATTTATGTGATGTGCAACAAATAAAATAAAAATATATGAAAGGAAAAAAGGGGAGAGTCCTTTTGTAATATGAGGACATTAAAGGTTATATTATTTTGGGTAAAATTCGAAATGAAAAGGTCTTAAGACTAAAATGTGAGAAGGGAAATTTATGGAAGAATCTTGTATAGAAACGAATCATGGTTGAGGGGAGGGTCATGAATTAAGTTGGTTTAAGTGAAAGACGGTGAGTAGAAGATAAAAGACTGTAAAGGAAGACAAGGATTGAAATATATGATAACTGAGAGTATAAAAAGTAATAAATGTTAGTAAGGTTAGAAGATTAACACAGAACAGAGACAGAAGAAAAATAATGTCAACCGTTCATCTGAGTGATGACGCCAAGAAAAAAAGACAAAGTAGATAAGGTAGAAATATTATTCGCCGGCCTCCGTGGTAGCATCTCGGCCTTTTATCCGGAGGTCCTGTGTTCGAGTCCCGGTCAGGCATGACATTTTCACACGCTACAAATTATTTATTTTATCCTCTGAAGCAATATCTAACGGTAGTCCTGGAGGTTAAAAAAAATTATTATTTACTGTTTGACGTGACCAGTTTGTACCAGTTTTAATTTTTTTTTTTTTTTTTTTACTTAAGTATGAATCTTACTAAACAATAAATACTTAAGTATAAAACGAAATGACGGGTAATTAGTCTTGAAATTTTAAATCATCTGTTTCATTAGTCTTGAAATCACTTTCATCTGTACTAATTAAAGAAAAAGAAAATTCTTTAATTCAATGTCCATTACTTAAATATTTGGAATTGCTCTAACGTTGCGTCCATCTATATTCCTAAAATGAAAGTAATTTATGAGGAAATAAAAGAAAAAGTATTGGTTATTTTTATTTTTTTGTTAGTTTTTTTTAATTTCTTTAACGTTCTTAGAAAATTAATTACATATTATCTTTAGATATTCATTAAATTCTTAAAAAAAACTTGTATAAAAAAAATTCGTCTCCTAATAATTGTTTTTTTTTCGTTTTAAATTACGTTTATGTTTTAATTTTTAAATTACGTTTAATTATTCGTACAAAAATGTTTTATTTCTATACCGATGTTTGAAGAACACTTTAAGCTAAAATTAACCACTTAAAAGTTATAAAAGAAAAAAAACCGCTTTTTATAAAAACTGGTGTTGTAAGTGGCTTTTTCTTATAAGGAGAGAAATTAAACATAGATATGTAAAAAAAAAGCGAAAATCATTTTTTGTTTTTTATTAATTTATTTTTATGGAAAAAATATTTCTCATATTAACACATAAATCTGAAAATTTTTTAGTTAATTGTTAGTCAATCAGCCAAAAACTACTGTATCGATTTGGATGAATTTTTTTTTTATACAACATAAAAACTGGCAAAGTATTTCATAATTTTTCCGGCTATGCCGGTCAAAAAGTAGTATTGTGAAACCATAAAACATTCTATAAATTTGTAAAAAAAAAAAATAGTAAAATAAAAAAAGTTGAAGTTGTAAAAATATAAATAAAAATCATAAAATATTCTACTAAATTGTAAAATAAAATAGCCTTAAAAAGTCATTATCGCAATTTTTCATTAAAAAAAAATGAAATTAATAAGCTAATATTCACCAGAATTAATATTATAAACGTTGAGATTAAAAATAAAATAAAATTTTGCAGATTTTTTAAAATTTGTGAGTAAATTAAAAAAAATAAAGGTTTTAAGTATTAAATAAAATAAATAAATGCATATGTTACTACATTTTACAAAATTTGTAGGTGGATATATAATATAGCTGATGATGCGAGTAAATCACGAAAGCGCTCCTGCATATACAGTGAAATAAGGTAAGACTCATCCTACTTTATTTATTCTGTATTTTTATTGATTAATAAAATATATATATACAGAGTCATTCAGGAGGATAGAGCAATATTTTGACAACTCATTCTAGAGGCTAAAAGTAAGAAAAAAGTTCATATAAATATAGGTCCGAAAACGCTTCGTTAGTGAGTTATACAGAGTGAAAGATTTCGCCCGAGTTTCAGTTCCTCCGGGTAAATTAAGGCTTTCTGAAATTCTGGGAAGGTCAATTAAGGAGCAAATTCAATATGGTTTCATATGGTTTTTGAGCTGATAAATCAAAAAAAAAAAATAGGTCCCAGAACTGTATCTCTCTTAGTTTCTAAGATATTTCAAGTAAAATGCCAAAAATAGGGTCAAAAAACACATTTTTTTACGTCTGACGTACAATAACGTTGTTAAATTGGCAATAAATCATAAATATTTTAAACATAAATTGTTGAAAATTTAATTATAAGAAGATTGAAGTAAATAATGTCAACCAAAAAGAAATAAAATTTTAAACATGTCGACTTTTATTAACAACAAAACCGACGAAAACTCAGAAGAAAATGTTACAAACAAAGAAAACAGATGTATCTAGTAGGAACAATAATTTTAGACCTACGGAAAACAAGTTGGCAACACTGATTTTTTTCATCATAATTTGTTTAAATACTACCCATTGTTGTCAGTTAATTGTGGTAATGTGTTAAATTACCTTTTGCAATATTACGTTGAATTCTTTTTGTTACAAAAAAAGAAATGTGAAATGTGTAGGAGCTCCATCAAGTTGGTAATACATTTCAATTCGTTTTTGCTAAGGGAATATTTTCCAGCAATATAATAAATTCATTATGTAAAAATTCCAGATAATTTCTCCCTCTTCATAATGATGCAATTTCCATAATATTTTATCAACAGTCACACATTTAATTCTATGTTTACAGTCAGAATATCTCTCGATTATACTACAGTTTTATTTTTATATTTTGCTTTATAATCATCATATAAAAGTTTTTTATATTTTTTTTTATGTTTTAACGGGTCTTATTGTGAATAGGAAAAGTGCGAAATTTTTAGAAGATTGTTGTAAAAGATAAATTATGTAGAACGACCATCCAGGTTTCGTTAATATGGTTATAGGGACGTGTAAGGATAAAAATGTTAAAGGAAAATAAAGATTGTAATATATAAAAAAGATAAATGAGGATTATTAAATACGTGGAAGATTCAAGATTAAATAAGAAAAAAAATGGTATACCAAATAGCATCAAACCAGTCAAACCACGGTAACCAAAAAATTAATAAATAAATAAAAAGTATTTATTTAGTTTGAAGAGAGAGAACTAAGATGGCTTATCATTAGCTCCTTCTTAGCTAATAAGATTCAGAATTTTGACCGAATACTTAAAAAAAGTATCTCCTAAATTGTGAAATATCAAAAGTAAAATTAAATTTTCAATAAGATCCTCAAACCCAAGTATAAAACCTCCAATTAATGAGGAAATTACAAAATTCCCTAAAAATAAAAAAGCTTCCGGAGAAAACAGAATAGTAGCAGAATTCTGGAAACTAGTGGGTGAAGAATTATTTTCCAAAACTATAGAACTATTTCAAACAATTTGGGAAGAAGAGAAATTACCAGAAGTTTAGATTAGAAAGTAATTATAATACATCCCGTTCACAATTTCAGAACAGATGAATTCTGTAATTACCGAGATATCTCACTCTTATCAATAACTTAAATTATTTTCAAAATTATTCTTAAACAGACAGGAACTCTAGACTCCAAAATCTGAGAATACCAGAAAGAATTTTTAGAAAAGGATGCTCTTGCCCAGAACAGATTATTAGTCTAAAATAAATTCTCAAATATTAAATCTCAAGATGGAAGCCCATTTTTCTGTCCTTTCAATAAGCATATGATTCAATTGGTCCAGAAACATTATCCAAGATACGGAGAAAATAAGTGGTTAACTAGAAAACAATAAATTTAATTAACTAAATTCAAATCAATGTTTGTGCACGTCGTATGTCGAACGTCTTAACGGATCGTCCCAAAAAAAAATTCGAATGGGATCTGCTTTGGAATTTTTGATGCGCTACACAGAAAAAGGTGAACGTATTATACGCCAGAGAAACAACAGCAATCATGTGAATGGGCGTCATCCTTCATCACCAACCAGACCGGCAAAGGTCAACCAGTTGGACGCAAACTGGTGGTCACAGTCTTTCGGGTTCGGTTTGCTGATTGATTTCATGCCGCGTGGAACGACTATAAATACAGAAGCTAACTACTGCGAAACTACGTAAGTTACGGTGCGCCATATAAAATCGGCGACGTGGGCGGCTGACCGACGGCGTCGACCTACTGCACGACAATGGGATCCGGTTGCGGGTCCGACACGTGATTTAATGAGAACATTTAGACGGGAAATTTACGATCACCCGCCATATAATCCGGACTTAGTTCTTTCTGATTACTATTTGTTTGGGAAATTAAAAGAATGTTTGAGCGGTAAGCAATTCGACGATGAACTTAAAAATGCTGTTAATCAGTGGCTAAATGGACTGGCGCCAGAATACGACGAGGGTATATTGAAACTGGTGTATCTCTACGATAAATGTCTTAATTCATGTGGAAATTATAAAGAGAAATAGTATAAGGTATGTAGTTTAAGACAAATAAAAAATATTTATAAAGTTTTCGAAATAAATTTATTTACAATGAAACAAAAACCGTTTTATTTAGAGATAACCTCTCCTACATTAAAGGAAATCAAAAATAAAAAAATTAAAAACAGATGATGCAAATATATATATTCACTGTACTTATAACAATGACATACACGTTGCATATTTTTGATTTAATCCTTGGAACTATAAAATTCCATTTTTAATTATTTACGGATTATTAAATAGTTAATCAGCCAAATAATGTGAGATAATTATATCCTGATCAAACAAATAAATTCACATAATTGTAATTAACAATTACAATTTTAGTTATAGAATTATTTTTATGAAATACGAATAACAATTGTATTTCAAACTAACATTATTTCAATAAATATTAATAGTTAAATTCTTACTATCATTTTATAATTATCAGAGTACAAAAATAAAAAAAGTTATAATTCATATTTGATTGCTTTCATTATTTTTATTCATTTTAAGGAATAACACTATAAATGTTAAATTTATTACAAACTTTAAATTAAAATTGTTAATAAGTAAATAATTAATATTTGAATTCCATTTTATGATTGAAATAAAATAACAAATTTCATTTTATTAGGTTTTTATTATTACCGATTAATTGTTTTCACTAGGTAAAGTATGCAAAAGGAAAATTTTACAACAGGTAATCGGAATAATAAATAAAAAATTAAATCATTTCATTCTGATCAGAATACAACAATACATTATATAAATCACTGCTTTATGAAATAATTATAAATTGAACATGAGATTAATATAAAAAATAAAAAAAACACGACTAATAAAAAAAAATTACTCTTTTATTCTGGTTTGGTTCCATCGCGATTTGGTGTTATACTCTAAATACCTCGTTTTAATTTTATTTTAGCAACCCCCCCCCGTTTGAATTTTGAAAACCGTTACATTGGTTGCAAAGATATAACATTTTCGAATATCATTACCTGATGCATGCAAAAAATAGTTTTCAATCTACTAACAAATAGCAGTTTGAATTTTGAAAATCGGACGGATGTTTGTAGAGATAGTATAAGAGCACCACCATTCAAAAAACTCCCAAAACAGCACCACAGGGGCAACCCGTTTGTTACCAGTTAATGGTGATGATTATTCTAGCCTCGCATGAGGTGTTTGCATTACCTAACCACTCTAGCCTCACACGCAATCCCTACGAGAAGCCCATTATTATTAAACATGAATTTATTTAATATTATTTTATTTTATTTAGCGTAAATTTAATTCAATTATTTTTGTAATATTATTCATTCGATTGATTCGAATCATTCAGTTCAATCCCAGCTAATACAATGATAGAGGCTCACAGTTCATTAATTCAACTCATTAAAGTTTGTGCTTCAACCGGCCAATATCCACTACTACACATAAATATATACGAGGATTATTTTTTTTCAAGGTCCGATCGGTCGCGAAATAAAAACCCGTGCAAAAATCGGATGAACCTTTGCGTATATGTGTTGCGCAGCGTCTCTAGTATGGCCTTCAATCACGCCGCGTCACTTCGTTTAGTTATAAACACGCAAACAGCACGTAAACATGTCTACAACAATAGCATCTCCCGCCAAGTATGAAGTGCGTGCGGTAATTCGATTTCTTCAGGTTGAGGGGTGTAATGGGGCTGAAATTAATCGACGAATAAGTAATGTGTACGGTGAAACGTCAATGAGTGACAGGAAAGTGTGGCAATGGTGCGGGAACTTGAAAGCAGGACGTACAGATGTTCATGATGCAGTCGGTCCGGGAAGGAAGCGAGTGTCAACCGATGATCCCGTTGAGCGAGTGGATGAGGCAATTCGAGAAAATCGTCGGTTCACAATTTCTGTATTGAGTGATTCGTTTCCTGAAAATTGAAGATCAGCTCTCTACACCACTGTGAGTGAGAGACTTCAGTACCGCAAACTGTGTGCGAGATGGGTTCCCAAGATGCTTGGGAACACAGGCGGCTCCGTTCTATGACAAGGGTATTGGAAAGTTTGTACCACGCTACGACAAATGTCTAAATCGGAGTGGCGACTATGTAAAGAAATAGCGTAACTATGTAAGTACTTGTTACAAATAAAAAAATTTTTATTTTCACTGTGGTTTTAATTTCGAGACCGATCGGACCTTGAAAAAAAAAAACGTTCGTATATATGTTTATAAAGTTTATGATACTCCCGGTAACTTAAAGATTCCAACGCGGTGTCAAATCATCTAAATCGGTTCAGCTATATTGAATTGCTACGGTGTAAAAAACATACAAACATACACCCTAAATACATTATACCCCTTTTTGGGCAGTCGTGTAAAATAAAATTATAAGATAAAAAAGAGATGTTATTAAATTTCATATTAATTATTATTTAAATATAAACATATGAAATAATGTTAAAGTTAATATATTAACCATAAAAAATATTTTAAGCCCATAATTGTTTATACGTTGAACTGGATGCAGAATAAAAAAAGTTTTATTGTTATCATTATTACTAGTCGGTAAGGGATCATTTCGCTCGCCCTCCCGTCTAGCCAAGGGGCGAGCTTCTTGGACCCCTATTCTGTTCATTATTTTTATGGTTATGAGAATTATACTAATAAATAACAATTAAAGCCCATTTATTTTATAAAAAACTATCAGTGTATTTCTTTACAGAAACAGGGTTTTCAGCGCAGGGCTTGAAATTTTGAATGATCTAAAGTATGTGGCTTTAAAAACAATCAGCCCCCATTTTAAAAATAATATTTGTAGCTGGTTACCTGTCATTCGTACGGGTAAAAATGTATTTTAAACGGTTCTTATCGTAACCCGAAAAAACCAAGAGGATGTGACCGTTCTTCTTTCATTATTTTTTATTTATTTTATGTTCTTTAATCAGGTGACGGGGCGCGCGGGTGCAGCCAGAGGTGTTGCACTCAGTAACAGTGGCAGTGGCTGTATTGAACCCCCATACCTTACACCGTCAGACTTTTAAAACTATTTTTATCGGTAACGAAACGATATATCAAAAAAATACTTTTTTTTAATAGAAAATTTAATTTAAAATCCTGCAAGTTATCTCCGAATTCGATTTGATCAATGGTTTGGCCAAAGTAAAATCGAATTTCGGCTCGGAACATAATCCCAATTGTTACCGCGAGCTATTAAAACGGCTACCACCTTAAAAAATTTTCTTACGGCAACAATCCTATGTTTTTTCTAGGTAATAAAACGATGTTAATGCAAAATTTCAGCTCAATCAGTTGAATATTTTTTATGTTACAGAGTAATAACTGACATACACCTTATATATATATGTTACCGTGAAAGATCAAAACCGTGAATGTCGACACATACCAAATACGTCGGTGAAAATCCGAAATATTTGTGTATATTAATGTACATTCGGACCTTCATCGGTATGTATAGACAAACACAGATAAGCTCTGGTGAAGGTCGAAACGATGTTTGGATATTAAAAAAAAAGTCACCCGTTACAAATCTCTAAGGTAAATAAATTATGAGAAACTATTGTAAAAAAAAGGAAGTTTAAATTTAAGCCTCTTAAGCCTCTCTTTAAGTCTCTTAATTTAATGATCGTATATTAGCATACTCCGTTTTCAAAACTCACTGTACTCCAGTACATTACAGTGCAGTGAGATTTGAAAATGAAGTGCATCAAAAACGCGTTAATTACGACGAAAGAAATTGTACTCAATACAAAAATTAGAACGATTTTAGTAAAAAAAAAGAAAAGAAATATATATTAATCATAATTTCTTTTGAAATGTTTAAAGTCTTCGTTTTGTTTAAAATTTTCTACATTTTGATTTGTTCTATTTTTAATAAACTTCGATATATTTACTTTGTATCTAGTTTCTGCGACTTTATTCGAACCATTTCATTCAGAAACAAATTACATAAAAACTTAGCTTCAAAAGTTTATGTTTTTTATTATCTATTTAACAAAGAAAGATATTTACATCAAACATATAATAGATTATTTTTCTAACCTAATATTTTGTTTCTTACCCAATTTTTCTCGAAAATTACTAAATATACAATTTTAAAATTTTACATGTCAAATTTCATATAAAAACCACAAAATTTATCCCAAGAATTACAGTCTAGCTCAATTTTATCAAAAGCCGCAAAAATCAGGACGAAATCTTTCGCCAGCCGACACTCGCTAACGAAGTGTTTCATAATCTATGTTTATATGAATTTTCGTTATTTTCACCAGCAGAACACGTCCTGAAAGTTTGTTATATTCTTCATTAATCACTCTGTGTATAATTTTTAGTTTTATTTTCATGAAGAATTTCTGAATAGCTATAAAATAAATCATATATATAAGAAACGTAAAAATTAAAAACATACATCTTGATAAAAAAAAACAAACTGAAAATAGAGAACTTACATTACTATTAAGGTAAATTTTCTTAGGATGCAAAAATATATATTATTTTTTAACTTTACGTTTTCCTATTAATTTTTCTATAAATTTAGACGGAGGAAATGAATTAGAAAATGGTGTTATAGAGGAAGAAGAGGAAGTTGAGGAGGATGAAATGGGAGAAGCAATACTGAGATCTGAATTTAAGAGAGCATTAAAAGATTTAAATAGCAGAAAGGCTCCTGGAATAGACGGAATACCTGTAGAATTACTGCGCAGTGCAGGTGAGGAAGCGATTGATAGATTATACAAACTGGTGTGTAATATTTATGAAAAAGGAGAATTTCCGTCAGACTTCAAAAAAAGTGTTATAGTCATGATACCAAAGAAATCAGGGGCAGATAAATGTGAAGAATATAGAACAATTAGTTTAACTAATCATGCATCAAAAATCTTAACTACAATTCTATACAGAAGAATTGAGAGGCGAGTGGAAGAAGTGTTAGGAGAAGACCAATTTGGTTTCAGGAAAAGTATAGGGACAAGGAAAGCAATTTTAGGCCTCAGATTAATAGTAGAAGGAAGATTAAAGAAAAACAAACCAACATACTTGGCGTTTATAGACCTAGAAAAGGCATTCGATAACGTAGACTGGAATAAAATGTTCAGCATTTAAAAAAAAGTAGGGTTCAAATACAGAGATAGAAGAACAATTGCTAACATGTACAGGAACCAAACAGCAACAGTAACAATTGAAGAACATAAGAAAGAAGCCGTAATAAGAAAAGGATGTTCCCTATCTCCGTGACTTTTTAATCTTTACATGGAACTAGCAGTTAATGATGTTAAAGAACAATTTGGATTCGGAGTAACAGTACAAGGTGAAAAGATAAAGATGCTACGATTTGCTGATGATATAGTAATTCTAGCCGAGAGTAAAAAGGATTTAGAAGAAACAATGAACGGCATAGATGAAGTCCTACGCAAGAACTATCGCATGAAAATAAACAAGAACAAAACAAAAGTAATGAAATGTGGTAGAAATAACAAAGATGGACCACTGAATGTGAAAATAGGAGGAGAAAAGATTATGGAGGTAGAAGAATTTTGTTATTTGGGAAGTAGAATTACTAAAGATGGACGAAGCAGGAGCGATATAAAATGCCGAATAGCACAAGCGAAACGAGCCTTCAGTAAGAAATATAATTTGTTTACATCAAAAATTAATTTAAATGTCAGGAAAAGATTTTTGAGAGTGTATGTTTGGATTGTCGCTTTATATGGAAGTGAAAATTGGACAATCGGAGTATCTGAGAAGAAAAGTTTAGAAGCTTTTGAAATGTGGTGCTATCGGAGAATGTTAAAAATCAGATGGGTGGATAAAGTGATAAATGAAAAGGTATTGCGGCAAATACATGTAGAAAGAAGCATTTGGAAAAAAAATATAGTTAAAAGAAGAGATAGACTTATAGGCCACATACTAAGGCATCCTGGAATAGTCGCTTTAATATTGGAAGGACAGGTAGAAGGAAAAAATTGTGTAGGCAGGCCACGTTTGGAATATGTAAAACAAATTGTTAGGGATGTAGGATGTAGAGGGTACACTGAAATGAAACGACTAGCACTAGATAGGGAATCTTGGCGAGCTGCATCAAACCAGTCAAATGACTGAAGACAAAAAAATAAAAATAAATTTAGCATGAGGTATTTTTAATTTCGAAATAACAAGAAGGTGCTTATGTTTGTGTGTGTGTGTGTGTGTGTGTGTGTGTGTGTGTGTGTGTGTGTGTGTGTGTGTGTTTTGATAATCTATAACCATCTAATAGTAAGAAACGACGATGACAAAATAAATAAAACAAATCTTCAATGTTATTATAAAAGTTAAATAAAAATTCCATTTAAGTTGCGTAGAAAAAACTTATAATGTAATTATAAGTTAGAATATCCTTATATAGAATAAAATATAATAATATAAAATACAATATTTACTTAATCTTAGAATATTCTAAGAGAGAATACAAAATATCCTTTATTTTTAATACCCGGTTAAAAATTAAAAAAATAAAATTGTTTGTTAGTACTTTATAAACAACATAGAATTTATTAAATTTCGCTCACTAAAAAATTAAAATTAAAACAATCGAACTTTCGTGGCTGAGTAGGTAGCGTCTCGGTTATTTCATGAGGAGGTCCCGGGTTCGAATCCCGGTCATAAAATGGATCTTTTCATATGCTACCAATTTCCACTGCGCTATTGATCATAGTTGTAGATGGCCGCTCTAACAAAAAATAATTTTCATAAATGAAAATAGTTTTCTTTTATTTTGAGGATTGGTAAGAATAAAAACATGTATAAATTAGTTTAATTTTTATTTATTTTTTTGACAATTGAAATAAATAATTTTTTTTTAATAAAACATATTTTTTACAACGTAAATACAAACGATTTATCTTTAAAAACATCTCGTAATAATTTTATTTTAATCTATTCTTCCTAAAAAAACATTTAAAAAAATAAATATTCTCATTGGATACAACGTATTAGAGAATTTGTACTTGTTGGTACAGCTGTTTCGTTGTAGAAGACTGTAAAAAAACTTTTGCTTTGAAAATTGCCAGCACTTTTTAACTGAAATTCTACATGTTTTTGTAACCTTCTTTTTCACCACCCGCTATTTGTTAAATTTATGAAACTATATAGAACGATAAGAATATTTATTATTAATGAAGGAAATAGTTCAGTGCAAAAAATAAAAAAAAGGCTGTCAATACTGTGACCCGATTTTTATTTTTAAATGGACGCCATATTTGTTTATTTGTACATTTACAGTATTTCATATTATGGTCTAATTATAGTAAATAAATATGTAAAAGCTGATTCACGAAGAATGTAACAAATATTCAGGATATGTTCTAGTAATGATGATAAAGAAGAATGTTCGTATTAACACAGGATCGGAAACTCTTCTTTCGTCCTGATTTTTGCTCCTATAGTAAAATTATGCCTAACTGTAATTCTTGGGTCCCAAGTTAAGTGGTTTAATTTAATAGTTTTACATGAAATCTGACCAAAAATTAAAAAAAAAAAAAAAAAAAAATGGGTCCTAGTGCTGAATTATTAGTAATTTTTGAGAAATCTCGGATTGGTAAAAGATTCGAGTTGAAAATCATTATTTTATGTTTGGCGTAAAGTAGCTGTTGAATGAGTAATAAATAATTTTTTTTATAATACTTGAAAAGAATTTGATTCTGAGTAAACTGGTTTGAATATAGTCAAAAAACAATGAATACAAACCTAAGAGTTTTGAAATTTATCAAAAATAAAATATTTCAAAACGTGGAAGTTAAGCATTAAACGAAACAATATTTTATATGAACTTCCTTCTTTTTTTTTCACCAGGAAAAATGTCTTGAAATTTTGTTATATTCTTCGTGAATCAATCAGTATAATTAAAATACTAATATATATATTTACTGTTAAGTCGTTACCTGATCAAATAAAATTAACTTTAGTATAAAAAAAATGAATCGGAATAAAACACTTTAAAAAACATTTAGAATTATGTCTAAAAATAAATAATAATAGTGTAACATGAAAAATAATATAATTTTTAGTCTCAGAAAAAATAGAAAGAAAAAAATTCCTTCTCACTATTTATGAAAAATTCACAGCACGATAAAACACGACAAAACAACCAAATTTTTACGAAATAAAATACTAATACATCATTAACCAATATATACACAGAAGGCTCAAAAAGAAATTCAAGAAGCATTTTTGAAATTAGAAAAAAAATAATAAAAAACAATCCTGACCCCATAGGGGAAGACACCCTCCATGTGACGGTTTCGGTTGCCTCGCCATCCCCTCCGAACACAGCCCTTACGGCTGTGTACCGGAAGCCATCTTCAGTATCTCGGCATTAACATCTTTTAGTCAAGCTTGAGCCAGGATGTCACCGATCCGAATGCCATAAGCGACATTCTCATCAGTGTTCTACTAATATAAACTAAAACAAAACACATCTAGACAAGTCTCAAACGAGACTGAATGACTTTCTAAGAACGAAAGAACTGAACTCTATCTAATTGTGAGGCAAAGATGAGTTCGACACACAACGAATCATAAAACGCAACACAAAAACACTAACAAAACATAACAATAAAAATAAATAACGTAACATGAAACATAACTAACGAAAAACAAATAAATCTATAATCAAACAGAAACAAAAATAGCAACAGTTCAACAAACCATAACACAAAATAACAATAAAACAAAACATAAACAGAAAGAAGGAAAGTCCAAGCGGAACAACACAGCCCTTCAGCGATCCTTTCTTTCGCTAAATATGTAATAAAACTTTCTCCGCTCAACCATTCGGCCCGGCTTTTCCAATTACCATGGAGATCAAATGTCGACCCAATAATATCAAGCCGACAAATGGCCCCCGTCTGCATTATGTCATACCTAGCACATTCACATATCACATGATAAACATCGTTCAACAATCTGCATTGCGGACACACACCAGAGTCCGCCAGGCCGAATTTCTGAAGTCTGTCTCGAAAAGGGCCAAGTCCAGAAAGAAATTGCGTCACATACTTGTTCTGGGGTACCCAAGAGGCGTCCAGTAAATTAATAACATTATAGAAAAGATGACACGTACAACCCTTACACTTTGTTTCAGCCCATCTGGCCTGCCACAAGGTGACATCATGCTGTTCTATCTTCTTTATTTTATCCGATGTCAATTCACCTGACTTCTCAGCAACATAACGTAGTTGCCTCTCAGACGCAATCGATTCTATCGGTTTCACGCCCGCGATCACCAAGATCGCCTCCCATGAAATTGTACGGTAACCCTCCGTTACCGTTGTTAATATAAGGCGTTGAGCCCGTAACAAAATATCCCGATAGCTTTTAAATTTTGACCTATCCGTTCAAACAGGTGCCGCTTATAGCATAATTGCCCCACAAACGCCCTTATACAAGATACTCATAATCTTAAAATTAAGAACCCAATCAGGATTGACCACACGTCGAATTCCGAAGAAGGCATTACGCCGCGACGTATTGAAGGTGCTTCTTAAACTGCAATTTCTCATCAAGAAACTCCCCGAATTACCTTTTAACCTGAACATATCTGATACGTTGGCCTGTTATCGATACGCGGACTCGCCGCGTCACAGCCAAACGACCTTTGAGAAGCATCATCGTGGTCTTCTCCGGACAAAACGTCATCTTATGTTGACAATCCCATAGCTCAAGTATCCTGCATGCGTGAGTGGCTGGGAATTCAATCCCTCTTCGAGTACATCCTTCGACCAGCAGGAGTCAATCGTCAGCATAAGCCACAATGCAACACCCGCTGGGCAACCTCAGCCATAGAAGTGAATCAAACTCCACTACCCACAATAGGGAACCCAACACACTGTCCTGCGGACAACCCTTGGACAGTGTCTTTCTCACTTCATGGCTGCCCTCGCGGAGAAGCACATCCCGATGACTGAAGTAACTTCGCATAACCAGCAATTCACTCACAGTACATTCTCTGTTCTATAACTGGTTTATAGCAGAAGGCTATCATAGGTTATTAAATGTCCTAGAAATGTCCAGGAAAATTCCCAGGACATATCCCTCCCTACTGTAGGTTACCACAGTCATCACACGAAGTACCCTTCAGTACCCTTTTCGGGACAAAATCCGTACTGATTATCCATTAGTAAATCGCTCGAGATCAACCTCTCATTTACACGAAGGTACAGAACTAAAGACCATACCAATAACCGGCAGTAACATCAAGGGCCTATATGACAAAAAAAGCTGGATTCTCACTGACACTTTTAAACAATACTTTCACAATCCCCTTCTTCCAACACATCTGAAGTTCCCGCCAAACAAGAATTTATTAAAAAAAAAAGTGTGATAATTCTTATACTTACCCCTAATGAGCGAACAAGGAGTTCCGCCGTTATGGAATCAAAACCAGGGGCCTTACCCATACTTATACGAAAAAAGTAATTAACAGCGTAATCTGTGGTAAAAAAAAACGAGATCTATGGTAAACTGTTGGAATAATGATAAGCCATTCAAATTAAGATTAGAAACATCGTTTTTTTCATGTTCAGATATAGGATCGAGGTCGCTATACTGTTTTTAGAAGCACAGTAGCCGTTTTTGGCACGGAACATTTGGTCTATGCTCTAGGGCGACCGAATAGGGTGGTGGTGGGAGAAATGCCAGCTAACCAAAAAAATCCATACAATTAAAGCCTAGATTTAGAACTTTGAAAAAATTGTTCCACCATTAAACAAGAACCCTCTGATAAACAAAGGACTGTACGTGCCCTTTAAAACATAAGATATCACAGAATTTGCAATGTTACAATATCAAGAACTGTTTACTCGTCATACGGTTACGGAACAACGTGTCTCCTTCTTTTGTTGTATGTTTAGTGGAGAAAAACTGAGGAAAAATGTTACACAATTCATTAGAGAATATTTATTATCTCTAAATATATTAGATGTTCCAGTTATACCCAGACCTTCACAGAAAATTATGATGTATATGCAGCAAACAAGTCCTCCATCAAGCGGCTGTACGAAAAGTTCCAAGAGAGAGGGAATGTGGCAGAGCAGCCAAAAGTGGTCGATTGAAAGTTCTAAAATTACCGTATAAAAATAACTGACTTTACTAGGACTTGAACGCTGGAACTCTCGATTTTCAAATCAGCTGATTTAAGAAGACGCGTTCACCACTACCCCAACCCGGTGGGTATGTCCCAAGAAGTCTGACCGACGTCTATCTAGTCAGTCTGGTCTTTCCGTCGGTAGTGGTCACACGGCATTCCGTAAGTGTTTAAAGATGCATCCGTATATAATTCGTGTTATTTACAAGTTTGTTACCTGATGACACTGGAAAACGTGTAACTTTCTGTTAGCGGTCAAGTTATCTGCAACACCAGATGGTGAAGGATTCGATGACTTGTTTTGGTCTGACGAGGCTTGGTTCCACCTTCATAAATACGTGAATGGAAATAATTCACGCATTTGGTGCACGGGTAATCCACATCAACTGTACTGACAAAAAGTGGATGTTTGGTGTGGAATGACACGTAGGCAAAGCTTCATGACATTTTTTCACGGCACAGTGAGCGCTACATACAGATGATGCAACAACAATACTATATCTGCAGACCGGCTAGAGTATACGTGATTTCAGCAGCCCAATACTGTGGCTCATGTAGTCAACAACGACACTATGAGTTACTTGGACCAGTGTTTTAACGGGCAAGTGATTTTGATGGAGTTATGCCCCCTTCGGTCTTTTAATTTATCCACTCTTGACTTTTTCTTGCGGGAAGACCTTAAGGACCGTTATGTATTACTTCAGTGGATGAGATGAATCACAATTTTGTAGTGTGAAAATTCTATGTCTTACCGGGATTCAAACCCGGGACCTCCAGATGAAAGGCCGAGACGCTAACACTCGCGCCAAGGCGGCCAGTAATCTAAGCCAATTGCAACAACTAATATAACTTACTCATTTTCCCATACGGTTGCGTCACATTTTGAACACTATTTAAATGACTTTCGCTTTCTTTTTCCTGTTTAGCCTCCGGTAACTACCGTTTAGATAATACTTCAGAGGATGAATGAGGATGATATGTATGAGTGTGAATGAGGTGTAGTCTTGTACATTCTCAGTTCGACCATACCTGAGATGTGTGGTTAATTGAAACCCAACCACCAAAGAACATCCACGATCTAATATTCAAATCCGTGTAAAAATAGCTGGCTTTACTAGGACTTGAACGCTGGAACTCTCGACTTCCAAATCAGCTGATTTGGGAAGATGCGTTCACCACTGGACCAACCCGGTGGGTCTATTTAAATGACTGTTTTAATGACTGTTTTCAAACAACGTTACTTGCAGACTCGAGGATATACTTTGACCTATGAGATTGCCAGATCACACAGATTGCATTTTTTTCTTGTGGGGCTATTTTTGAACTTAAGTACTCAGTAATTTATTTCCTAAAATATGTAAATCCCTTCCCCACGAAACGAAAACTCACAAGAAAGTATTCTTCATGATTTTATTTATTGTTAGGTATTTCGAATTCCTGTGGAATCCGTCATATGAGGGAAAGCGTAAAACTTTGAATTAGTAAATAAATGGTTGCAACCTTTAAGATATATTATTCAAAATAATTTTTTAAGGTTACATTCTATTAAATAAACTACCGATCTGTAATACAATTTTATTTTTAAATGATTTTTTAAACTGTTTATTTTTTTTGGCTTAATCAATGTCAGACTGAATTCTTTAAAATTATTATATTGTATATCTCTCAAAGTGCTGAACAACTATGATATACTAGGATAGCTAATCCAAAATGCGTGTTTTTTGACACATTGCATCTACACGTTAATTCCCGAAAACTACTAAACATTGAGATTCTAATATATTTGTTTAATTATTATTTATTATTAATTATTATTTATTGTTTAATTATTAATTATTTATTATTTTGGTCAAAATATGCCATTGGTTAAAATGCCAAAATAAAAATTTTGGCATTTTAATTATTTTGATGAATTTTAGAATACTTTTATTCCAGTTAGATTAGCAAACATTGAAAGGTTTATTTCATTAGCCATTAACTGGAAAATAAAGCGTTTCCCGTTTCCGACCTTTTTTCGTTATTTTAATTATTGAAATATACCTTTAAGATTGGCAGTTACCTCTTGAATTATTCTTTATATTTAATTTCTAATTTTGTAAAGAAAGATTTAAAAAAATATAATGAACATTGAAATGCATTGGAGTAAGAAAGTACATTTAAAAGATTTTTTTTGAAATTTCTTTCAGGATTTCAAGAAATAAATTGAATCTGTCAGGAGAAATGTAGAAAATAATAACGGTTATTATGGTTCAAAACTCAATATTTATTTCATCGAGAGGTTTATAAAAATTAAAAATAAACAAGCTTTTATTTTTGTACCTAACATTAGATATACTAGGCCCAGCCAATGTACGAACTTGTGACGTCACGAGCAGACTGCGTATTACTATTCGGCCTGAAAACATCATCTTCGCGTATCAACTTGAAGTATTATTTATTATCATATTGTACGCAATAATAATTATCATATTTATATTTACTAATTACAAACAACACGTAATTATTTTTTTATAACCTTTATTTGTACTAAATTATTAATCTTTGATAATAAATAAAAACTTACTTAAATTTTCTTCGTGCATCTAATTCAAACTTCCAGTAAGTTCCCCATCCTCGCTAAACGAATCAGTGTAAACTTGACTACTATCGTAGTTTACACGTATAATGTAACGTTCTGTTATTTCATCTATCAGTGCTTCCAGTTATTCATACTGTTTTTCAATATTTTTTAATATTTCACAATAGGGTTTCCAGTCATTTAAATTCATGGAATTAATTTTCTGAGTAGTTAATTTTTCAACATTTGTGAATGAAAATGTTGTGTTATGACTCGTCACATGTCTTTTTATGGCTGACCATGCCATCTCGATAGGATTCAAATCAGGGTGGTACGGTGGGAGTCTAAGAACAGGATGCCCATGTTTTTTCAAAAGTTCATCCAAGTGATATTTTTGTACATTAGTTTTATGTAACTTTATTAATTCATTTAACTGTGGTTTCAGAATTTTTGAACTACGCAGAATATGGAGTTTTTCCAGCCAATCGGTCATATATTTTCTTCTGAAGTTAGAATTTGGCGCTTTATCAGTACCTGTATTGCGATAAGGCGCGTTAACAACTATTACTGACATTGGTGGAAGATTTGGATTCAATTTTTCACGCGACCATTTGATGAAATTGTCTGTATTCATGTTATCAAGAATAGTCATGAATAGTAGTCGCCACTTTTCGAACTTGCTTTCCAAGTTAGTAATGCGTTCAGAATAAAACCGATTTCTCCTCCAGCATGTATTACTATTAAACGGTCACCTTTATATATCAGCGCACGACATACCTAACATATCACGACTTTGTTTTTGAACAATGCCAACTAAAAACGTACGTTTCATCCAAATAAACAATTGTAGCACTGCTTTGTCTGTACTTAGCCATTGGCTGCAAATATTCAATACTCTTCCACCTGATATCGGATTTCTCAATTAAAAGTTTTCTGTTATTTTCAGTTTCACAGCATTTAAAACCATTTCGAACTCTTTCAAAATAACAGCTAAAATTGATTCACTGCCTTTAACATCAATAGATAACTGAAGTTTTTTCCTTGTTTTTTTTTAAAAGTAGGTAATTCATTCTTTAACTGAAATTCATTAATTGTTCTTTTAACTATACCTAAATGAAAACTGTCCAGTCCACTGAGAGGTTTGGAACACGTCATTTATACTTTTTCGGCGTGCTGAAAACACGTTTGGAATGTTAATTGAAGAATTAAGTTTTTTTTCCTTTTCTGAGTTTTTGAACCTTTGTTCTTGATATTCCTAAAGCAGAAGCAGTTCTTTCTTAGCATTTTTGAATGCTAATTATATCTTTGTCGTCAGTTAATTTACCTACCTTTAGAGATTTTTTTTTTCATAAAATCATAAACATTATTGATAATTTCATGTGCTTGACTCCTATGTTTTTTCTTAACTACGGATTTAAATTCTCCCATAACAAACCACACTAATAACACACGAACAAAAAAAATAAAAATAAAATAATGCTTTACAAAAAATTTTCGTAAAACAATGAGTAATTATAAAATAATAATACCGCACTAAAACGCTATCCTAATATCTTCACTAAACACGATATAAACTGGACTAAAGTTTTTTTCTTTATACATGCACTGTGTAGTACGAATGACGAAACTAAATATAATCGTGACAAAAATATCATTTGTAACTGCAAATATAAATCTTTATAAGCCAGTACGTAATACCAACCCATCGGGTTGGTCTAGTGGTGAACGCGTCTTCCCAAATCAGCTGATTTGGAAGACGAGAGTTCCAGCATTCAAGTCCTAGTAAAGCCAGTTATTTTTACACGGATTATTTGAATACTAGATCGTGGATAGGGGTGTTCTATAGTGGTTGGGTTTCAATTAACCACACATCTCAGGAATGGTCGAACTGAGAATGTACAAGACTACACTTCATTTACACTCATACATATCATCCTCATTCATCCTCTGAAGAATTATCTAAACGGTAGTTACCGGAGGCTAAACAGGAAAAAAAAAAGAAAAAAGTACGTAATACCAATCAAAGCATTACGGTCATTGGAAGTGGAAAGAATTGAATGGACAACATAAATGTATTGTTTGGGCGCCCGTATTGTCGAAAAATGTTACAAAAATAATAATTACTCGCAAAATTAATATTTTGGAAAACAATAATATAATGGGATGTCAGCACGTGACATCACAAGCTCGTAGATTCGGTGGAGAACTATAATTGTATTTCATCAACCAATCGTGTTTATTTTCATTTCAACTAACATAACCTTATCTATAGACTAATTTATTTTCCTAAATTAATTTGATTATTTTAATCAAATCTGAAAAATTAGCTTTAATTTACAAAACTAATTATTACTAACTTTTTGGGTAATATTTTTATTCATTTCTCTTTCCTTACGTTTCCCCCTTTTGCAAAATATTTCTGGTCAGAACATACGAAACTGTTTGATAAAATAAAAAAGAAGCTGTTTATTTAAACTATGTTTAAATAAACTAAAAAAAGTTAAAAAAATTCAAAATATCGGTTTTTTCTGATTAATCTATTTAATCACCTTCTAAGTAATTTTTTTGATTTTCCACGTTTAATATACGTTCAATGGAAGAAATTGAAAAAAAAATAAATATATAACATTAAAAAATGTACAACCAAAAAAAGTTACATTAAATATCTTTTTTTAGGGGGGATAAATTATGATGAAATTTTATTGTAATATTATTCTAAAACTTTATTAACTTATAATAGTGTCAACATTTTAAATAAATGTAAAAAATTATATTTTTAAACTTGGATAGGATCCTATAATCACAAATTTCTCCCAAAGTATTTTTTTTGGATCAAATTCACTCCTGCTATCCCTAGGAAGCCATTAAAAATAATTCGATTAATAAATATGCAATATTTAAAAATGTTTTATATATTATATTTTTCAATTTTTTGAAAGGTGGGAATTTTGAGGCAAAATATTATTTAAAAATGGTAAGATGAGCACGTACGCATGCACTGAGCTTAATATAAAGAAGGGCTATGTTTGCAAAATTTTGAGAAAATTGACTGCCCCACCACTATCTGGAGATATTGATCCCAAAATTTTACCAACAGATTTTCCCATATTCACGAGTCTATTTGAAAAATTTCACCAAACTCGTTTCATCCAGTCGAAATTTATTTAGTTTCAAACGCCAACACACGTACGTATATACGAACATTACTTCTTTTTGTTATTTTTTGGGTTCCTGGATCATGAAACCTCGAGAAATAAAAAATCCATATTCCATTTTTTGATTGATAACCACATTTTCATTCTCGCAGCTTAGATCTAGAACTATGATACCAGGAAAATAAACACATTTTAAAGACTAACATATATATGTATATGTTATAGATAGTAGTATATATAATAGAAGAAAAGATTAGAAGCTTTTGAAATGTGGTGCTATAGGAGAATGATAAAAATCAGATGGGTGGATAAAGTGACAAATGAAGAGGTGTTGTGGCGAATAGATGAAGAAAGAAGCATTTGGAAAAATATAGTTAAAAGAAGAGACAGACTTATAGGTCATATACTTAATATTGGAAGGACAGGTAGAAGGAAAAAATTGTGTAGGCAGGCCACGTTTGGAATATGTAAAATAAATTGTTAGGGATGTAGGATGTAGGGAGTATACCGAAATGAAACGACTAGTACTATATAGGGAATCTTGGAGAGCTGCATCAAACCAGTCAAACCATAGTATATACTATATAGAGGTATGTTTACTAATTCAATAACTGATATAAAATGAATTGAACTATTTGCTACTACTGCAATCTGTTCTAATAGAACTACTTTTATAGTATCATAAAATAAATATGTTTTTAAATATAAATTTGAACAATTTAAAATTCAGTAAGACAAAGCGATTGACTTTTTAACAAAACGATTACCCGTTATTATTCAATTATATCCTTGAAATGGTAATTAGAGAACTGACGAAAGAAATGAAAAACCTAAACATTTCAAAATTAATAAAAATAGAGATGAGATCTAAACGACTTGGAATTAATAATATTAAACTTTTGTAGATGATTTAGCAATTTTAGCGAAAATAGAAGACGCAAAATAAAAAATCGAATTATTAGGAAAAGACGAAAATAAAAAAGATTACAAATTTCATACGACAAATAAACAGAATGCCCAACACTCAAATTATAAGCAAATAAATTAAATTATCAAAAAATAAAACGAATAAAATAATAAATAAATTCAAATATTTAGGAAAAGTAATTACCCGGATAAGACCACAAAAATAAGAACAAAAGCCAATTACAGAAAATGAAAAAAAAGCAAATCATTTAATTGCACACTGTTCAGTAAATAATCGATTTCATGAAACGCTAAATTAAGACACTATGTAATAAAATAATCCTTCCAGAAGCTTTATTTACATTTACTTCATAAATACTACTACAATCATTCTCTAGCAAAAAGTAAGCAAATTTAAAAAAAAAAATCATTAAAAAGCTAAATGGCATGAAATACTCTGTAAGAATATACAGATTAAAAAAGCGTAAGAGTTATATGAAGAAATAAAAAAAAAATAAAAAAATTACGAAAAAAAAATACATAGAATAAAAAATAACAGACTGATAAAGAAAATAATTTATTTTAATAATGAAAAAACTATAAAAAGAAACTGATACAAAAAGATCTCAAGGGACAAAAAAAAAAAAACAAAAATTTACATCTGAAACAAACACTCATAGGAAATTGATTGATGAATATAGTTTGAAGAAAAAATAAAACCTAAAACAGATCTTAAAAGGAACAAAGAAAGACGATAAAATAAGTAAAGGTGAAGAGGAAATTTTGGGAAAAGAAAAAAGCCAAACAAGAGATAAATATTAAAAAAACACGACTGCCAAAAAAAAATTGTTCTTTACTATAAGATTATTATACTAATATAGGATAATTAATCAAACAAACAACTTAATTTAAAATGTTTCTCTTTTTTTTTAATTTTTTTCCCCCCAGTTGGAGCATATACATTTATCATTTTATTTAGATACAATATTTTTTGTTAATTTAATTTAATAATTCCAAATAAAGCCCGCACGCACACCATATTTCATTCGCACGGGAGTGGCGATACTAACGGCTGCTTTTAATATTAATCATTTTTTAAATTCTACTTCTCACCTGTGACGTCACAACTTAATAGGCGACTTGCTGTACGTCAGTGCTACACTAGCGTTCCCTGTGGTGAAAGGGGGTACTATTTACCCAGTATACCCACTTAGCCATTAGTTTATTTAGAACATTTTTTGGAGTGGGGATGCGATTTTAGAATTCTTTTTTTAATTATTAATAAATGTGTCTAAGAAAAATAAGACCTTAATTAGGCGAAATCTCGAGATACTGAAGGTGACCTTGTTCTACAGTATCACCCTCTTGACCTTTTAAGTTAAAAATATATTGGCATCAATGCCCCATATAAAGAAGTAATCTGACCAAGTTTAGGCGAAATCGGTCCAGTAGTTCTGGAGAAATAAGGTGATTTAGAGGGTGATACCGAACATATACACGTACATACGAATATTTGGAAAATTTCCATTTGGTTTTTGGATTTCTTAGGTGTCAAAACGTCAAGATCCATTGAAAACCATGTTTACCAAAATTGGACGGATTACAATACTTTCCTTTCTAAAGCTATAATTCTGCTATAGCGCTAGACGGGAAAGCAAAAAAAAAAAATTGATTTAATGTGCCGGAGAATCCAAGATGGCTAACAAACATTTCAAACATAGTAGTAATTTTGTAACTATGTATATCCACATTTGTTTCTGTCTCCTAGAATCCATCGGCACGTGGCACTTACTAACCTTATGGTAGTCCTGAAAAGAGCCGTTTTGTCGTCGACTGGCTTTATGGTAGTCCTATGGCTTTATGGCTGTTGTCGTCGAATGGGTGCAACGGCTCGTAATTCATAACTTTGTGGTGGACCTGTAAAGGGCCGTTTTTTGCGTTAGCACTGAGAAGAGCTGTTGGGTCTGGAAGCTGTTCTCCGGCAAAGTCGGGAAGTTGCGGCTCGTCAATTGAAATCCGACCGGACATTTCCTCAGCGACAGTTAGGTCCCCACTACAGCGTGGCATTGGTGGCCCCCGGAGCCCCGCATTGTCGGGTCGGCGTCGGTCGTCCTTTTCCGGCGAGGCCGAGACGGTTCTCCCCGATCGATCCCACACTGGGCCGGCTTCTGTCACTGAGCCCGGCGAGCTGAAGCTGGAGCGGGAAGGTAGCGTCCGCGTCCAGCGGCTCCCTCGGCGGGCCGGCCAGGCCTGCTGCTCTGGCAGGGATGTTGGCATCAGCCGGGAGGTTTCACGTGGGGACGGCCTGGGAACTTTTGTTGTCTTCTTCCATCTTCTTCTTGGTCTTCTCCAGGTTGTGATCGACGATGAATTGAAAATTCACTCTCGTGCACGCTTTTTTATTGGAGCCTGAGAGTGGTGTGGCCGCAGCGCGGCTATGGTGGGAGAACTGCGCAGTCATCTGCGCGGAGGTAGTGATGCTTGCATCAGAGCGTCCGAATACTGCGCGCCAGCTCATATCTGATTTGATAAACGGTGTTCGTCCACCGATATTAAATTAGGCATATATGTGGTAACAGGTTGCAAAGAATAATGAGGCTCGATGTGTAAAAAAAAAACAAAATCATTGAATCGTGGCTACCGTGTAGTGCTGGTAGGCAGTCCTCAAGCTTAGGGCTCTCTGGCACTCCCACTCGCAAGTGTGGGAGAGTCAAAAGTGGCCTGTGATGGTGTGGGGGACCCTCACGGGTACGAGGTTAGTTTCGCGTGGTGACGGGTGCGCATAAGGCGTACCTGGAACCTGTTAGGGCTAGGGCTCGGATGGGCAGCCTCTCCGTCGAGGAGTTTTCTAGTTGTCCTCAATAGGAGGTTGGATTGCTCCGTTGACACGAAGGGGACCGTGAGCTACGGTGGGCAGACAACTGCCACGGCACCCTGGGATGACCGACGTAGCGCTTAATAGTGGGTCCGGTTGCTCTGGGGATGCTTAATCTTTTGATAAAACAAAACAAAAAACTGATTACCGACATGTTTTTTAATATATATAAACCAATTACGATATTAAAATATTTATTGTCCTATAAATACAAGTCCGAGGTTAGTCTATTGATTCGATTTAATTCTTTACAGATCATACTCGTTTTTCGATTCAATTATTCTGTGTTCGAAGTATTTTCATTTTTTCTTTTGTTACATTAAAATCTTTTTTCTGTATAGATTTTAGCTTTGTTACTGAAATATTTTGTATAATAACAAAAAAAATCTTTTCCTTTATCAAAAAAAGGAAAAAAAAGTACTATTATCATTATTCTATTTGCGGGTTTTTTTGTTCGACGTAAAAATAAGATATTTTTATTTACGATTTTATTAAGTTTCTAAAATATATCCTGATTTATTTTTCTCATTTTCCGCTATCATCATCGTTTTATTCATCTTATTATAATAATTTTATTTTTCTCTTTACCGAATTTCCTTAGTATATTCTATTATACCATTTGGATGCAAACTATAGATTGTTATTTTTATTTTATCTACTGTAAGGCATATTTTACCATTCGGTTATCAAAATCATCATTAAAATTTTATTTTTTTAATTGAAATGATTAAATTAATCCTACTACAATATTTTTCCTAACCCTTTCATAATTACTTTTGGATACTAAGGTACTCGTCACATATTAATTATTTTTCAATGCCTTGTAAGTAAATTTCGTAATTTTAAAAAAAATCTATTTGTTATTTAGAAAAAAATAAATAAAAAATTTCGTAGATTAAGAATTAAGATTTTTGGTTGATACTTCCTTGAACGAAATTAAGGAAATATTTTGATTGTAAAAAATTTCCGTTTTCAGATTTCAACGAAAATATCCATTTTGACCATCCCAGAATTAATTTCAACTATTTTCGGCGTGACGTCTGTATGAATGTATCTCGCATAACTCAAAAACGATAGGATATTGAAATTTTGGATTTAGGAATGTTGTATATCTAGTTACGCATTTCTGCTTTTGATTGCAATCGACCGAAACAAAGGTGTCCAAAAAAAGCCCAGAATCTTAACTGCACTAATAAGTCCTCATTGAGAGCTTTTCAATGATATATCATAAGTGGTACTTATTTTCATTGGTTCCAGAGTTATAGCCAAATGAAATTTTAATTAATAAAATATTTGGATCTTAAGGAAAGGCAAATCGGTTCGAATCAGATTTCATCTCCTTTTTTTTAATTAAAAAATTTTGATTTATTAATAATTATATTAACGTCTGATTGTAAAAAAAATACGATAAATAATAATTAAATAATAAAAATAAAAAAAATGAAAAAATATAAGAAGTTATTAATAAAATAAAATTTTATGTACTTTTCATTTAAAAAAAAAAAATATTTGTATGTAATTTAATGGGCGTAGAAGGAAATCATGTGTTGCCCAGATTAGATTTTTTTAAATTTATTTAACACTGTGAAAGTTCTGTTAGAAAATAAAAAACCTGAGTAGCAAGTATTCCAAACTTAAAGTGTAGATCATATATTATTATTTAAATGTTCTCTTTAAAGATGATTTACTTTATTTAGCTTTTTTAAAAACATGTCTTTGACTGTTCAATATTGTCTGGTTGCATTCCCGTAAGCTATGAGACGTTCTGTATGTATTATGTTCGATTTTGCTGTATTGTAATATGTACGCTACGTAAATAACAACTTCACTATTAAATAAATAAAAAAAAAAAAAAAAAACATATATTACTTGTGTGCATTGCTATAATATTAAATAAACTTGATAGTTTTTGTTTTGTTGAAGAAAATTGATTGATTATAGTGTTAAGATTCATTTGTTTTTTTGTCCTCTTGCTTAATATAATCTACTGTCATCATTTTCTTTCTTCTTATTTGTTAATGAACCAGGAGATCTCAATTATTGTTAGAATTAATTATATCAATTACTTCCTTTACGATGTATTAGCAACAACATCACTAAATTTTTATTGTTCTAGCAAGACATATTTAGTATATATTTAAAATTTGAATAAATGTGAACCTTTTTTTCCTTTTTTTTTGTCTTCAGTCATTTAACTGGTTTGATGCAGCTCTCTAAGATTCTCTATCTAGCGCCAGTCGTTTCATTTCAATATACCCCCTACATCCTACATTCCTAACAATTTGTTTTACATATTCCAAACATTGCTTACCTGCATAATTTTTTCCCTTCTACCTGTCCATCCAATATTAAAGCGACTATACTAGGATGCCTTAATATGTGGCCTCTTCTTTTAACTATATTTTTTAAAATGTTTCTTTCTTAATTAATTTGCCGCAACATCTCTTCATTTTCACTGTATCTATTCATCTGATTTTTAACATTCTGCTATAGCACCACATTTCAAAATCTTTAATATTTTCTTCTCAGGTACTCCGATCGTCCAAGTTTCACTACGCTCCAAACAGATACTTTCAAAAATGTTTTCCTGACGTTTAATTTAATTTTTCGTGTAAAGAAATTATATTTCTGAATGAACGCTCGTTTCTCCTGTGCTATTCGGCATTTTATATCGCTCCTGCTTAAGATCGAATGTAGAAATTTTCTTAGAAAAAGTAAATTAAATTTTGCAGAAATTTAAAAAGAATGAATGACAACAAATTAACAAACAAAATCATTAATTGTCTTGGTAGATTGATAACGAAAAATAACTGATTTACAAAATTCAAATAAAAAAAAATCCAAAAGAATTAAATATTAAAGAAGAAAACAGTTTGATTACCCACTGCAAAAAATCATAATTTTTTGATATCCCTTACACTTTAGTATTTCTTTAAAATAAAATTAGCCAAAAATTTTCACTCCCTTCCAAGAAAATTACAATTATTTTTGTTTAGAATTATGTAGTAGCTTTTTGTTACTTTCCCATGTAACGCTAAAGCAGAGTTATAGCTGCAAAAGAGAAAGTATGGTAATCTGTCCATTTTGGGAATATGCGGTTTTTCCCGGATCTTGATGTTTTGACACCTAAAAAAGCCACAAATCCCTAAAACCGAAGTTTCTAGATATTCATATATACGTTTGTATGTTTGGTATTGCTTTCTAAATCACCTTATACCTAAAGAACTATTGGATCGAGTTTTATCAAACTTGGTCAGATAACAACTATATATATATAGGACATTTATGCCATTAATATTTCAACATAAAAGGTCAAGGGGGCTATACAGCAAGGTCACCCTCATTATCTCGAGATTACGCCTAATTAAGATCTTATTTTTCTTATGCACATTTGTTAAAAATTAAAAAAAATAATATTTGCAAAAGCGTTTTTTGCTAAAACGCACCCTCATTCTAAAAACATGCTCTAAATTAACTAGTGGAAAAGTGGGTATACTGAGTTAATAATACCCCCTCTCGCCACAAGGAGCGCTGTTGTAGCACTGATGTACAGCTTTCTTTTTCTATTTAGCCTCCTGAACCACCGTAAGGTGGTTCAGAGAATGAATGAAGATGATGTGCAGGAATGTAAGTGTCTTGTACAGACTCACGTCGTCCGTTTCTGAGAAGTACGGTTAATTGAATATCAAAGAACACCGCTATCCACGATCTAGTATTCAAACCCGTATAAAAGTAACTGCCTTTAGTAGGATTTGAACATTAGAACTCTCGACTTCGAAATCGGCTGATTTGCTATGGCGGGTAAACCATTAGACCTGGTGGGCGATAGAGTTAGACGTACAGCTACTGTAGTCATCCGCTATGTTTGACGTCACAGGTGAGCGGTAAACATAAATAAATGAATAACGGTTGAGGTGTAAAAAAAGTATTTAAAGTGGCCTACTAATACCGTCACACCCGCGTGAATAAAATACGGTATGGCGCACGCGCTTTAGAATCATTGAATTAAATAAACAAAAAAATTATATTTAAATAAATTATTAGTTATATTTTAAATTAAATTATTGTGTATATGTTTGTAAACGGTTCATCAGAAACAACTGTGTTGCCAGTTATTTTTTTAAATCTATTACCATTTTATAGAGATTTTATTTTATTTTAAAATTATTTTACTCGATTACTTCCCATTGAGTATGGGAGCTCATAAAATATAAAAAAAGTTTTTGTAATTTCAAATTTTTGTTACTTTAGAGCTTATTCTGTTAGTAAAGTGACTAAAAAAACTTAATACTTCTCCACTATTGGGACATCTCAACCCTGTAGGGGAACACACCCGCTTTGTGACGCTTCCGGTTGCCACCGTCCCCCCACCCCCACAATGACGGCGAACGTCATTGGCATCAGAAAGAGAAGACGATGCCATGTCCGAAGCCTCAGACACACTGTCATCGGAAGTTGAGGCCGTTTTCAGAATGGAAAAATGCAAGAAAGGATGGCCGAAAGGAAACCTAGGCGGTAATTTGTTGGATTTGAAATTATAGAAGAATGTGAAATTTTGAACATTTTTTTCATGAGAATATGAATTATTGAACCTTTTTTTTCTTCTTTTTTTTGAAGTGGGATGGGGCTAATGACCAAAGTAGTCGATGCCCCTAAAACCTCAAAAAAAAAAAAATAAAAAATAAACATGTTATTAATTTTTTTTTTTCCTCTTTACCGATGTTGAAAGCTTTTTCAGTTAAAACTAGTTTACATTTTCTTTTATGTTAAACGAAATTTATTTGTTTTTATTTTATGTATAAATTTATTCATAACAATAAAATTTTAAATTTATACATTTATATGACAACTTTTATAATTCTGCTGTATTTAATTTTTTTTATTTCATATTTCTGTTGGTAGAATAAATAAATTTTTCATTTTAATTTTTTTATTCTATTTGTGTCTAGTAACTTAGAAAACGCTTCTAATGTTATATATAAGCTTAAAATATAATAGGTATCAGTAACTGAACATGTAACTAAAACTGTATATATATATATATTTAGGTATTTAAAAATGTTCTCTGTTTGAAGTTTAAAACAAGGGAAGGATAAATAAATGTATATTATATAGGAAAAAAAGAAATTATAAAGCTTACATTAATCGGAATAGTAAAATGAAATTGCTTTCAAAGGGTGTTACATATATATATATATATATATATATATATATATATATATGGATAATACACTCTTATAGTCTGTGTATAGAGTCTTCCATTTTTAGCGCAAAAAGTAAATCTGCAATAAAACAAAAAGTATATGTAATATCAAACAAGTTTGTTTTTTTTTCTTTTTGAAACTTATAACATTATTATGTTCGAAAAACAGTATCATTTACATAATTTCCAAGACTTTGCTTGGAATAACAAAATCTATAAAAAAAATTTTGCGTGATTCTTTCGCAGAAATTAGTTTGAATTTCACTAATATTTGACTCATTCAAGCTGATTTGTAGAAATCAGCTAGAATGAGTCAATTATTTTCTTTAACGTCATCAATTGACTTATCATAAGTCCAGAGAAACAAATCCTTTCGGCACACCGGAAGGCGGAGGTAGATTTCACTGTTACTAAGAAGGGGATAAAAAAGATTTCCGCCGTAAAATTGAGAAAAACTTCAAATTTACTCAATACAATGGTTGCATAAGAAAAAATGTTTCATATGTTTAGCATACAACTAGGCCATCTTCTTAAAATTCCAGAAATATTTTGGTCATCCGTTGTCGTCAGGGTTGGTCATATCAAAAATTACAAAAGTTTTAGGTAATGTTTAGAGAACTAACGACCACTTTAAACCGATTCGATACTTTGCCTATTAAGGAAGGTATAATTATTTTTTGTTTACGAAACCCCATTTTTTCCATCCTCTTGCCCAATGGTTGGTGATATCAAAAAACTTTACTTAGATAAGTTTTAGGCCCTTATCCAAAGAATAGTAGGAACTTTAAACGAATTCGATATTTTACTTAATAAGAAAATTATAGCGATATTTTGTTTTTGAAAAATCCCCACCACCCATTTCTAACCCGCATGGTCCAATTTTGGTCGTTAATGAACTCGACCGAGATTTTGGAACAAGTTATTTTTAACGAAGAATTTGAAAGTGATTGGCGCAAAATTACGGCATTTATCGTGTCCACAAGAAAGTGAAATATATACACATACATATTGTGAAATATATATATAGTTACAAAAAAAAAAGTAAATAAAATCTTTTGAACTGACGGTGGTTTTGGGGTCTGGGGGATGTGAAACGCGAAGTTATGTCGAAATTTTCTGGAAGTCGAATCATGGTACTGATTACAACGGTAGCTTTTTTATGAAATCTAAAAACAGTTTGTCCAAAACTGTAATGAAATAAACTATTTTGTAATTTGGGGGGTTTTAATCATCTACAACCTCTTAAAATTGGATAATTCATTCACTCTGAAAAATAAATATTTTTTATAAAAATAAAAACAATAATTTATTTTTAATCATTAAAGATTTTTGAATCATTAAAGATCATTAACTGATTTTGAATAAAAGTCCATTTAAAACCATTACCTTGTTTTTATTAAACATTAAACTTTTAATTATTAAATATCACGTTATTATTTTCATGTCATTTATATATAAAGTGATGTATTGACATTAAGTTGTAAGCTGCACTATTCTATTCGTACTCTATTATAATATAATATTACATTTAAACTTGTTTTATAATTTATTATAAGCGTGTCATTTATACGTGTATTATTATTTATTTTTATAAAATTATTTTTATTAGATAGGCATTTTTAATATTTTTACGTTCGATTTTATGAAATGTTTTATCTCTTTAATTTTTAAACAGCAAATGTAATAATATTTTTTATTACTTTAGACCGAAACACTCGTTTATAATTCTGTTTTGCTGTTTTGTAATATGTCGACATTCGAATATAAACAACAACAAATATATATATATATATGTATATATATATATATATATATGAATGTAAATGAAGCGTAGTTTTGTACATTCTCAGGTCGATTATTTAATGCATTCGGTTCTATCAAGTGGGAATCAATAAACAGGGCATTAGTGGAAAAAGGTATCAGTCCTTATTTAAGAAGGCAGATAGGGGAATACCTCTCAAATAGAGAATGCTTGGTGGAGACGCAGAGTGAGTGCCTACGTTTCAATATTTATGGCGGTGTGCCACAGGGGTCTGTACTGGGACGCTTACTCTGGATACTGGCCTTCGATGGGATATTAAGACTAGACTATCAGGATGGGGTACAAGTAATTGCCTATGCCGATGACCTGGCGATACTCATCAAGGGTAAAACAACTGTCGATGTACAAGAGAGTGCTAACAACACGTTACGGACGATAGATAATTGGTTGAAAGAGAGGGGACTCCAGCTGGCAATAGAAAAATGTAAATATATTATGTTCACAGGGAAGAGGATTTTAGACCGTCCGGCCATCCAAATTGGAAACCAACAAATAACAGAGGTCGAAAAGATAAAATACCTGAGTGTGACTTATTAGAGGAATTGCCGGTTCACCCAGCATATAATAGACATATGTGCCAAAGGTGAACAGATGACTAAGAATTTGAATATAATAATGTCTTCGCAGAGAGCTCCAAGACCCTCTAAGCGAAGGGCGATAGCGTCCACAGTGACATCCATGATTTTATATGCAGTACCAGTGTGGTGGCACTCAGTCTGGGTTAAAAGAAATTTGAACAGACTGGTTAGTACTCATAGGAGGCTGTTGCTGGGGGTTGTTTCAGCTTACAGGACGGTCTCCTATGAGGCGTTGTGCGTGTTGTCTGGGGTGCCACCAATAGACTTAATGGCCCTAAATAGAGTCGATAGGGCGCAAGGCCTCGAAGCAAATGAAGCAAAAGATAGACTTAGACATAGATGGCAAAATAGATGGCAGGAGGATGGACCAGCCAGACGCACGAAGGAGCTGATTCCAGATCTTGCACTATGGTTAGACAGGGAACATGGAGAGTTAAATTATCATATCACGCAGTTTTTTACAGGTCATGGCAATTTCAATGAGTACCTCCATCGTGTTGGAAGAAGGCCAGGTCCAGAATGTATGTACTGTGAGAGAATTGACAATGCAGAACACACATTTTTCTGCTGCGAGAGGTGGGCAATTAAAAGGAGGAACTGTGGCATAATAGGTATGAGCCCAGCAGAGGTCCTAGAACACATGTTGAGGAGCGAAATAAACTGGAAGAAGGTTACGGAATTTATAGTAGCAGTATTAACAGAGAAGGATATAGATGAAAGGCGACTAGGTTACTAGTGTAGAATAGGGTAGGGTGGACAGCCTCAATGGTGAGAGACGGCACGCTGAGGTGTGTCGTTCTCAATGATCCACTGAGGACTCCAAGGGTTTAGATAGGTTCCGATGAAGAAGAAGAGTAAGAAAAGACCCGGTGCCACGTTACGGCTATTCGAGGTATGTCGTGGTTTCCAAATGGGCAAACAGAAAATCACTCAAAAGAGCTGACACCGGCGAGCCGACCTGCCATGCCGGACGTTCAGCCGGTAGGCGGAGAGGCTCGTTGGAGTTTACCAGACACTCCCCTGGGTGGCGCAATACCAACCAGTCGGACCGGCCCAGGGGAGTAGAGTGAAAAACAAAAAAAAAAGAAAAAAAAAGTCGATTATTCCTGAGATGTGTGCTTAATTGAATTCCAACCACCAAAGAACACTGGTATCCACCATCTAGTATTCACATTAATAATGCAAGATTAGTCTTACATTTTCTAGGATTTGAACCTTAGAACTCTCGACTTCGAAATCAGCTGATTTGCTATGACGAGTTAAGTAGTAGGCCAACCCGGTGGGTTTACCAATTAAGCCTGCTACTCTTCACCATCTGCGAAATCGAATTTTTACAGCAGTGAATTCAATAACCCGGGACCGGTTACCAATAAAAATAATTTGAGACCAATAAAATAATTAACTGTTATTTATAAATATCGATTTTTGCATCCTTGTACGAAGTAAAGGAAGTATTGTAATCACAAAAATTTTCGGTTTTCAGATTTCAACGGAAATTTCCATTTGACCATCTCTGAATCCATTTTCGACATGACGTCTGTACGTACGTATGTGCGTATGTATCTCGCATAACTCAAAAACGATTATGAATAGATGTTGAAGTTTTGGATTTAGGACTGTTGTAACATCTAATTGCGCACCTTTCCTTTTGACTGCAATCGACTTGACGAACAGTGTCCAAAAAAGCCCAAAATCCAGAACATTTGATTTTTAATTTTTTCTTAACTGCAGTAATAAGCTCTCATTGGGAAGTTTTCAACGATATATCATAAGTGGTACTTATTTTCATTGGTTCTAGAGTTATAGAGAAATACAATTTTAATTAATGAACTATTTAGCTCTTACAAGGGGTCTGCACATGTGCAGACCCCTTGTCTGCCAATTTCTGCAACCCCCCCCCCCCCCCCCTTGAAGGGGGGAGGGGGTTAATTTCAATATGTGCGCCCTTAGTCGCTTGACAAATGTCCAAACGATACTCAACTTCTCTCCAAACATTGGTTAACATTTCTTCGTTAATGGTTGTCATTGCTTCATTAATCCTGTTTTTTAAGTGGTTTAGGTCGCGAATTTTTTGTGTATAAACAATGCTTTTGATGTACCCCCACAAGAAAAAGTCACAAGGTGTCAGGTCTGGACTCCTTGGAGGCGAAAGTATGGGTCCTTGCCGGCCTATACATCGATCTCCAAATTTTTCGTTCAAAGCGTCCGTGACCAATGCATTAAAGTGCGGAGGAGCACCATCTTGTTGGAAATGAAGTTGATGAATGTTTTCGAGTTCATCCGGCTGAGGAAAGCAATAATCGATTAACATGTCTAGATACAAAGCTCCATTAATTGCTTTTTCAGCAAAGAAGAAAAGCCCTATTACACGATATTTCATCACACCACAACAAACATTATCTTTAGGCGAATGCGTTGTTTCTCAATAATTGCGTGTGGGTTTTCAGAGCCCTATATTCGTGAATTGTGTCTGTTAACACATCCAATCCCATGGAATGTAGCTTCGTCTGTAAAAATTATATCATCTAAAAATGGTTCGTTTTCACTTATTCTATCCAACATTTCAACAGCGATATTGTAACGTTTTATACCATCATCGGGTTTCAATTCCTGCAGTATATAGATTTTATAAGCGTGTAATTTCAGTTTTTTACGTAAAACTTTGTGAACTGTTGATTTTGGAATACCTAATTCGACGGGGGATGGACTTCCCATGACTTCTAATTGCCGATTGGATTGTCTAATTAGTTCAACCGTTTCGTCTGGTACACTTGGTCTGCCGGTTGATTTCTGTTTCTTAATTGATCCAGTTTTTTCGAATTGTTTGAACCGACGTGTAATGTTATTTTTGTGTGGCGGATCTCTTCCGAATTCACGTCGAAACGCACGTTGAACTAAAATTACGGATTTAATTCAGGTATCAATAAAGCACACTTTGCTTTGTCTTTATCCGAGAACATAGTAACTCACTAAACTCACCGCAACAACAATACAAGAACTGACTTTATGGTTACAATTGCTGATAAACAAACTTTTATGTTGGAGGCTTTCAGGGATACCAATAAAATACCTAGAAATTTCCCTACAATCTTCCTATGAATTACTGAAACCGCACCATTATTTTATGATAAACCTGTATAGAAACAGATATTTTTTTTTAAACAGTAATGAAACATTAATTAGGAAATATATAAAAAATAGATGCCACCCATTTTATGTCTAATTTTTCAGAATACATACGTTACATAAAAAATGCAATTGTAGAAAAAAAACATAAAAAAAGATATAGTTTTAATGAAGTATAAAGATTGATTTATTACATCATCTAGTTCGTACTTTCGTGTGTTTAATTGCTTTTTTTTTATTTTTAAACTCTACTTGTGGATGTATTCTCTTACTGTAATTTATTTGCTATTTTGCCGTGTTATGTTAGTGCTAATAATTTTCTTTTTGCAACGATTGCACGATAAAAATAATTTGCAATTAAAAATCTAATTTTTCTTTTAAAAATTTGTATAATTAATTAAAAGGAAATTTGTTTATAAAATAAATTTTAATCAATGTTTTTTAAAATAAAATTGACATTTATCTACGTAATATTTATCGATTTTATTCAATTCAGCACTCGAAGTTCATTTAAATCACTACTTTAAATTTATTTAAATTTTAATACATTCTTTTTAAATAAAGTGGTTTGTAAAATATAATTCTTCAGATACAGGTCACTTCTTTTATAGCATGGATTTTAAACAATTTCAACTTCATTAACTACGTTACAGACGTAAAATCTATAACGTAATTAACGAGCTTAGTAGAATTTTTATTGCAATTTTTATGTTCATCTTTACCAATACTGTTTATCAATACATAACTCTAGTGACGTCACGAAAGAAAAACTTGTATTCGAAGATTAATAATTAATGAAAAAGTTAATAAATGGATGTTCCAAAATTGCATATACTGCGGGCTGCAGGACATCTCCTATCATATCCTCTTTGAATATCTTCGATGGGATAGGGAAAAGTTAAATTGTAATCTCAGATGGATGACACCTGAAAACGCTATCCCATACATGTTAAGGGGTTTACGAGAATGTCTAAACAAGGTGAACCTGATTGAAGACATCCTAAAGAGGAAAGAAAAAGGATTACAGAGAATGGGGGACAGACTGAAGCCCGAATGAAAGTCGTGGTTGGGGGGGGGGGGCAGCCCCCTGCTGAGCTGTTGTTCGTTCGTGCTTGGACAGGTGGGTGGCAGAGAGAGGCAAGTAAGTAGGCACCTAACCCCCCGGGTCAAAGTTTGATTTCCTATGCTATTATTGAGATTTTCAAAAGGTTTAAAGGAAACCTACAGGAATTACGGTAGTTTATACAACGAAACTACCCTACTTTTCCCTTATTTTACAAGTATTTCAATTTTAAATCTCCATAATATAAAATATTAATTAAAAAATTAAAAATAAAAATTTGAAAATAAAAATTCGCTTAAAACTATTGAAAAAAGTTAAATAAATAGTAAAAATTGATGGCACTTTTGAGTCATATTTTAAAAGCGAACAGATTCCCTATTATTCATTTTCTGAATTATTAATATCATTATTTAAGTTACTATTTTCGATTAAGTAGCAATATACAAACATAAATTGCTATTGTTTTTCTTATTTGTCGTTGTAGTAATTAGATTTCAACCAATCTTATCTTATATTTATACCGCTGGCTGAATACTAGTCGGTGCAAATAATTTTTTCAATCTAGTAATGAGTGTATTTGCTGTGCATGTCACTTAATTTTCATCCGACATGGGTTTGATTGATTTAATCCGAGTCATACTATTTGTTCGTTACAAGCCAAAGGGATCATGAATTGTTACTTTGGTTAACCAAAAGGATAGACGTATGGCATTGTGCAAAGACAATTTTCTCAATTCTGTTCGTTTAAGGATTGGTATGTGGCTGTAATCCAGTGAATTAAAAATTAGATTTTGTTGTTTATATCTATTAGGCATGGAGTAAGGAATATGTCAGTTTTAAGTTTTTAACTAAAAATTTGATATGATTAGTGACCCTGAAAGTGACTGTAAAAAATGAGTAAGGAAAGTGTGTACAGACATATTACTCCTTAACTCAGTTTTTTGTGGAAAAGGACTGAACGTGCAAGTAGACTAATCTCTTTCTTCTTCTTTTCCATCAAGTATTAGGCATCGCTGACTGTTGCGTTATCCAAAACCCTAAGTTGGTTCTCCCATTGCATTCTGGGTCAGCTTAAACTTCTTCTTCCTGTAGGTCGATGGTCTTTGAACTGCCTGGGAAATCTTCTTATATCCGTAACGCTCAACATGATTTCTTCACTTCAGTAGGTATCCTTGAACCATTTCATTCATTGATTGCCTATGTAAATCTTATATAAGCTAATCGATTGCATATGTAAGCTAGTTAGGACACTGATCGCTAAACTGTTTCGAGGCTCAGTAGCCGTTTTTGGCACAGATATTCCGTCTTATGGTTTAGGGCTAACGAATGGGAGGATGGCGGGAGAAATGCCAAGCAAACCAATACGTAAATCATTCCGGATATCAACATTACGTTGTCTGTCCAAACAACTGTTCTTTGTCAGTCATCTCAAAATCTCATTAATATACTATGAAGCCTCTGCCTATGTGCACTAGTTAAAAGTCCATATTTCGCTCCCGAAAAGACAAAGTGGAATCTTATAAAATTTCAAAAGTGTATCTCTTCTCACTTTATTCCTCAGAGCCCGGATGATAAGTGTTGTTTATTCTATTGAAATTCTCAATCTTTTGGTGCATATCCACCACCCCATTATATGAAATATTGCGACACAAAAACTTAAAATCCGAGACCTCCTCGAGGATTCAGCTCTTTAGCACTATCTTAGATCTAACAGGTCTGCTCCATTAAATACCGCATTATTTTGCTTTTCTCTACAGAAATGTTTAAATTATATTTACACCCAGTCCCGTATAAATAGTAAACTGCCCTTTGCTATTTGTCCTCGTCCTCAGATATGACAGCCTGAACGTCTGCAAACTGAACAGAAAAAATCCCTTCTATTTCCTTACCGTTAATGCCACAATGATACAGTTTATTTATCCATTCTCGAAGAACTTTATCTATATATAAATTAAAGAGTATAGGAGAGAGGGTGTATCCCTATCAACGGCCTCAACTTACCACAACTTACTCTTGTTTTCGGCCAAACATATCTTTGAATCCTTGATACTGATCTTATACACTAAACTAAATGCCAAGGCAAACCTCGTTTTTCCAAAATGTCAAATAATTTCTTCCTGCTCACCATATCAAAAGCCTTCCTAAAATTAATAAACGAAAATATGGGTTTCTTTATTATATTCCCTTTCCTCTTCTCAATTACTTGCTTCAAAATGAAAAAAACATTATCCCAACACGATTATCTAGGCTCGAAAACCCAACTGCTCCTCAAGCAGCATAATTTCAACCAATGATCTCAGTCTCCACAGTTAAAATTTTTGAATAGATATTATATGCCACGTTCAAAAGACATGTGCCTCTATAATTTTCACAATTAGATCTATCTCACCTTATAATATTGGGCAAATCAATGCATCCTGCCATTCTTTGGCAAAGGATGTTCTTCCAGCACAAATTTAATAATCTAAGGAACCTATTCCTAAGGTCCACCGATGCGTATGAACAGCTCCGCTTTGAAGGGATTACACCCAGCTGTTATCTGGTTGTCATTTTTGTTAAGTCTCCTCCAATTCCTCCACCACTATCTCATCCACTCCACTACAACCCCGTTGTCCCTGAAAAAACTGGTCACTATCTATTACCTTAAGATCAGCAATATACATCTCCTTCCTATTCAGCTGCCGCATAACTCTATAACCCAATTGCTAGCTTCCATGAACGTAATGTTAAATGTGAGAATTACACCGCTCCCAACTATCCTGTTGAGCTTTCCTCGTCATTGATATTAGTTGATTAAAGAGTCTTTTGTCGTTTTATTTCGCTAGATGTCATCAGTTAATAATTTCCTACAAGCCTTCCTTTTCTCGTTTCCTTATCCCATGCAACCAACCTCTTACGCCAAATTCCCTTCCTGCTAGATCCCAAAGCTTTGAGACTGATTTTTCCAATACACTCTTAATATTTTCCATTCTAAATCAATCATTCTCCATTAGAAAGAAGTTATCAATCACAATCAACTTCTGCTGATAAAGTAGTCGTATCGCCTTATTCTGAAGGAGTTGAACTTTCCGTAAATATTCCTCATTCCGCAATGCTTTCATTTTCTTTGTTTTGAACCTTCTCTTAAGCAAACGTAAATTAGTAAACAGCAGAACTCAAAGATTAGCTTCGAGTTCCCATAACTGTCCAAGTGTATTGATATACCTTTTTATGGCTAAAAACCGTATTGATAATTTTCACTTTACTGAATGTTGTGAAATCAGGTAGCATTTTTCCATTAGTATTAACAATATCCTCATTACAAACCTGATGTTTGCGGATGACACACCCGCAAGCAGCACCCCACTGTTCTGCATATCAGCAGGAACATTCCTTATCAGCCATATGGGACACGCCGAAGTCGGAGTTGAAGCACCCCCATTCCATTGTCTCTCGCAAAGTTAAACCTAGAACCTACTCAATTCAGATCCAGTCCCTCATTCGAGCTGACCAAGCACAAATACTTTTTTCAAGGCAAAAATAAAATTTGACGGCGGTTTATTCTCAGCAGTGTGTGTTTGCAGGAATTATCAGAGAAACAAAAGATTGTTTCATAGGTGCGGTCCTCGATCAAACAAAAGACACGTTACTAAACGATACGATGGAGTGTATTAGACTTGCGATAAACAAAATTATTGATTGTTGGTAGAGTTCGATGATGTACCTATGTACTATTTTACACATAAAATTGTTAATTACTCAGTTTTAGAAATTCAATCACCGGGATATACAGAAACATAGTGGAGAGTTTACGGCCAGCTGCGAAAAGATGGGATCGTATTGAATGTGGTACATTGAACTATACGCTAGATTCCTATATGCGAATTCACGTCGCCTCAATGTAACATTGTCAGGAGTAGTTCAATCAAATTTTGCTGGATATTGCTTATTTGGGCCTCAATAATAATGAATATAGATAAGACTAATTTTTCACTATTATAAAAGCAGTTTTAGTAAAGGATTTCGTTTTCGAAATAAGAACAAAAATTGGAGAATTTTTATCGGAAAGAAATTTTACGGAAATATGGGAAATTTCTTTTGACCAAGTATATATTTTAATAATATTATTACTGTATGTAGATAATTAAAATTCACTACGGAATAAAAAACCGATAATGAAAGAAGAGAGATTCGTTTTTATTTCACTATATTTTTTCTGTTAAACTGTTGGCAACAACGGATTTCTGTTTTCTGTTTCTGCACAAAAATTCAGCCTCCTTAGATTGCTTCACAGCAAAACAATAACACATATAAATTCAATACCTACATGATATTACACGATTACATGGAACTGTACTGTACTCTTTCATTTAATATATATTAATTATACATTTTAATATAGACAGGTGAAACAACAAGTCATACCGAGGTATAAAACGATGATAGTCACGTGTAAATATCTTAGACTCGCCAAAATTGTTAGGGTTAACTTATCCTATGTATTTAATTTTAATTCCTTGGTCATCAGCCAAACGGTAACGTAGATGAAACTTTCAGCAGCCTATGACAAACTTCCATATCCATTTCATCAATATCTAAGGACAAACTTTGCTAGGAACAAATTGATGACATTTTTACCTGAAATTATCTATGAATTAATCAGGAATTCCATCTGTTTCAATTTTAGTAGTTCATCCTAATTTTTGGGATCTTAATTTTGACTTTATAAAGTGTGTTTTTTTAAAAGTAGTAGTAGTATTATCCGGAGCAGTGTTATGGTTGGGGTGGTGATGCTGGTGGTGGTGAGTGATGGAGAGTAACAGCAGCAGTATTAATAGTAATTGAATTTTTTATTTTTTTACTATATATTTTATTACTGATGAAGCAATTAAAATAATCAAATTTTTAATAATAAAATCGGTTGATTAGGCAAAATTCATTCTCAACTGATTGACTGTTTAAAATGTAAGAGGGATCGATGTAAATTAAACATTTAAAAAAAATATCATTCTGTAGGTCAACTGCGATTCAGGATCAAAAGCTGTTTCAATCGAGTTATCTTTACAAAGGTATCGATTAAGCCGAATAGTCTTTGTGTTTTTCTCACACCACTATAAATTATTAAAAAGAAATTCCAAGTACTAACGTCTCAACTTTACACAGATTAAATTTAAAAAAAAAGAGTATACATTCTGAACAAAGGATATTCTTTTTTCTGAACAACTGATAGATCTTGACATATTTATTTACACACACACACACACACACACACACACACACACACACGCACACACACACACACACACACACACACACACACACACACACACACACACACACACACACACACACACACACACACACACACACACACACACACACACACACACACACACACACACACACGCTTATTATTTAATCTATATACTGTATATATATATTTTTGTATTGTGTGTGCATGTGTGTGTGTGTGTGTGTGTGTACACACAAAGACCAGAAGAAAAGTTTTGCAATACGATTTACTTTTAATAATTATTCAAAATGATTTCTACCACACATTATACACTTTTCTATTCTTCAAAACCAGTCTTCAAAGAAACCCTACCATATTTCGTCGAAGAATTAGAGAGACTCACCGTACCAAGGTCATCATCGATCGTTAAAACTTTCAGTCTGTTCTTCAATTGGGAGAACACCGCGAAGTCACATGGAGTGAGACCAGGACTGTAGAGAGGGTGACCTAACAGGTTTATTCCACGGCTAGCCAAATACTCAGAGCAGACTATGGAGCGGTGCGCCATGGTGAAGAAACCATACGTCTGTTCTTGAATTTCGGCGTTGGATAACATTAGGCCACCATTTCTCGATATAATCACTTCTCTGAGTTTCAAACACAACTCGTTCTAGAATTGCTCTTAACACAAAATACGGCCACCATTCTCTTTTTCAGTGATATCGATTTTCAAATAGCTATGAGCTATCCTCAACAAACATAAACCCAACTAAAAGAGAGAGACAGTAAAAGAGACACGTGATATTATTCATTGATTAACAAAAAAATCAAAAAACGTTTGCCTATAAACTTTCTGTAATTCTACATATGTTAAGTGAAGTAACCCTAATCGTTTTAAGTGAGTTATAATACACCTCTAAAAAATTATATAGCTATTTTTAAAATTGAAAATAAAATCTTGCCAATTTTACAAGGGATAATAATGACGGTTTCCAGTTTCCTTTTTACTTCCTTGTACAAAGTAAAGAAAGTATTGCGATCGCGAAAAATTTCGTTTTTAGATTTCAACGGAAATATCCGTTTTGACTATCCCTGAATCCATTTTGACTAATTTCGGCTTTTTATTAACTGCAGTAATAAACCCTTATTGAGAGCTTTTTAACGATATATTATAAGTGGTACTTATTTTCATTAGTTTCAAAGTTATAGCCAAATAAAATTTTAATTAATGAAATATTTAGGTCTTAGAAGTGGAAGACACATCGGTTCGAATAAGACTTCATTTTTTTTTAATAATTTAAATATATTGATTTATTAATAGTTATTAACCTTTGATTGTAAAAAAAAAAAAATATAATAAATAATAATTCAATAATTACAATTAAATTTAAAAAAAATCAGAAGTTAGTGAAATAAAATTTTATGTTCTTTTCATTTAAAAAATAAGCGTAAATGTAATTTAATAGGCGTATAAGGAAGTCATGTGGTATCTACATTTTGATTTTTTTGTTTACTACATTCACTCCCTATGTAATAAAAATCATTACGCTTAAAGAAAGCAACTTGGACTAGTGTCTCTTGATCCTCAGTTGCTTTCCATCCGTTACATAATAAAAAAAAAAAAAAAACAGATTCTTTTTGTTTTAAAACAATTGATTTCACACACTTCTTACACTCAGATTAAAATTTCCAAAAAAATCTGCCGTTACCATCAGATGTTAACGGCAGATTAATTAATCACATGTTGCAGAGTGAAGATGCCTGGAAGAGGGTTGATTCAGCTATTAGGAAAATATTAATGCAGAAAAATGAGGGCGAGAGGAGATTGGGGTTCTGATCTTAATATAGGGAAGGGCGGATAGCACCAGTGGTGAGGACTGGCATGCTGAGGTGTGCCAGTTTCGATGAGCCACTGGGGACTCCAAGGGTTTTCTTGATAGGAAAGATCAAAGAAAAGACCCAATCATCACGTCAAGACAATCATAGTATGGCGTGGCGATATATATAGATGGGCATGACTCAAAAGAACTGACCGGTGGGCCGACCTGCCATGCCGGAAATACAGCCGGTAGGTGGGAAGGCCCATTTGAGTACAACAGGCACTCCCCTGAGTGGCGCAATACCAACCAGTCGGACCGGCCCAGAGGAGGAGAGTCAAAAAAAAAAAGAAAAGATTATTCATAATATCTTTTCAAGAATAAATAAGACTGTAGTACTGGTATAGATCCCTAGCCATTGTGGCATCCTCGAGAACGAACGGGCCGATGAGGCTGCCAAGAGAGCTGCAATAAATGGCATCCGAATACAATCGACATGTGAGACTTCATGAGATCAGTCCGTGTAAAACTGCGAGCTCAGTGGAACAGATTCTGGCTGCTGAGTCCTCCCACGGCATTACACAAAATTCGGGAGGATGTGCTCGAGAAACCTCCATCCACCAGTAACAGAAAAGAACAAGTCTTCTTAACTCGGCTAAGAATTGGATACACCAGGCTTACCTACGCTCACCTACTTGCTTCTCCTCAAAAGAACTGTGAGGCTTGCAAGGTTAAATGGTCCGTGAACCACCTGTTCGTTGATTGCCCAATCTTTGGAACCATCCGACAAAACTTAGACCTGGGTTATGAAATTTCTATTAAATAAGAACGAAGGTATAAAACGTTTGTTGCGGTTCCTCTCATACAGTGGAATGAAGAATACGATTTACTGATTTATGTATTTTATTTTGTATTTAATGTTGTCACTTTTCTATGTTTATTCTTTATTGTTCCTGTTTATTTTTGTTCTTTATGATTTTTGTTGTTTTATATAATACTACATGATAGTGTTACTATAGTCGCTAATGACTATAATTGTTGATGCGACTATAAATAAAAGCATTAAAAAAAAATTCTTTATTTTTATTTAACTTGCACAAACCTTTCATTATCATTTATATATTTTTTGTTATATTTAGACATTCCACATCTTTTTTACACCTTTATACATATTATCATTGTTATATCAAATATTTATTAGTCTTAAGTATTAGTATGGATTTAAAAAAAAAATTATCCATTAAATGGCATATAAATCAATAATGTTTTATTACGTTTCAATCAAAATAAAATATTTATTTATTACAAAAAATATGAAATATATACACCAAGAGTACAAAAAAACCAATGTAACACTTAAAAATACTGTAAGTTACATGTTAGGAAAAGAATATTATCCATTGATTTTTCATTAATTTAGATAGAAACAAATAAAATGTACTTAAAAGGAAAAGAGAAAGAGATAGTGTGAAAAGGGGGAGATGATAAATGGTATTGGTTGGAGGAGCAAAGAAGGGTAGTGATCGAGAATAGAGAAAAATAAATAGTGCGAGTGAGAAAATGTAGAGGAAGTAAATAATATGTAACGAACACAAGCAAAGCGATAAATACTAGTGATTTCTTGTTCAACCAAAATTAAGTGGTAAGAACACCGGGTACTACTAATGAGGAAATTAAATTTACCTATTCAACTTATTTTATTGCCTTTTGTGCTAAATGAAATCCATTAAATGTAATCAAACTATCAACTAAATCAGATACCACGATAATTGTTCACCTCAATTTATTAGCAAATTACTATTAATAATATTTTTTTTGTTTAAATCGTCTTCTGCGTAGTAGTTATAAAAGTGAATTTTTTATAATATGTTTTCAATTGAAACCGGTTTAGCTCAATGAAAAATATAAAACAAAGTTTAATCCCAATTTATTGTCGAAAATATTAATTTCCAACGGTGGAGGTTTCGGATGAACCTAGTAGTAGGGTCTCGGAATTTAAACCTAGAGATTTTTTCAGGGGCTTGGAGAAAGTAGCAATACCACTGGAATAAGTTAGCAATCCGTTCGGGGACGCTCAAAATACTTTCAATAATTCAAAGAGAAATAACCGGACCGGTTCTCTGAAAAATTCTTGGAATCGTCAATTTAAGAATTATGGTATACCGGAAAAATTATTGCTTGGCACATGGAATACTAAATTATTGTATGAAAGGAAGCTGGAACTGTTGAAAATCTTGAGGTGAAGAAGTAATATTTGGCTTTGATTACAAAAACCAAAAAAAGTGTAAGGGAACATATGTTTTAAACGGCCACACGATATTATATAGCGGAGTGAATTTAAATTCCAGGGCAACATTAAGAGTAGCTAAAATACTGAACAGAAAATATAAAGGTAGAGTGCATTCCTTACAGTTCGATTCCGGATAGGATACGTGGGTTCGGTGTAAAATAGAAAAAGGTTACATGACCGCCTTTTGCATATATGTCTCAGAAGAAGGAAAGAGGAAAGACTTGGAGGAGTTCTATGATTTATTGCAAGTCACTCTTGAGAAGTGTAATAAGAATGAATACATCATTATTAACTATGTAGTTAACATAACTTTATATCATGTAATTGTATAGATGAGGGACATTATTCCTTTCAAAAGATTTAAAAATTATATCTTACTGGATTTTTTAATTTTTGAGAGAAATAATTTTTTTATAAAATATATTTGAACTGATCGACAGATAACAATCTAATTTGTATTGTTATCAATCTAAATAAAACTTGCTCAAGTGTTTTTATTTTTAGCAAAATGTATATTTTTTTATTCAGTGGATTTAGATTATATTCTATTTCGCCGTAGATCGTTATTTATTTATACTAACCCCAACAATCTGATATATCCTACTATAGCTGTATAGGAAAAGTATGTAGATCGGTAAAAAAACAATTTAAATATTAGTCTTTTCTTAAATGTTGTGCCTAACGAAGTTTAAAACAATTTTAACAAAAAAATTGAATAGAATGTAAATAATCTGCGAAAAAAAAATATTTTCATGATCTCAAGTTTAAAAAATCTATTTCTACCTGAAAGAAGTTTGTGCATATATAAGTATGTACGTACGTATCTAAGTTGGCCTGTATTTGATCTTATAACTCAAAACCCTGTTGATCGATTCATACTTCAGAGACAGTTACTACCTTCGAGAAATTTAAAAAAGGGGTGGAGGTATTTTGATCACGATAAAATTTAAAATCTTTACTGGGACACTTAAGCAAAAAAATAGACTTCTTACATTCTTACAAGTTGAAGTTTTTTTTTAATCAAAATCACAAATTAAGAAAGAGTTTTATTTAATATTCAGTCCTTAGCCCCTCCCCCCCAAAAAAAAAACTTTATATATTTTTATAGCTATCTTTTGCTTCATAAAAGAGCTAATGGGAATTTTTTGTTTCTATATCTTCTGTATCAAAAGGCCTTCAAACCATTATAAAAATTTTTCGTGAATTCCACTCGTTTGGCCAGTGGTAAAAAAGAATTTTTTTAAGAATTAAAAAAAAAAATTAATTTAAATCCATCTAACAAGTTACAATTTTATCATTTTTGCTTGATTATATCAGTACATAAATTTGAAGCTTTTACGTAAGATATGGAAAGTGGAATTTTGTAACGTATACAAAATGCCATGGTTGCCACGGATTTGAACCCGGGACCTCTGAATGAAGGGTTGAGAAACAACTACTCCGCTAACAGAGACCTGAAAAATTACATGTAAAAATTTTATTTTCTTAGTTCTTAATCTTTAGTATCTCTTGAAAAGAAATTATCTAAAAATTTTCACCCCCTTCCTTCAAAATTACAACTGCCTGTTTAGAATTACGGCTGTGCTTTATATGTTTTAAATAATTTCTAAAAGTTTTTTTAAATTTATTATTTACATATAGGGACTACTTTTCAAAAAATTAATTTTACTCTAATGCTTATTTTTTAGTATGGAAGCCCCCAAAATGAAAAAAAGATCTGTTTGATTCAACATATTTAATTCACAAAACGATTGGGTTAAAGTCAGTATAATAACTTAATATCCCCTCCATGAGCCGGCATGTTATACAAATCTTCCGGTTTTTTATATGATCTAACTATGAAGCAGCTGCCTGTGGACGGTCTGGCAACTTTGTTCTCTATCGCTTATTTCCTCAAAACTAATAGCTGACATATCTATCAGATAATCCTCAACTAAAATTCGAAAGATTTAAAGGAAATTGCACTTATTCTTCTTTAACTTCGATGAGCTATGGAAATCAGTAAATTAAACATGTCATTATTGTTTGATTTGACGTCTATCAGTTAAAATGATGCTACTCTCTTTTATGATGCAAATGTTGTGGACAATTTTATGTTTCTTCGTTTTGAAAATAATAGTCTTTTCAATTTGTATACAAATGAAAAAATGAAAAACTCTCATTTCATAGAAAACCTCAGCAAGTTTTTCATCCAACATTCACTTTGGTTAGATATGACTTCCATTTTTAATGTAATATTTATCCCATCTGAAGTCGATTTCATTCCAGATTGTAGCCAGCAAGTTGGTTGTTACTTTTGCAGCTGCATCGTTAATTTGCTTTGTATTTTACCGATGCAAAGGTCCGCCGAGGCATTTAAATCGGTGGCATCCCGATCGAGACCTGGCTGATGACTGTGCGATATAATTAGTCAGAGGGTCTAAAGACGACCACCGGTAAAGCCCCTCAGGGCTTGAAACGGAAGGGCGTTTCGATGTGGCGACCGATAACGTCACAAGGTGGTTGTCTTCTCCTATGGAATTGGGATGCAGCATTAATTCGAAGTCTTAGCTTAAAAAGATTAACTAAGGTGGTATATAAACCTGATCTTTACTGAAATCCCAACAGAAAATATCTAGTGGGGTCAAATTTTGGGAGCGAAGTGGTCTTGCTATTTTAACGGCTGATCCACCGACCTGGGAATCGAATATCAAGAAAAGGACTTCTAAGAGGTGGTGCCCCGTCTTGCTGATAATAATGGCAACCATCTTGGTTGTCATCGTATAACTGAGGAATTTCGGAAATTTTTAAGCATGTGGAGGAGATAAATGATACTATTTATGGTACCTCGTGGAAGAAGAACCGGCTGTGCTGTCTGGAAAAGCAACCTGTCTTAACAAATATTTGGTGCCAAGAGTAACTCGTTTGCTTACTAAGAGGCTTTTTTTGTTTTATTGGCATTTCTCCCGCCACCACTCTATTCGATCGCCCTAAAGCATAAGACCGAATGTCTGTGTCAAAAACGGCTACGAAACAGTTTAGCGACCAGTGTCTTAAATAGCTCGTCGGGTTTTCCTAACAGCGCGAGCGGACTAAGCGTGGTGCCATACACCACCGGCTTACGTGTCCTAATCGCTCACTTGTCATATATTTACTAAAATGGGTAGGCGCACCCCGTCAACTACTAAAAATATATATGACATCCATAAATTACAATTTAATTTGTTAAGACATAAATTCGCTGCCACGCTAAGGTCGCTGAATGCCAGTAAGTACCTGTCCGCCATATTAAAGCGCTTGGTGCCTTAATTGGCTAGTGGTTAGCCATTCTCTAGGACATATATCTACTAGGAGGCTTCCTACCGTACTGTCAACGAAAATTTCGTTGAACTGCAGTTTCTGACTACAAATCGGGAAAGAAAAACATACAACGAGCGCGTTCCGCACCAGTAAGCGTATCCATTTTTAACAACCCTGGTGACAACGATGATAGCCAAATTTGGTACTTATGAACTACGTGAGTCAATACTTGATGTATTTTTTTATGAGATGATAACTCAATCAAATCTGTAAATTATCTTAATAAATATTTATATGTTTTTAAATCAGTTACGTTATCTTGCAGCTCGTAAACGAAGATAATAATAAAACAAGTATAGATAACAGATTCTTTAAACGGAAAATTATGTTCATAAAGGGATGTTTTGGTAATTACCTGTTACTAAGTTTTATTCTATTAAACTTGCAGTAATTTGTTCGATTATTTGTAATTTTTTATAACAGTAAATTAATTTAATTACTCTTGAATACTTTTTTTGTAAGTTTTTTATTAAAATTTTTTCAATCAATCTTTTTATAGAACACTAATGGTAGTAAATTTTAATTTAAAAAAAATTCTAAACCTTGATAATTATATACGTTATTGACTCACCTCCAATTTTGATTAAATTTTGAATATACCTTATTTAGGCCCCAAGTTAATCGTTCAATTGAAATTATTCATCGGAAGCGACTTCCAATCGTGTTATCTCTTTTGTAAGTTACACAGTACAGTCACCAAAAATTTCATAATTCAGTATTGTATAATTTGATACATTATTTTCGGACTAAATAATTGGTTATTGTATACAATAATAGGCTAAACCTGAAAATCGGCCAATTTATTATTGACCGAAGTAGAGCTTTAAGTCATATTGTTGTATCTTTCAAAGTTCAGTACACGGAATCGTTAGGTACCTAACCTAATCTAACCTTAAACTGACCTAACTTATCTAAACTCAATTACATTTCGCTTAAACCAAGTTATTTACTCCTTAAATAATGTATATAGTAGATTTACCAAAACCAACACCTTAAGCTTAACCTAACTTAATTTAGTCTTAAATAAATCTAATCTCACTCATATTTAACAACTAAATTTCATTGAAACCAGATTATATAGTCCGAAAATATATATTACAACTTGTACAGCGCTGAATTACGAAATCTTTGGTGAGGGGAATGCGTAACTTATGATGGATGTAACTCGGGTGAAAGGTATTTGAATAATTTTAATTTTAACGAATAAGTTAGATCCTAACTAAAACATATTCCCAATTTTATCAAAATGTTGGCGAGTCCAATAATTGTACATAACTATTACCTAATTATTTTATTAGAAAATGTTAATTTGATCGATTTTTTGTAAAATATTACTGTATCTAATCTTTATTAAATTGTACTTATGTTCTGCGTACCTTTTTAATTTTATTAAAAACAATACTTAAACACACTCGTAACGCGGCTTTTTTCTGATGCAAGGCTTACACACAACTTAATTTAAAATATTAATAATTTTATTTACATATACATCAGTGATAAACTAGCGCTCCTTGTGGCAACAAGGGATACTATTAAAGCAGTTTACCATCTGCCACTAGTTTAGAGCATATATTGGGGCTACGATTTTGAAAAAATATTTTTTTCCAAATACTATTATTTTTAAATTATTAACAAATATGCGTAAGAAAAATAAGACCTTAATTATGTGATCGGGGTCCCCTGTTTGGGGTACCCCTGATTTGAGGAAGGCAAATAAAGACCGAGACCCGGTTAGGGGGCCCCTGATTTGAGGAAGGCAATTGAGAGGACCTAGTCCCGGCTGACCGGGTGGTACCCCATGCCGGGAGCCGGGCTATGCCGTCGCCCGAAAGGTTAGAATGGCACCCTTAGGACCAAGTGCGCTTCCGCGGCGGGTCCGGCCCAAGGGGGATGGGATAAAAAAAAAAATTATGTGAAATCTGCAGATAATAAGGGTGACCTTGGTCTACAGTCTCACCCCGTTGACCTTTTAAGTTGAAAATTTAATGGCATCAATGCCACATACAGAAGTAATCTGACCAAGTTTGGTTAAAATCGGTCCAGTAGTTGTGAATATATAAGGTGTGAGACACATATGAATTTCCAGGAAATTTCCAATCTGTTTTTTGGGTTCTTTAGTTCTCAAAACGTCTAGATCGGGTGAAAACCGCATATGGACCGCAAATTGGACCGATTGCAATACTTTCTCTTCTATAGCTACAGCTTTGTAATAGTGCTAGATGGTAAAGTAAAAATATATTTATGTTTTATATTTTCAACTTTTAATTAAATACGAATTAAACATTAGAAGGGTATGTCCAAATACTTATCGATGAACATCAATACGTATTGTGGAAAATTATTACATAATTTTTACTATTGGAGAGAAAATTATTACTTAATTAGATAATAATTTACAAAACTAGAATTAATAATAAATAAAACCAAATAATATTTAATCAAATTGAACGTAGAAGACATGAAAACAGACATAAAATTAAATCAATTTTCTGCCATAATTCGGCTATTTATCAACCGATTTAAAAAAATAAAATGTCGTATCCTCACTGGAAGGTATCGATTCCTTCACAGTCCTCAACAGATCCGCAGAGGTACATCCCTGTACCTTAAATAATACTGTCTGATATCAGAGACAGCGAAGGTAGTTCGGGGGGCATGTCGGAAAGCGGAGTTAAATTTCACCGGAGCCAACCAAGTAGGGGATAAAAAATATTTCCACCTTAAAGTTAAGAAAAACTTCAAATTTACTCAATACGACAACGGTTGCATGTGAAAAAAGTTAGACATGTTTAGAATACGACAAGCCCCAACTTCTTACAATTCCAGCAATATTTTGGTCATTCCTTGCCGTAAGGGTTGGTCATATCAAAACTTCTTTCAGACAAAAGTTTAAGGTAATGTTTAGAGGACTTTAAACCGATTTGATATTGTTTCTATTAAGGGAGGTATGATTTTTTTTCAAAATCCTCTTTTTTTCATCCCCTGGACCACTGGTTGGTGATATAAAAAAAATTTACTGATATAGGTTTTAGGGCCTTATCCAAGAAATAGTATGAACTTTAAACGAACTCGATATTTTACTTAACAAGAAGTTATAGCGATACTTTGTTTTTTCGAGAAAGCCTTTTCCCTTTTCCACCACCAAGGTATGATTTTGTCCATTAAAACTGGACTGAGATTTTTGGTTGTTACATTTTATTTATAAATTTGAAAGTGATTGGTGCAAAATTACAGCAGTTATCGTGGTGTCCACAAGAAAGTGAAATATATATATATATATATATATATATATATAATATGATGGTGGTTTTGGGGTCTCAGGGATGTGAAACGCAAAGATATTTCGAAATTTTTCGGTAGTCGAATCATGGTACTCATTAAAATAGGTAGCTTTTTTCTGAAATCTACCTAAAACGTAATTAACTACCCTGAGGCAAATTGTCGAGTTACTGCTTTACACCTTCATATACTCATTACGTTAATACTAAGTAAACAGTAGATGTTACAGATGTTATTAAAAACATTTTTATTCCTATACGCTGCAGTACGAAGAAAATAATACAGTTCTTGTAGCTATATATTTTTTCTCCATCTTTTAACATACAGGGGCAACCAGGAATCGCCGTTAGGCATCTCGTTAGTCGGCCCCGCATGTAATGGCGGATGATTACCCCCACCCATCCTGTCTTCGTCCACTGTGGGACTCACCCATCGAGGTCTCCTACATATCTCCGAGATAACCGAACCTCCCATTCGGGAAAGCCCAGATACCCCTCAATGTAGAAGCTGCCCTTCCCGGCCCTATCCTGATGTTCCGGACATATATTCCATATGGCCTTCACAGCGCGCCCTCCCGCTCATACCTTGAGGGTCTCCCTTGACATCATCGTAAGTACACAGACATGCCCATTCTTGTGGGTGAGCATGCCCAGGCATCCTAGTCATGGGAGCTGCCTCCCTGTCCCTAGACGCCGCCTAATTCGTAACCCCTTTTTTTTAAGGGGTTCCCTGTTCAAATTTTTCTTCAAAATCTCTTTCCTTGTAGCTATATCTACGTTACCCCAACCGTTGTCGACTAACAGTGCTTTGACGAATGCTTGTCATCGACTATTCAATCATTAGTTTCCAAAAACACCAACCGCACTAGTGAGTACAGTCTACAATTTCAATGTAATGCAATCCGATTTGTTAAGTTGCAATTAGAGAAATTTTTACATTTTTTTTCTTTTATTAATTGATCTGAAGAAACAATTGTCGATCATAATTTATTGTAGAACATTTTTATCCAGTACCAAAAATAATCATTTAACAGAATTTAGATTTAAAATTTATAAAAAAAAACATAAATAATAATTATTCCTACTAATGGAAATTTTAATATAAAGATCTGTTGTCACGCACAACGTTATGTTAATCATGATTTAACGAATTTTTATTGTATAATATAATTTATGTCAGTTTATATTAATTTAACCCACCGGGTTGGTCTAGTGGTGAACGCGTCTTCCCAAATCAGCTGATTTGGTAGCCGACAGTTCCAGCGTTCAAGTCCTAGTAAAGCCAGTTATTTTTACATGGATTTGAATGCTAGATCGTGGATACCGGTGTTCTTTGGTGGTTGGGTTTCAATTAACCACACATCTCAGGATTGGTCGAACTGAGAATGTACAAGACTACACTTCATTTACACTCATACATATCATCCTCATTCATCCTCTGAAGTATTATCTAAACGGTAGTTACCGGAGGCTAAACAGGAAAAAGAAAGAAAAGTTTATATTAATTTAAAAAAAATAAAAAGTTAAACGATTATCTAACCCATTAAATCTAAATTTTTAAACACAATAAAAGTTGAAATTCGTTGTTTAAAAAATCATAATTCACGATCTTTGCATACTGGTTAAACACAACGCTATCACAAACACACACACACACACACACACACACACACACACCATTTTTTTCAGAACATATCACGTTGAATAATAATATTAACGACTGGTTTAATAATATTTCTTTTTTTTTGAAAAAGTGGCTTAAAATCAATATAAATAAAAATGTAAATGTTCATTAATTCAAAATTCTCCGAAATTTCTTCACCGATTGCTTTGATATTTTGATACAATGTTGTATTCTGGTAAGCGCGTGTTTTTATATATCTACTATTTATATACCTAATTTATCACACCTGTGACAAGTAAATACATGTTTTTTTTTTAAAAAAAAACATCTGTTGGACGTAAAAGCAACACATGCTATACTAAATATTTTACGATTCCATATCAACGTTTCCGATATGTGTATCTGCTATAGACTAAAAAACTATTGGATGGATTTACGCGCAGGGAAAAAGGGAGAAAGGGAAAATGTAAAAAATAGAAAGAGGAAAACGGTGAAAAGGAAAAACGGGGAAAGGAAATGGAAAGGGGAAAGGAGAAAAAGAAAAGTTGAGAGGGTGTAAGAGAGGAAGAGGAAGGAGAAAAGGGAAATAATGGAAGAATAAATGCGGGAAAGAAAGAGAAAGTGGAGGAGATAGGAAAATGGGGGAAAGAGAAGGAATATGGTAAAGTGAAAATGGGGAAAAGAGAAAAAGGAAAAGGAAAATGCGAAAAGGGAGAAAGGGAAACCAAGGGAAAGGTTAAATTTTTTCAAGTTCCGTAATGTTCATTTTGATAATTTTTATCAAATTTTCAATTGTGTTCATTTATATCAATATATATATATATATATATATACTCAGATTTAGTTATATCGAAGCATTGCCGGGTCTGCTAATACAATAATAATAAAAAGGGCAAGTTGTTATCACAATATTATTTGTTATCAATTAAATACTTTTGATTATATACATTACTGGGATCGTTTGGAAAATTATCGGCTTGACATAGCGCAATTTTACAAAATGATTATAACATTTCTTAAGTGTGATCGTTTAAATGACATGCTATGAAATTTCAATTGCGTGCATACAGTTAAAGGCGATAAAGAGTTTATAAAACAATTTTATAATAAAAACATAAAACAATAAATAAAAACATAAAACATAAAACAATTTTTGATATTTTCTTAAAAAAATGGATACATTTGTTTCAATAAAAAATAGTTTCGGTGTTTAAGTACTCGATCAGTTTGTATTTAAATACTTTATATTTTGAATATTTAGATACTCTTTATAAGTCCATATATAAAGAGTCGTTTTCATTTTAAATGATATTTCACCTTCGTTTTTGACGAGCAAAAAACGCGCCTCCGAAGAGTGGCGCTCTTCGGAGGCGGGTGGCGGGGATGCCTCGATATTGTCGTCGCCAATGGCTCCCGTGGGACGCGTTCCTGTTGTTTGAGGCCGGGATAATTATAGCGTAAATTCTGACCTGTATATATTATTAATTGTAAATATTGAGTGTAAATAGTGTCTGAATGTATTATGTATAAATACTGATGTGAATGAGAGGTGTGCCTGTGATGCTGTTGTTATGCCTTTACGTTAATTATAGCATCTCTCTGCGTGAGAGAGTGGATTTTTAGTGGGTCGTACCATATAGGCGGTGAACCTCACGCACCCAATATGTCCGGGCTGCTGAGCGTTTGGTTCGGCAAATTTTCCCATTTCCTACGGAAAAAAAAATCCATTTAAGATGATGAACGCTCGTTACCCCAAAAAAACTCAAACGACTGACGAAGATTGATAACATTCCAAACATCATAATATACCGTGTAATCTACATTTACCACGATCGTTTGGATATGAAAATATTTTTCCGTTTTGTAGGTTTGTCCCGTTTGTTGACCAAAACCACATTCGATTGAATACTTCACAAGGTGGTTTCGAATTATTTATATGCGATCCCGCTGAGTTTCTTCAATTTTTATAACTGGAAATGAAAAATAAACATATTATATGTCAGAGATCAAACAGCAATCCAAGTAACGGATGGGAGCAAGTGAAAATGCACGAAAGGAGGCGAAAGGAAACAAAACGAATCCATCTTCAGGGAAAGTCAAGGAAACGGATTTTTGGAATTCTCGTGATGTAGTGCTCGTAGACTACCTGGAAAAAGGCTGGATCCTTACCGGGAAGCATTGGGCTTTACTACTAGACCAATGTATAAGCTTATCATTCATATGTATGAATGTATGCATACATTTCGGGTTGTTGCATAAAACCTCCACGAGTAAGATTTCAAAATGCTTCTAAATGGGCCATATTCACAGGATTTTAATTGCTTAGAATATTTGAAGCAATTACTTTCTCATCTTAAATCTGAGGAAACGGCTCGCTGGAAGAAGATTCATTTGAAATGATGAAGTCAAAGATAAAATAACCGATTGTTTTACTGAGTTTGACAAGGCGAGTTTGATAGGCGATTTTTTGCCATGTTCGTTGAAGGATTCTGATGTGATGGTTGAAATAGCATTCCGAATGCTCTCGCAAAGCTTCCGGATGTTTGCTACTTTTGTCGTATACACCCTGTCTTTGACATAACCCCAGAAGAAGAAGTTAAGAGAGGTTATTTCTGGCGATCTGGTGTGACAAGGAATTGAACTATCTTTTCCAATCTACCTATCAGGAATCTTGTCAGGTTGGAGCAGTTTGCGTTCCCACTTCAATAATTGTTCAACTTTTGTATTTACTTTCAAAGTCGAATTTCGAAAAAAAATCTAGAAATTGGTTTTTAAATATCCATATGAAGATTACATAAACCAAAATCAATTTGATATCTTAATTTGTTACCATGAAATTAAAAAAATCCGGGTTTAAAAAAAAAATCAAAAATCAATTTTAACAGTTTAAACTGGAATTTTAAAACATTCTAGAAATTGGGGTTTAGATGTTTACATGAAAATTACACATCTCACAAGTCAAGTTGATATCTTCATTTGTTACAGAGAAATTAAAAAAAAAAATTGTAAATTTCATTGTTACTACATTTTAACCCTATAAACTCGGAATTTCAAAAAATTCTTTTTAAGAGTAAACTTACACTATTAGAACAACGTATATACAAATTTTCATCAATTTATTTTCAATAGTCTTATCTGGACGTAGATCTTGAATAACTCACGACATTTTTTTATATATAAATATAGAAAAATTCTATTTTTGCAGTTAAAAAGAATCTTAATAGAAAGCAATAAAGATCGAAAATATATGATATTAAATAAATACTAAAAAAGAAATGAAACTATATTGTAATAAAAATATTCTCAGAGACAAAAGACTTTTAACGGAGTAAATCATTAAGATTGAATTTTCTAACTTGTATTCATTCACATCAAGAAAAACTGAAATAGCGGACGATCACGTGATGATAAGTTAGGGATAATAATTTCCCCTTTATAGCATTTCTTTATAAAATTCATTTAAGAAAAATAGCAGAAAAAATTTTGAAACCGAAATTTTTATGAAAAATCGTCATAGATATGTTTTTTTTTTTTTTTTCTCTCAGCTCCCCTGGGCCGGACCGACTTGTTGGTATTATGCCGCCCAGGGGAGTGTCTTTAAACTCAAATAGGCCTCCCCACCTACCGGCTATATACCGGCAAGGCAGGTCGGCCTACCGGTTAGCTCTTTTTGAGAGTTCTTTATCAATATTGCCCCCTTGGGGACCCCAAAGGGCAATACTAATACACCACGCCAGACCCAGTTCGCCGCGACGCGGTACCGGGTCCCTTCAGTATTCAGTGTGCTCTTGCCTGACTGTTACCCGTAGAGTCCTTGGTGGCTCATCAGTGCCAACACACCGCAGCATGCTGGACCTCACCAGCAAGGCTGTCCACCCAGTCCTATTCTAGCCAACACCTTGTCTTCTCTCATCGGAGTATTTCTGTAGAACAACTTGTCTAACAAAACTAGCAAAATTATTCCAGTTTGACTCGCTTCTTAGCATGTAGTCTATTGTTGTCTCTGGAGTTATACCTGTGAGTGCCTTACTATGTCTAAGTGTGTCCCACCTATTGCACTCAAAAAAGGTGTGCTCAGCATGGAGGAGCTGAGAGAAAAAAAAAAAAAAAAAAACCACTAAAGGTAGGTCGGCTCGCCGACCTACCTTTGTCGGATTTACCGATGCCGGATTTACTGCCGGTTGGTGGGAAGGCTCGTTAGAGTAACCAGACAGTCCTATTGGTGGAGTTATAACCAACAATCCGGATCGACCTAGAAGAGTGGAAGGAAAAAAAACACCAAAGAACACCGGTATCCACGATCTAGTATTCAAAACCGTTTAAAAGTAACTACTAAGATTTTAACCTTAGAACCTACTATAGTCATCTGCTACGTTCCGTCACATGTGAGCGGTAGAATTGAATAAATGATTAATATTTGAAGTGTACAAAAGTATTTAAAGTGACCGCTAGTACCGCCACATTTGCGCGAATGAAATACAGTATGCGTGCGCGCTTTAGTTGGAATCATTGAATTAAATTAACAAAAATATTATATTTTAAATTAAGTTGTATATTGTGTGTATGCGCGTTCGTCTGTGAAAGCCATGCAAAAATCCGCGTGGCAGGAAAGTTCTACAACTGTTTCGTCAGCTTTTTTTAAAGAAAATTATAAATATTTATACCAAATCACACTTTATATTTCATTATATTTTTTTTTTTATAAATATATATATATTTTTTCAATTAATTATTTATACAGTAAAATTTTACATTTAATAAAGATATTATATAAATTAAATATATATATATATATATATATATTTATTTATAAAAATAAATAAATATAATGTATAACGTTTTGGTGGATAAAAGTGGTAAATTATTCTAACACTGCGGTACTTTTTGTTATAATGCAATATTTTTGATCTATACGTATGGTAACACTGTTTCGTTTTTGATCGTAACCCTCAGTTGTAGCATGCTCGTGGTTAAGGGTGGAACCAGCCCAACAAAATAACCGTTTGTTCGTGATGTAAATTTTCAAATAATCGGGTAACTGATCATTAACTGTATTAACGTTATTTTTTTTAATGAAAACCTAATTATTTATTATAAAAATAAATATTAACGGTACGAAATATTACATTTAAGTGTTGTTTAAAAAATAAAATTACATTAAAACTTTACTAAAATATATTTATCTGTGGTGTTTATTATATATTAGAAAAATTAATAATTATTTAATTGTATAATAAATTGTACATTTTTATTTTATAATATTAAATGGTATAATTAAAAAATATATTTATTAATTATTATATAAATAACCTGAATTTATTTAAAAAAAAAAAAAGATGAAATACTTGAATTATTAAACGGCCTTTATCATTAATTCATAAAGATTTCAATTTATTTTATAATTATTAAAAAATAGTAAAGTACATAAATTTATTTTAAGAATATTCCTAATTGAATCAGTAGTACATTATTTTGTTTATATTTTTACACAAAAATATATTAAAATTATGTAATATATACATCAGTATCATTAATTTCAAATCAAAAATATTATAAAAAGGTTATAAAACTTTTATTTATTTTGATAAATAACAATTTACGGTGTTAAAAAAAAGTATATAAAAATCTACTGCACGAAATATTTTTATTGATAAAAAAAACAAATTGGAATATTTTTCAATTTAAAAGTTTTTTTAACTAAAAAAACAAATTAATTTCTAAAGAATAAACTAAAACATCAAAGTTTCCTTTAGAAGAAAAAAATTAAAAAGTTTTTTTGTATTAATTTTTATTACTTTATTTGTTTATTTAAAATACACTAGGATAATATAAAGTGAGGTTGTGAAACATAAATCAAACATGTGTTTAGTGTTTTTTATAAGTTTTAGTGTGATAAGTGTTAAAGTGTTTTATTAAAAAAGAAAAAAATTGATTGCTAAGTATTTTCTAAACGAGAACTCAACTTAAAAGGATTTCACTAAAAATTAAGGTAAGCAAAGTAATTTTTTTTGTATTAATGATTTTTTTTGTATTAAAAAATGTACTTTTTATATTATTAAACGGGACCAAATATAAAAAAAAAAAATGGATAGCTGTGCAATGGAATTTAACCATAATTGTTTTGATTATTGGTGATAACTAATAATTGCTGATAATAAAGGAAGTTAATTTTTAAAAAAATATTTTTATTTATTGTCACATCAATAACAATTTAAATCATTAAAAACACGTTAAGCTATGTGAATGTACCGGTAAATGCATAGTCTTGATCAGACTCAGGCCGACCATTCCTGAAGTGTGTGGTTAATTAAAACCCAACCATCAAAGAACATCGGTATCCAAGATCTAGTATTCAATTCCGAATAAAAGCTACTACTTTTATAAGGATTTGAAGTCTCGACTTCGATTTGCATTGACGAGTTTTACCACTAGACCCGAAGGTTTAATTTTTTTATTTCTAATATTTAATTACATTTTAAAAATCTCATTTTTATTATTAAAAGGATTGTTGTAGTTAGAAATCTATGAAATACCTAGATTTTATTTTTTAATATATTTGGCAATGGGATTCTGGTAAATTTACGATAACGTAACATTTTTTACAAATAAACATCCGAAAAGGATTTCTGTTTAATTTACCATTAAAAAATTTTAATAAAAACTGAAGGAAATATTTTTATTACATTTGATATAAATATTTCATGCTAAATCGATATACAAAAAAAAAACAAATACTTCTCGTGGTTTTACCAGCAATTCAAAACAACAACTCTGTCATTAATATTTTATAAATTATTTATCCAATCAAATTATTGTTTAATTAATTAGAATCAGAAGCAGGTTTTGTTTTAATAAAATTATATCTCATTTATTGCGTTTCATTTACAAATAATCAACTTGAAATTTCGATTTTTGCGTCCCAATGCTCCAATTTCAAAACTGGATAGCAGTAACACTAAATTGTATGTTAAATTTCGTTTTGTTTAACTTAACAATAAAAATATTATTTATTAATAATATACTATTTAAAAAATAATTTTTTTATTAAAGGCTTATCAATGAAAATAAATTCGAATCAACGTAAAATTTAAAAAAAAATTAATTTATTTAAAAAATTCTTACGTATTTTTGCACTAGACGAACGGCTTTTTGTTAATCTAATTTTGTTTTAGTATTTTAATATTTCTTTAACTTTGTTGTTTAATATTGCCAACAAAGATACCGCAGATAAGTAAATGTCAATGTTAATAAAATATGTAGCATGACAATAAACCACGCGATTTTTACTTATCCTCAAATTTTTCGAGCTTAAATTAAGCGTAACTGAAAAACGACTCGACCAACTTTATCAAATTTTTACATGCGTAACTTCAGATATGCTACTACAGAATATATAAATGTCAATTTAATTTATCTTGTGATTTTGGAAATTTTATACATATATATATATATATATATATATATATATATATATATATATATATATATATATAAAAGGAAACCCCAGCTTAAGTGAATTGTATTTTCATATACACCTTATACCTCAAAAGGCAAAAAAAATTAATTTTCACCGGTCATTCCCACCAAACAACCGAAGTAATAAATACCTTTTATAAACATCCAATACCGTTGAGCAATAAAATGAAGTTCGAATACCTTAAACTAATATCATAGTATTAGTTTCCGGAAATAAGGTCCCGGAGGTTAAAAAAAAAAATTACCATAGTCCATAGATTTTTTCTTTTTAACAATAATTGATTACAGTAGTCCCTTCAACTTCATTGCATGTTCAGGTTCTGCAAAGTTTTTAATTCGTAATGCAAGTAAATAATTCCGTTAAAAAAAAATAATAAAATAAAAGATATTTCTTTGAATAACACATTTTTCTTTCTTAAAATAATTTTGTTAATGATTAATTTATTTTTATAGTTAGGTTTACAGTTATTATTAGTTTATAAAAAAAAATATAAAATTATATTTTTATAACTTATTTAATAAAAAAATTACTTTTTTATATTTAAGGAAATACCTTGAAATTCCGGTACAGTTTCCTAGCTTTAAAATTGGATTATTAACATGGTACTTTTCCACCTTAACACAACTACTTCAAATCATTTTTTTTTCGTAATTAGTAAAAAAAGTTTTATTAAAAAAAAATTGTTTTTTTAAATAAAAATATAATTAAAAATTAATGACCAAGTATTAACGAATATAAAATTATATTCTATTTTACTAATAAAATATCTCCTTCTTTCTATTAAAACTTTTTACAACTCCTTGTATTCTCTCTTTTTTCTCCTCTTTCCAGTACTTTTTCCGAGTGTATTTGTTTTTTGTTTTGCTCTTCTGAAAATTTCCTGGTGCTGTTCTTTGATTTTTCATAAAAAAAAAGAAAAAAAAAGGATTAAATATATGTGCAGTTTTTTTTTAGATATTACAATTTGTTATTGAAATAAGAAATGTTTAAAAAAAAACGTAAAAACTGGAATAAAGTGGCGTTTATGGAGATGTATTTATATATTAACTGTTTAAAAAATATGTTTAATTTTACTATCCATATGGTATGATTAATCGTATAAAGTTCTCAAAAAAAAAAAAAAAAAAAAAATTAAAAGAAAGAAAAATAATTGTTCTTTGAATGCAGTTATTTTTTTTGTTAAATATTTGAATATATATATATATAAAACCACAAAACACCCTTCTACTTGAAGGTAAAAAATTTGTTTCTCATTGGTAAATTTTATGCAACGAAAGATTTGTTTTTTACTTTCTTAAATACGAAAGAAAATATATGAAATGAATAATACAGTATTAATATCATTTATCACAAATATTTTGCTGTATAGAAAATAAATACATACAAAAAAATGTAATGGATAAATTCATGAGATAAATTCATTCAAGTCTACACATAAATACAGTAGAAGTATTAAAATATACAGTAGAAGAAGAAAACTTATATTTTATTAGTAAAATATTATTTTTTAATCGTTAGAACTTGGATATTAATTTTTAATTATATTTTTATTTAAAAAAATTGTTTAATAAACTTTATAATAATTTCGATAAAAATATGATTTGAAATAGTTGTGTTGTGGAAAAATAATTTTAACGATCAAATTTTAAAGCACGGAAAATTTAATTGTAATTTGAAGGCTTTACCTTAAATATAAAAAAGTAATTTTTATTAATAAATAAGTAATAAAAATATAATTTTACACAAAATACAGTATTTGTATATATATTTTTTTTATAATAAAGTTTAAATAAAATTAATTTTATGCTTAACCTATCATACGATACAACGCAAATAGAAAAGAAATTATAATCCTGTAACAGAAGTGGCAAATAACCATGTTAATTTCTTATACGAAAAACCAATTTATATCATCAATAAATTGTGAAAAATTACAAAATTTCATAAAAGTTAACAAAAAAATACATTTTTAGGATTCGGAATTTATTATTTATTTTTTAATATATTTTGCTTAATACTTTAAAATAAAATTTTCTTTTAAATAGAAACAATATAAAAATAAAACTGAATTATTTTAGAGAAAAGGGACACATTTATTTTTTTTATCTTTTATAATATTTTACTGATGAAATAATTCAACATAGATAAAGCTCACAAAGAAGCTCTTATGCGGGAATATGAAAATGTAGCGAAGGAAAAATGACATTCCTTACCAAGATTCGAACAGATGAAAGACCGATATGTTATCACTCCAACACGAAGATCGGCTAATAATTTCACCCAATTTTTATTACGAATAAGACTTATTATGTAACATATTTTTAATAAAATAATCATTAATCTTTCTCTTAGAGTAATTACACTCTTTATAAAGCCAATATATTTTATGAAAAAGGTAAAAGTATTACATTTAGAGCTAAATACTTCATGAATTCTAATCGGCTTTGGAATGAAAAACTAAAAGCCTGTTAAATTTTCAAAACTAAAGTAATATAAATTTTGAGATAAAAATTTAATTATTAATAAATAATTACTTGGAAAAGGTGAAAATCAGAATCAAGTGACGCATAAAAGAAGAATTACAAAATCCTTTACTGGGGAAAATTAACTGATATAAATAAGTTTTATCGTAATACAACAGGAGTTTAACAAACTATATTGTTTTTCTGTAAAATTTTTTTTCCTATTTACTTAAATTTGATTTGAATTTATTTAAAAGTAAAAGAATTTGTAAATTAATAATATATATTTATATTAATTTTTATTAAATACTATTAAATCTACAAAATATGGAATCATTTTGATGTTAAACAAGAGGTGAAATAAATTATTTTAATTTCATAAAATTTTCTTGTACTAACATTTTTTGTAACCTATATGTTTTATCATATTATATTATTTACTATATATACATAGGTAGGACATAGATCTCGGCTTTCACCAGAAAGTAAATTATTGATTTATAAATCCGTTTTGAAGCCTTTTTGGACTTACGGTCTTGAATTGTGAGGTACGGTGTGCAACTCCAGTATTGACATACTTGAACACTTCAAAATAAAAATACTGCGGAAAATGCTCAACATACCCTGGTACATAAGTAAAAGCCTTATATATAATGACCTTAAGTTTTAAGTTGCGAACCGTTCCGGGTTAATCTACGGTATCAAAATCGTTTGGATCGGCACCCGAATTATTTGACGGTCAATTTGTTAGAAACACGATCAGTGATTTTTTAAGATTGCTGAGGAACAATATTCTTGGTTTGCCTTATCGCTTCAATTAGGTGACTTTATGGTCAGTCCCTACGGAGTGCTCTTCTATTTCATTATTAAGTCACAAGCCGCTGGGTCTCTGACAACTTAATGTTAATTCAGTTACATCTTATTTACTAGTTGTTATATGAACAGATTGTAAAGTTACTGTGTCGTTATAATAAAAAAAAACAAAACTATATATACAATTAAATTTATTAAGAATGAATCATTATAGAGCATAAATTATTACAAATTTGTTTTTTAATAATTTTTTTTTTTTTTAGTAAAATAAAGTTCATTGTTAATTATTTAATCGGAAAAATATTATTAAAAAAAATAATTAAATTCAAATTTAAATTACGTTTTAATATTATAAAATAAAAATAAATCTTAATTTCCAGTAATTAACATTTTTTATTATTATTTCCAATAATTATCTGTATTATTATTATTATTATTAAATAATAATACAGGGTTATTCAGTAGGATGGAGCAATACTTTGACAACTCATTCTAGAGGCTAAAAATAAGAAAAAAGTTCATATAAACATAGGTCCGAAAACGCTTCGTTAGCGAGTTATACAGAGTGAAAGATTTCGCCCGAGTTTCAGTTCGTCCGAGTAAATGAAGGCTTTCTGAAATTCTGCGAAGGTCAATTAAGGGGCAAATTCAATTGTTTCTTATAGTTTTTTTGCTGGGAAATCGAAGAAAATAGGTCCCACAACTGTATCTCTCTTAATTTCTAAGTGATCTGAAGAAAACCCACTTGCCTACAGTGGAAAAAAATTTCCAGCAACGATTTTCAGTGAATGTTTGGTGTGGTATCATAGATGACCAATTAATTGGTCCTTTCATACTATAACATCGTGTCACAGGGAGAAATTATCTGAAATTTTTACGTAATGAATTTATTATATTGCTGGAAAATATCCCTTTAAAAAAACGAATTGAAATGTATTACCAACTTGATGGAGCTCCTACACATTTCACATTTCTTTTTTTGTAACATTTTCTTCTAAGTTTTTGTTAATAAAATTCGACATGTTTAAAATTTTATTTTTTTTTTGTTGAAATTATTTACATCAATCTTCTTATAATTAAATTCTCTACAATTTATGTTTAAAAAATGTATGATTTATTACCAATTTAACAACGTTATTGTACGTCAAACGTAAAAAAATGTGTGTTTTGACACTATTTTTGGCGTTTTACATGGAATATCTTAGAAACTAAGAGAGATACAGTTCTGGGACCTATTGTTTTCGATTTCCCAGCTAAGAAACAATTGAATTTGCCCCTTAATTGACCTTCACAGAATTTCAGAAAGCCTTAATTTACCCGGAGGAACTGAAACTCGGGCGAAATCTTTCACCCCTGTATAACTCGCTAACGAAGCCTTTTCAGATCTATATTTATATAAACTTTTTTCTTATTTTTAGCCTCTAGAATGAGTTGTCAAAGTATTGCCCTATCCTCCTGAATCATTCTGTATATTAATAATAATAAATTCTGTAACGTAATTAAAACACCAATTATAACAATCATTTTTATGAATTGTAATGAATATTAATCTAAAATGTATAATTATAAAAATTATATTCCGAATTATATGTATTAAATTGTGTGTTTTAATTTATATTTATATCTAAATTATTAACTTATATTTATTTTATATGTTTTTACGTATTACTATGTAATACACAAAGGCTTTAGGTACCTGTCCTATTGCACAAAAAATACAAATAAAAAAATTATTATTATAACATGATAGTGAAAATTTATGTAATTACAACCGTTATTGTATTAAAACTGTTACAACATATATTTAAACGGTAAAATTTAACTACATAACTACAAGCATTCCATAGTATTGTTAAATTCAATATTTATTTAACTGTATCATTCATTTCATTCATATACTCGTACAAATCAGGATTCGGTTTCTTTGTTGCATATATATGTATATGTGTATGTGTTTGTATGCATAGTACTTGATGCTTATCTTAGCACAGTTTATTTTTACGCTGATTGGTTTGTTGGTGGTGGTTTTTATACGCGACAAACGTCTCTGATTGGTTGTTTCATTAATAAGAGAAATCAATTTTTTACTTATGAAAATACTACTATTTTTATTAACTGTTCAATTAAATCTTTAAGTGATATAACGATATTTCATTCTTAACTTAATTATCCATCATTTTTAGGTACTATCAATTGATTTTTTTCCTTTTTATTATATTTAAATAAATAATAATTTTCACATTCTTTTCATCAAATAGTCCATTAGCTTGTTTAATAATTTTATTGCTAATTCTATATTATTCCGTTTCCTGAGTCGCATTTAAAAAAAAATCATTTTTCTAAGATCTAGTTCGAATATATTACAGAATTATATAATGTAAAAAAAAAGATCTAAATTTAAAAATATTTTAATTATTTTTTACAAAATTAGTTTGATTAGTGGGAATAAAAAAAACGTTAAAAAAAGAAATATCGTGAAACTTTTAATTAATTTTTGTTTTTAGTTATAAATTATCTAAACTAAATTTGTGATATTACAAAAACAACAACAATAAAATAAAAAAAAACCAAAAAGATGTAATAATGAAATTATGAAGGGTTATTGATTTCTTTTAACGACTTTCCAAAGAAAAGTAGTATTACTTTCGGTCATATAGTGTGATTAGGGGTGTTAAAATGAATTTTCTTTACATTTTAAGGTATAAGGAGTACGAAAATATTCACTGAAATCGGCGTTCCCTAATATATATAGGCCTATGCACAAAATTCTGTTACTTGAAACTCTTTATCTAAAATTATTAATTCAATTTCATTGAAATTTAGATATATTTTAGTAATGAAAATCTGATAATGATTGGTTGAATAACAACTTAATTCAAGAATACCTGAGTTACATTCAATTTAAGGTCGAATAAATTTGAAAGGGGGCAAGTTGTAGCATGGTTCGTTATGGTAATGCAACTTTGAACGGTGATGTTTCTATTTTACGAATGTTATTAGTACATACCAATAGACAACAGAACAAAATTGTTAATTTACTAAAAAAATTTAAATATTAATATTTAAATAAATCATTTTAAATATTATAATTATACCGCTTTAAGTTTTCTCATTTTTGTAAAATTTTAGATTAGAGATACTTTTTACAAAAAAAAAATAAAATTACGAAAAGTCGGTCTTCGGTAGAATTGCGCAAGAACTTTCTTTGTTTAAAATTTTGTAATTTCACTCAGTTGATAAGATTCTGAATAGAAGGGTCTATAAAATAAAACTAACTCCCTTCTATAAAATAGGGAGGTTGGAAAGAAGTAAAAGGGAAATACATTTTTTTGCAAACATCAAAAATTGTTTAGGAAAAAATATTGTAAACCCTTAATTAACGCTTAAAAAAGGTAAAAAAAATAACCAGTTAACTTGTCCTTTACTTGGGTCTCAAGAACATTAACATGATTTTATTTTTTCTTTGAAGTAGAAATCAGAGCGAAGTATTTTATTAGTCATATCTTGGAAACTAAAGGTTTTCGGATATATATTTTTAGAAACCAATTTTATTTATATTAGTATACTCCCGAAGAATCATGATTTATATAAAATCAGCTCTCGAAGATAAATCATAAAACTTTTAATGATTGTACCTATGTTACACGATAAGTAATCACAATGTAGTGAATTCTGGTTAATAGGACCATTGGACCACTGATTACCTGTTTAATTGGAGAGTTTTGTAAAAAAAAAAAAAGAAACATTTGTATAATTAATGTAAAATTACGCTAGTTTAATGACCCAAAATGCCGCTTATAAGGTCCGATATTTTGTATATTTCTTTATTGTACTCGTAAAATAACATTTGTTTTATTTGTAATGTAAGTTACGCCAAAGAAAGGGAGTTACTTTCTCCATAACCACTGGAAGAAAATTTTATACATACTGGTCTACACAGTACGTAACTCTTTCAAGTTGGATGGGAGTGGTGTGTGTTCAACCACAGATGTCAATGCAAGTGTCAATTTGTTACAGGCAATTTAGTTTGGAGGAAGTAAAAAGTTGTATAATCAGAAATTACTTTGCCAAATGTGGTTTAAAAGTACCTACTTTTAAACAGATTCAAAATTTTGAAGAAATCTCAAAAATCGATGAAAAAATGTAATGCTACAAAGAAAATGAAACCGGGAAAGAAGAAATAAAACTATTACTCAAAAATCGGACGAAGTTGAATATGATGAATACGAACCCGAAGTCAAACGCTTATCAATACAAGATCGAAAAAAAATTATTACGGTCTTAAGCAGTATATATTATGCAATAAATCAGTTAACGGAACAGAGTGCAACATTATCAGAGAACATTTTATCCCCCTATTAATCGCAGAGCATGGACATCGGTCTCTTGCTGTAGGTATTTAATTTTTAATGACGGTTATACATCGGTTTTTATTTTAAGGAGGATGGACTTCGGAAGTGAATTCTGGTCCTTTGTAAATCAGGTTTTGAAATATTAATTTTATTTGTGTTATTCTTTGCTAATTAGAAAAATATTGTCATCTTTTTCTCAACGCGATTTCTCTTCAATCCATCAACTGAAGGCCTCTTGGTGCTGCGCCCTTTTTCTTTGGAGGGTGCAATGTACTCCCTTCGTGGAAGTAATCACATGTGTTATCTGTACACTAAAGGCAGTGAATAAATCCCATTAGCATAACTTTGAATCTATTCTAAGTTTTTAGAATGCCAGTTAATTAAAGAGAGACTACAAAGCAAAGTAGAAGAATTTTCTAAAGAGCTTTAACCAAGAAAGATACATTAAACAAAATGAAGACCCATTTATGTCTAATAGACATAATCGTACATATTATTATTTTTTGCTGTAAATGGTAAATAGGGACTCATTATTTTGATTTGTATCTCTATTTTTTTTTATCAAGTTTTATTATTTTATTTATTTAAACATAATCAAGTCTTGCATTTTTTGATACTAGGTTGGGTGTTGATCACGGTTAATCCGGCTACGTCTTTGCATGTTACCTTTATGATGAAGAGACAGTTCAACAGTTCAACTAAATAGCGTTTTCATCCCGCATGCTAGCAGCGTGCAATACCTAGTACCTGGATCACCGTCTGATGAGGAAGCGTCTTGTCAGGGAGAAAAGAACGCAGCCTAACATTAACTTCGAGAAATGTACTGGTTGCTAGGCCAGGGTGTCGAAACTATCATTATCTATCAAGAAATTGCTATTCTTAACGCTCCTGAAACCGATTAATTTTTTTTTTGTTTTCCGTAGGGGGAGGAAATATTTCTGCCAGCCGCCGCCAGGTCCGCTCTGACGGCATTGTGGGGCCCCCACCCGCTAAAAAACCTCCTACTCTAGACACGCAGGGACCGAAACCAATGCCTATGGCATGTACCCAGCCCTCACGTGATCACCCGGTCTCTCTTCTATCCGATTCTATCCAACCCTGTGGCATTCCCTGGGGGCGATAGACGGAGGCCGACTCTGGGGAGCCCACCCCGCCCAGCCCAGAGGTTGGCCCCCATTATCATTCATCTTCGGATTCCGTACCTCGGTTCAACCGTTGATCCATATTTTGTCTCTTCTCATGCACCTTTCCACGTAACCCGGTGGAGACACTTGTCCTTGCTGCTGAGCATTGCTCTTATTCTATTGCTCGCGGCCACTATTCCTTGTTCCATTAGTCAGACTCTCAAATCTCGCCATCTTAGCCAGGAGAATATCACATATTCCGTGGTATCCTGTTCTCCTAAAACTGATTTGGACCTACGGAATCAAACTGTAGAGTACGACAAGCAAAAGTGACATCGATGTCAGCGATTGCAGAAAAAACGATTGAGAAATATAACAGAAGCTCCGTGGTTTGCAAAAAAAAAAAACATTGAAATACACGATTATCTAGGATTGCCAACCGTTCGAGAGGAGATACAGTGATTTGGTACATGATACGATATGAGATTTAACAAATATGTGAACTGGCTCGCGGTTTACCTCCTAGATAACAGAGAGGACGTTAGGCGACTAAAGCGATTGCATATATTGGGCCAGTAAGTTCTCCGAGATTTGAGATAAATCAGCTACTCTAGGGTAAAGTGCATCGTCAAAATTCTTCATTTCATTTCATTACTTACTTTTTGTTGGTAATTTGATTTATTTCACTGTTTCTTTGTTTGATTAGTTATTCTTTGTGTGTTTAATAAGATTAGTTTTAGGTGTTTTCTTTGCTTTTTATGTTCTGAACTATGTTTAATGATCTTTGTATGTACTTATTTATGTATGCTATATAAGATATGTGTATGCATACATATACCGTTCTTTTAGAGTTTTCAATGTAAACCCCTCTCAGCATGTAATTTTTGTATTCAAAGTTACTTATGGTTCCGGTAAATAGGTACATTTATAAATTAAACTTTGCGGGAAAAACGAATTATTCATTTATTTTCTATGATTAATTCACCATATAAAGTCAAAGCTTATCCATGGAAATATGAAACTGAAATATTATAGGAAAGGAAAAATCCCATGCCTGACCGGAATTCGAACCCAGCACCACCGGATGAAAGGCCAAGATGCTACCACTCCACAACCGAGATCGGTAATTTTTATTTATGATGCAAGACCAAAAATAATTTAATAATATTGTTTATGTAACTTTTATACTGTATTATAAATAAAATTCTGAATAATAATTGTGTTTATTAATCATTATATACTGCACTGTATTTGAGTATATCTCCTCAATTTTGGTTAATATCGTTTGGCAGGGCCATATGGTTCCGGTCGCGAAGCGGCCCGATTATCGGGAATCCGATTTATCCGTGGATTTCCGAATAATCAAACTGCTTATAAGTGAATAATATTTTTGATGTTTTTTATTTTTCAAGAAAATTATAAAAAATTACTATATTATTTTTTATGTAACAATTTTTTTCTTTATAACTAAAATAAACATCAGTTTTTTTCTTGGTTTTTCTAGATAATTAAGTTTCACGATAAAAAATAAGTATATTTCTTATTGATAGTGGTTAAACAAAAATGTTTTGAATGATTACTATGATATTGAGAAATTGTAATTATAATGAATAAAAAGTAAGACAATAAAATTTTCATGATAATACATAGCTATTGACGTCAATAGAAAATTTAATTAGATATAATCGATAGTAGGAAAATTACATTGTTTTGCAAGGAATAAAAGAATGATTCACGCAAGTTGAATTACAAATAACTATAGATGGATAAATAATTCAGATACATAACAGAATAGTGTATAAATTAATATTTTATTTCAAAATAAAACTGGAAAAAACGTTTTTTATATTAATATTTTAATAACGATAAAAAAATTAACAATGACTATGAATTCTTTGTTCAATTCAAAATAAATTTTCCTTTTCTAAATATAAAAGTAAAAAATATTGTGAATTTTCTTACATTCAATTTATAATTTATTTGTCAACTCAAAAAAAGAGACTAATATTTTGGTTAAATTTGACAGAAATGTATGTTTATTTATACCGCTGAAATTAATTAATTAATTTAGAATAATTTATAGAACTGTTAGTAACATTGTATAAATTTTAGCCAGAGCTTCCGCCTCCTGGACCATTGTGTCCCAGGTTGGCGCAGGCGAGCCCAGGGCTGACCCAAAGGCTTCCCAGGGCCATAGTACTCGCTTAGCTTGTTCTTCCTGACTAGCCTAGGGTTTCTCCATTGGCGCCCCGTAGATGGGAATGGCGAGCGAAGCTCGCCATTCCCATCTAGCCAGGACTCCCGCAGAATTCAAGCTGTATAGAAACGTGAAAAAGAAACTAAATTACAAAGACAATAAAGTACAATAAAGTAAATTATAAAGACAATAAAGTATGGTAACTAAAGTAAAAAGATCTTTGATGAAAACTTTACAACTTATTTCTTTTACCATGGTGACAAGAGATTAGTTAAATTAGTTAATTAGTCAATTAGTTTAATTTTTAATTATTTATTTATTTTTATTCTTTAATGAATCTTGAAAACTTTACCACCAAGGGAGCTAGGGCCTCGGTCCATGGCTTAAAAACCTTCCTTGGGATAAAACAAATGCATCCTGCAAATTTGAAAGCAATCGGTAGGTTGGTTTCGCGTATGCAAGGACATACAAACGTGTACATAGACAAACAAAGAAATAAATAAACTCTCGGCTTTATATATAACACACATATATATATATATATATATATATATATATCCTGACCCCGTAGAGGAAGACACCCTCCGTACCTAGCCCTTATGGGATTTACCAGAGATCATCTTCATTCCTTAAAAACCTTCCTTGGGATAAAACAAATGCATCCTGCAAATTTGAAAGCAATCGGTAGGTTGGTTTCGCGTATGCAAGGACATACAAACGTGTACATAGACAAACAAAGAAATAAATAAACTCTCGGCTTTATATATAACACATATATATATATATATATATATATATATATCCTGACCCCGTAGAGGAAGACACCCTCCGTACCTAGCCCTTATGGGATTTACCAGAGATCATCTTCAAAATCTCGACATTTGACATATTTCAATCCGCCTCAGCCACGATGCCACCTACTACTATCTATAAAGAACTCACAACAAAACACATCAACCAAGTAAGTCTTAAACAAGACTAAATGGACAAAATTACATCGAAGGAACTGTACTACCTACCCGAAATAGATAAAGTTGAGTCCAACACGCAACGTCAACACACAATAAAAAACATTAAGAAAAAACCCCAAGAAACATAAAGCAAAATCATAAAATGTAAATCAAAACAACAACAAGAATACAAGAAAGTAAAACCCAAGCAGGTCCCTAATTCCTTCAACAATTCTCTCTTTTGCTAAATAGGCTTAATTTAGGGACTTTTCTTTTCTTTTTCCTGTTTAGCCTCCGGTAACTACCTTTAAGATAATACTTCAGAGGATGAATGAGGATGATATGTATGAGTGTGAATGAAGTGTAGTCTTGTACATTCTCAGTTCGACCATACCTGAGATGTGTGGTTAATTGAAACCCAACCACCACGATCCACGATCTAGTATTCAAGTCCGTGTAAAAATAGTTGGCTTTACTAGGACTTGAACTTTAATTTAGGGACTTAGTATAATGTAACTGTACCGGTAAATGTCTAGTCTTGAACAAACTAAGGTCGACCAATCCTGAGACTACCAAAATCGTGAACGCGTCTTCCCAAATCAGTTGATACGGAAGTCAAGAGTTCTAACGTTCCAATCCTAGTAAAGGCAGTTACTTTTAATACGGATTTGAATACTAGATCGCGGATACCGGTGTTCTTTGGTGGTTGGGTTTCAATTAACCACACATCTCAGAAATGGTCGACCTGAGACGCTACAAGACTATCCTTCACTTACATCATCCTAATTCATCCTCTGAAGTAATACCTAACGGTGGTTCCCGGAGGCTAAACAGGAAAGAAATAAAAACCACCAAAGAACACCGGTATCCACGATCTAGTATTGATCCGAATAAAAGCAGATTACCTTTATTAGGATTTGAACCAGAAAACATCGTCTTCGAAATCAGCCATTTATGACAATTTTGCTATTAAACCGGTGGTGGGTTAAAAATTTATTTGCATTATTTAATTATTTTAGTTTTATTTTTATCTAAAATGAATTTAAACTTACAATAAATACTGCCTGTATGAAAAAAGCTGCTCACAAAAATTGGTTCTTGCCAAAAATAAGAGAAATAATGCAAAGAAGATACGTAGACTACTATAAAGTGAATATTCATTGAATATCAGATAGCTTGTAATTATTCCGTAATAATTCAATATTCTTTTTTTTTATTACGTCAATTAAGATATCAAGAATTTCCTGTTTAAAATAAGAAAATTTTTTTTTTGTCTTCAGTCATTTGACTGGTTGACGCAGCTCTCCAAGATTCCCTATCTAGTGCTAGTCGTTTCATTTCAGTATACCCTCTACATCCTACATCCCTAACAATTTGTTTTACATATTATTCCACGCTCCGACTCGTAGAATGTTATTTTTTAATTTTCTGGTGAAAAAGTAGTAATTTACCTTCCTTTGTAGTCCCACCCGGAGATCCGAACGGGGGACTAGTTTACCTCAGGAATATTTTACCAAGGAAGCCGCCTCCATCATTGCTATATGAAAATGCAGAGCCACATTATCTTGGAAAAAAAGCAGCTGTAGTTTTCCATTGCTTTCTGCTGCGCAGTACTCGGAGGACTGAGTGATGTTTATATGGCCGTTAAGTCATTCATTCATGGCCGTAAGTCATTCTGACTCACGCTCCTAACAACTACTGAAAGAGCTGCTGCCCTCTTTCAGGAATTATTCCTTAGTCTGGCTCTCAACAGATACCTCTCCGATATGGTTGCACCTTCGGCCCAGCTACTCTGTATCCCTGAGCACTCAAGCCCCCTCACCAACGGCAAGGTCTCATGATTCATTGAGGAGGAAAATAAGAAAAATAATCACTAAATTCGTTTTATTTGGTCATAACTAAGACTTGAGAAAAAGAAAAAAATGTGTCACCTATTCAGAATCTTCTTATCTACTAAGGAAGTTCTCTAATAAGGAGATAATAAATGCGAAAGTTTGTGGCGGTTCTGTCTGTTTGCAACAGTACCTGGCGAAACCAACTGACCGATTGCATTCAAATTTTTAGGATACATTTGTTTTATCTCAGGAAATGTTTTTATCCCAGGAAAACCATAGATCATGTTTTATAGACAATAAAACATATATCGCGACCTTAGCCCCTTTGGGGAAGAAGTGGTCAATTTTTCTTTTTCAACGACCTAACACCGTTTTTTATTAGTTTTTAGACGTTTAAAATAATATACTTTGCTTTTTATAACATATCCGATATTCAGCTTTTCTACCTTGATCCCTTTCCAAGAAACAGAGTGTTTTAAGGTAATGTAAAGGGGAAAAGGGATATGTTTGTCTACTGCAGGAGTTTCTATGTCAAGAACAAGGAAAACGTCGGAGGAAGAAAGCTTTTCAAGATTTAATTGTTATTTACCAGTATTATCCTTACAGACATGAGGATAACGAACGGGGAGAAGGTCCAGGAGAAAGGGACGTCATGCAAGACAGGAAGGCGAGCGAAGCGAGTTCTGATCAGCTAGTTATATTAAAAATTTAGATACTTTACTCGAATCCGAGATCAGCTGATATCTAGGATCCATCTTTATTAACCGCTACAATAATCATTAAAAGCACATGGATTTTTTTAGCTTATTTTGTAGTACAAATAATTTATTGTTATTATATTACATTTATGCGTAAAACTTTTAACTCTGGAAGATATAATTACACTTTATAGAAAAACCTGTATATAAGAATGAGATAACCGGTTTTTAGATAGATGTTTCTGTACCGTTTGGAATCTAAAAACTTTAATTTTACTTCAGATGCTTTACATCTATTCCAGCTATATAAAAGTCTGAGAATGATAGAGTAAAGAAACTAATTAATTAAACCCTTTCTGCGGGAAACAGAGTATTATATCCATTTCTAATGAACTCAGAAGGAAAATTAATTAATTAAGTCAACTGATGTAGAAATACAAGGGCTCAAGAAGTATATATGTATCGGTCAGGAAGAAAATATATTTGAAATAATATCATCAAAATGATACGACTTTATAGTGTTAATTATTCTCCAGTGTTTATTTTTCCCGTAAAGTAAAATGAATTACTTAGCGAGTAAGATAAAAAAAAAACTGTTATTCTCAAAGTGGGCAAAACCCACTGTGAATATTTTTAACCTGTGGTTAAGAATTCGAAAATTTAAACCAGAAATTTTAAGATGTTGTTCATCCGTTCTTGCATGATGCATGAATTAATGATAAAAAATTCCAATATTAGATTTACTGATACTTATGTATAAATCTGAAAGTAAAAAAATGAATTATTCCGATTAAAAAATACATTTTATATAATAGTAATTTTAAAATTGTAGTTGATTTCATTTTTAATGGTTATGTATCGAGATTAAAGTAATTTTTTAATGTTAAAAGAGGTTTCAGTGTAGTAAAATCTACTGCCAGAGAGAAAATTAGGTTTTTTTAAAGCCGCTTTTGAAATTTCTCGTTAAGGTAGAATGTATGAAACCACGGAGAAAGCATGTACATAGAGAAAGTGGTTAGGCCGAGATAACAACCCGTGACTTCGCAAATGCAAAACAAGAGAACTAATCATTGCAGCTATTATACTTTGTAAAGGGTATAAAATAACTTTTATTACTTTAATTATTATTTATTTTTGCTATAAATTTTATTTAAAATAACTACATTAGAATATTCATACCTAAATCTGTAATTACGAAAGTATATTCATTTTATGATTAACAAAGATTAAATTCTCTTTGACTTTTTTTTTAATGCAAAATAATTTAAAAAAATACAAATCCAACTTAAAAAATCACTATAAAAATTTAAAAAAAGTACCCTTTTTGAAAAGAAAGAATTTGTAGAAAAAGCAACCTTGTATTTCCTTCTCAAAAACAAAAATTATGTCAAAGCTAAAAAATTATCCTTTCTTTTTTCCTGTTTAGCCTCCGAGAATCACCGTAAGGTATTACTTCAAAGGATGAATTAGGATGGTAGGTATGAGTGTAAATGAAGTGTTAGTCTTGTGCAGTCTCAGGTCAACCATTTCTGAGATGTGTAGTTAATTGAAACCCAACCACCAAATTACACCGGCGGTATCCACGATCTAGTATTCAAATCCTTGTAAAAATAACCGACTACTATCAAAAATTATCCTAAAAAATCAATACAGACCAAGTATGTAAAAATAAAGTCGAAAAAAAAAAGGTTTTTTAATTTTTTATTTATTTTATTGATGAATTAATTCACTACAGAAGCTTACAAAGCAGCTTGAATTAGGGAATATATAAATGGGGATTTTTAACGTATGAAAAATTCCATACCTGATCGGAATTCGAACCCGGGACCTCTAGATCAAAGACCAAGACGCTACCACTCCTCCACAGAACTCGGCTATTTATAAGAAATAATCAACAAAAACGGGACTTTTTGGAAATTCGGAATCCAAATTAGAGAAAAATTTCCTAAACAAAGGAATTTAACTAAAAAATACTTCAATCCTTAAATCGGATAAAGGATTTGAAGGAGTTTATCTAAATGGCCTAAAAAATTTCCAATAAATCGAAAGAAAAACCCTATGGGTTCAGAAAAAAGAGAAGAAGATTTCAGAGTAATAATCAAATAAGAAGATTTATAAAACGGAAAAAATTTTACAAATCGTAATGAAAGAAGATTAAAATTTCCCGGACATATGATCTGAATGAATCCAAGATTAAATAAAAAATTTTTTTTAAAAACCTTATGAAAAGTCTATACCGAAAAGGGATTCATAAAGTAGATGAAAGAAAAACTAAGGAAATCTATAGAAAAAATATGTTTTGGATAAAACGAATTTAAAAAAAAAATTATGCAGGGGCTCCTGTGGTAAATCGAAGAAAGAGCACCAAAAGAAAATAATAGAAAAAGAAACTGGTAGTCTCCGAGAAAATTAAGAAAATTTAGGAAAACAGAAAAAACGTCTTGCGCAGTTGTACGAAAGAAGATCTACTTTTCGTTTCTTTAATAGTTTGACTCAGAAACGCACTGATTTTCATAGCACAAGGCACTACATACTTTCGATTAACGGTAGACCGAAACACACAAGCATGAAAATTCATGTGCCAAAAATACACCTCTAAAGAATCAACGTAAACTCAACTTGAGATTATGTTGTCTCTTGTTGACCTTAAATTAAGCGGAACTCAAAAACGACTCAACCAATCTTCATAAAACTTTTACATGCACAACTTCAGATAGACTACTGCAACATATCTAAATTTCAATAAAATTGATCTAATGGTTTTAGAGATTTTTGAGCCACAAATTTTATACATAGGCCTATATATAGATATATATATATATATATATATATATATATGGAATCCCCAATTTAACTGAATGGTATTTTCGTATTCCGTACATCTCAAAACGTAAAGAAAATTCATTTTCACCCCCTAAATCTCTTTCGAAGTTATATGTGGATGATAAACACTTTTAAAAAGTTGAACAAATAGTGTATGATAAACATCCTTTCACAATTTGTGAAATTTCAAATCGATTTCTAAAAAAAAATTTAGGAAAAATTCTATAGTGATCAATTCAAACCAACCAGCGCAATATGATTATTTCATAAACACGCGTTCGGAGCTGTCGATGTTTCCCATGTACCCTGAGTGATATTTAAGTAAGTAATAAGAATAATAGTTAAAAATATGCAGTTCCTAATACTTTCAAAAAACTTTACTGCTAACACTGCGTTAGTAATTTATAAACTAATTTTCATTGAGTAATTTCATAATATACGTTGATGAGGGTTTTACATTACCCTCCACGCTTACTCACGTTACACCACTTCCTTTTACAGTACAGTTCTGAGTCGTGCTGAAGAATGCGTGTATTTTGATGATAATTTCTTTAAATTGTGTGCTCCGTTTAATGAAACGTATTAAGAAAAGTGGTTGCTACTTTATAGCCGATAAAGCGGCTATACTTTTTAACTTTTTTTTTTCTAAAAGATCTCCTTAGAAAATAGAGCTTACTTATGTTGGAAGAAAATTAAAATGTAATAAACAAGAAATACCACTAAAATTAATAACCGTTAACCGCAGTGAAAAAACGAATAATGTACTTGTTTTTCAATTTGATATCACGCGTTTATTACATTCCTAGGAAAATATAAAAATGATTCTCATCGCAAAATTGTATATTGATATCAATTCTTATACTGGAAACGTTAAAAACCCTGAAATTATTACCAAATATGATGTTATGAAATCAATAATTGATGAAGTAGGTAAAAAATGTTGTATAAAATCAAGGGCAAACAGGAAATGGACATTTTTATTAATGTTAAAAGACTTTTGAACATAGCTGATACATAATCTTAGCGAACATTTCAAAGTAGCAACTTAGATTTGAAATTACAAATAAAAAAGTTTCTTCAGGATGTTGGCACGGTTTTAAACGGTTGGCAACAAATTAAACGATCCGCTAGGAAAAATATTCTCAAAAAAACAGGAAATATTAGAGGTTATATAGCCAAAAGAGCCGTTCTAGAACTGTAATTAGTTTAAGAAAATAGGCAATAACAGAAAAATTTTGCTTTAAATGCAAGAAGCCTACGTGTTTTGTTCATATGAATTACGTTTGTGACTAGTTTTAAATAATTAAGAAATGGTTTTCAACTAAAATAATTGATCAACCTGTGATTGTTTTAAATAAATATTGTCTTACGAGACATTACTCCTGATAGGTATAAAAGAAGTGGCTGAAATGTAATGCACAGTTTCAAAACTCGCACATAAAGAGGGATAATAAAGTGTTCAAAAAGAGACGCAACCTAATGGAAAAATGAGTAAGTTGAAATAGTTATTGAAAGTGGCCTCAATTATGCGATTCATATGATTAAACACGATGTTACATCCTCTTAAACAGTTGTAATATTTATTGAGGACTTGTAGAGACACCGTTTAATTTCCCTCTTCAATTCGGGAATGTTGTGAGGATTATTTGCGTAAGCAGCATCGTTAAGATCCTTAAGACCCCACAAGAAAAAGTCAGGAGGGGATAAATCAGGAGAACGAGGGGACCACAACCCCTTCAAAATTACTAATCCATGAAAAGTCATAGTGTTTTTGGCTGTATGACCTATAGCTCTGCCCTGCTGAAATCACGTGTAATCTAGCCGGTTTGTAGGTACAGTGTTTACAAATTGTTGCATCTGTATGTAACGCTCACTGTTCACTGTGACATGAAAGAATGTCATGAAGATTCACCTACGTCACACTGCACACCAAATACCCACTTTTTGTCCATCTCTTGATGTGGATTTTCCGTACACCAAATGCGTGAAGCCTGTGCACTCCATGAAGGTGGAACCATGCCTTGTCAGACCAAAATCAATCATTGAATTCGTCTCCATCTAACGTTACTGATGGATGATTTGAGCCAAAATTACTGTTCCATACGACCTTTATTTTTAATCAGTTCATCCACACTCCTTTTGATGTATCTTATCACTCACAGAAATCGGCTGACCACTGCGAGGTTCATCCTCAAAATTCTCTTTCCCTGGAAAAAATCAGGTGGGTCTGGGTGGGGGCGCATGGACGTTGGTTTAACGTGAAACGTTACAGACCTTGGAAGAAGCTCCTCCAAGCTGCAGACCGACCAACTTAAATGGGAAAGCCACCATCATATTTTTTGAACAAAACTGAAAGTCTTCAATGGAAAACTTTAGTTCATTTGGCCAACTAGATAAATTGTCGGTCTGTATGTCAGGGAATCACTTTTAGTGTACTGGATTGATATAAAATAAAAACGAGACTTTCATTGCGTACCAAATGTAATTTTAACATAAAGAAGACATAAATGGTAAGTGATATTTATTTCGACTAATATTCAACGACGATTTTGTTCAACATTGGTCTGTGATATGAGAAGTAAAAGATATAAGGCATAATAAGCAGTGGTACAGGTGCTCGCGCCATCGGCGTCGTTCACTGAGCGTGCTGTGAAGCTTTGCGACGATCCCGAACAGTATCGCTCGCTCGATACCGGAGATTGAAGTACCTATGCCTGGCTTATAACCTCCCCTTGCCAACGATATGGGTAATTTGTATTTCCGGGTGAATTTTGTGCGGGCTGAGGCTGACATATTCAATTTTTATACTTTTTTACGTGTTTACTTTAATTTTTACACATAAATATTGTCTATAATACACTTATTATTACTTTAATCGATCTAAACTCTTTAACTTTAATAAACTCTAAACACAAACACACGAATCACCGCGCTATCAAGTTTAAGTGGTGAGCTACACTGAATGGAAATGAGCGAGAGCGCCACTTTTGGCCAATCTGCGTTTTGCCCCTCCCTGTTAACCCGCTCGCTAGTGACGCAAACTCGAAGTCGTATCGGCGAGCTGATCATGTAAGTTATAAAATGACACCGTATTTACGTCTTTGAGAGTAATACGTCTCTGAGTTAGGGAGTTAAGGCAGGATAATATAAATCTTTTTGTAACGCTACAAATTTCTGTTCTGGTACCCGTATAATTCGGTGTGATTTTAAAGACGTTTCACGTCGAAAGTAAGTTAAGGTCTTCCATGACTTTTGTTTAAATCCTAATTTAAAACTTGTTCAAAGATTAATACTTTTACGTAAAATTAAAAAGAAAAACGGATCTCATGACTTGGGTTCAGTTTTAAAATAATTTTTAATCTGATGAACAACATACAGACAGAAATAGATTTTACCAAAGACCGTAATAAGTTATTAAAAAAAAAGAAATTTCATACAAAAATCGTTTTGTGGACGATAGATAATGGATTTCATGTTTCATCGTAAGTTATTAGATCAGTGGAAAAGAGTTGGCATATTTCATGTAGGGCATCACTAACAATGAAATATTGGTTAGAGATTAAATGATACTGTCTTTCAAATGTACTTGTGTGTTATTGATCCGTTTGATTTACCCGACTGTCTATCTTAACCTCTATAAAAATCAGAATTTTCGTGTATATAAAAAATAAAAAACAAACAGTTTTTATTGAATAAAATTTATAAATAATGATTATTTATTAAAAAATAAAAGTTAAAAAAATGACCCGTTTTTGCATTCCAGGGAACCTTTCCTTTATTCTCGGTAGCAGTCTCTTTGTGTCACCTCTTTGCATTTTTTTTTTTCATTTTTTTATCATGACACAAATGTTTCTCACCTTCCGTTTCATCTAAGTGAATTTTTTTTTTCAAACAGGAAACATTGTTTTATTTTATACGTATATCCATATTTTAAATATAAGTGCAATCTGAGAGAATTTAAAATAAAATATAGTTAAACTTTTTTTTTAATTAAAAAAAAAACTTATTTATTTTCTTCTTTTTTTTCGATTAGTCCTTTTTAGATCTAGTTCATTATCCTTTCTTCTTTTGATTTTCTTTCTGTTGTTTCCAGTACTTTTTCATTCTTTCCAAAAGTGCTTGTTTTTGCTCTTCTGTAAATTTCCTGGAGCTGTTCTTTGGTTTTTCCTTTTCATTCAGTTTGAAATACTTAATTATTTTTCGAAACTGTAATCTCTTATTCATTTTACCAATTTTTATTCAGTTTGTCTAGTTTTTGATTTACTTCCCGATATCATCCTACTTCTATTTTACAATTTTATAAAAGATTAGTATTTGGTAGTAGATTGAAGGCTAAATTTTTCATGCATCAGATTCACACTCGATTGAACAATCACGGTCATTCGGTAATATTGTTATATCTTTGCCACCAATCTTCGGATTCTCAAAATTCAAACGGAGTGTTTTCTGTTTTGTGTTTTGAAACACAATATCACGGTGGAACCAAACCAGAAAAAAAAATTAGCTGATATAATCAAAAAAGTCGAGTGGCCTGCACTACGCCCAGACTAGCTTGATTCCGGCGACCTCTTAATAGAGTTTGATGACAATACTATTAGAGGCAATGCTGTCGGCATCGGATTGAGGATCAAGCATACTATTATCGAATCTGATGGTTTAGGGGGAAAAAGCAAAGTGGAACGGCGTATGCTGGGCTGTGATAGTGTATAAATTGCAAGGAACTTCCCGAACTGTCGGGAGATCTGAGCACTCATATCTTTGCTAAGAGCCAGGCCTACATAGCACTGAGGCAATTCAAAAGTTTAGCCATTAGGTGTTTGGAGTAAGAAAATTGCTCTACGACCTGCACGATAAAAAATTTCTCAAGGAACTAAATCACCTTAGAAATCTGTAAATTTAGATTGGTATACGCCAATTAAATATATAAATTTTTACAGATTTGTCATTTGGTTCAGTACGTTAAATACGTTATACCCATAAGTTTTTTAATTGTGAATTTTTACTGATCATCACTAAAAAGAATTAATAATAAAAAAATATAACAATTAAAAACCGCGACTGCAAAAATATAAATTGATCTAAAAAAGACAATAAATCGAACTAAAAATAAAACAAGTTATGGAAATAAAATCGTTATGCAGTATTTCATTGAATAAAATAATGGGAATCAACTTTCAGACAGTTTTAATTTGTTTAAATATATGTTTGATGTTGCAGAAATAGCAGGCATTTAAGGTTTTCCCAGGTCTTACATCGATAACAAAGTAAAGTGTTTATATACTGTCGAGGGACTGATTAGTAATTGACCTACATTAAAGAGCTCTTAATATTAATTATTCTACATTAAAGAATGAGGAATCCTTATCTGTATCCTCATGTTTGTGGGAATATTAAGTATTTTTCAAATATTCATTAAGAAAAAAAAATTAGTAAATTTACTAAATTATATTTCTGTTTCATAATGAAGTAAAAGATTAATACATTTATGTACATATTATACATAAACATCGTTCGTATTAAGAAGCATGGAGCCTCTATTTTTATAAAATTTTTTAACGACTTTTGTCTACAATAGGTTTTTTGTTAACAAAAAATAATAAGTATAATTAATGTTAATGCAAACAATGTACTGCTTATAGTACACACAATTTATTATACAGTTGTTAGTTCAATTTTTTTCTTCTAGATGGTAGCGCTTCTTCGAAATAAGAATATGAGAACATACAACAAACCGAGTACATACATCATCCTTTTTTGATTATGGAAATTGTGTTAATATGAATACATAAATAATTTATACCAAAAGTTAGTGAATCTATTATTTTATTTAAGTAATAGAAAAAACTATAGTTGGACAATATATTCTAGAGCAAAAGAAGATTTAAAAAAATAAAGAAACATATTATGTAAAGAAAACAATTCCCGCTTATATCAAAAACTGATATATAAATTCAATTTACATATTCTTAAAAAAAAAGAAGAAACCATGGATGAAAGGAAAATCAGAAAGTCTTTAAAAAGCTATGTTAAATTGTAAATTAGATGAAATGATCAAAACGAAATGAAGAGTTCTTAAGACGAATTAAGGAGAGAAGTTTGTGGTAAAACCTATTTATATTCAGTAATACTCAAGAATGCATGTATATAATGACAGCATAGTATGGGTTTCATATAATGAGGCTTTAATTCATTTATCATGTTTTAGGAGGTCGTATATCCTTTTCTAAATGGATTAAATTAGAATATTTTTTAACAATATCTTTCTGCTTACTGATATCGTAATTTATTTATTTATCCACAGAAGCGTTTACAAATTGCGCACTCGTTTAATCATCCCATCGCATTTTACCTTTAGCTAATTTACACGTGTAAAGAACAACATGAATAGAACGCACTAAGCTTAATACTGGTCATTAACTCGCTACTACCAGAAAAAAATTTTTTTTGTTTATTTCTCCACCAATTGGAAAATGTGATGTTTCCATCAACAGCTAGTTTGAAAATAACAACGAACAGTTACGAATCATTTCACTTTTGATTTTACAAAGCCCATTCATTTTTAAATAATTTTATGCATATTCTTTTAGAATTTCAAAAAAGGAACTTACGACATCAAATTGAAAAATGTGAACGAACCTGTTAGAATGAATGATTTTGTAACCTTACATCAAAATGACTTCTTAAAAACAAAATAAGTATTATGAAATTGAAAGAATGGACAAAATGTTAAGGTTATTTTATTCTATATAAATAAAAATGTAAATGTTCGTTTGTTCAAAAACTTAAATGTCAGAAAATTCTTCATCGATTGCTTTGAAATTTTGACACAACGTTGCATTCGAATACACGCGTGTTTTATATACTTAAGATGTCACATCTGTGACAGGTAAAACATTTTTTTTTTGAAAAACAGCTTTATCTGTTGGACGTAAAAGCAACACACGCTATACTAAATATTCTACGATTCCATTTCAATGTTTTCGATATGTGTGTCCGCTATAGACTAAAAAACTACTGGACGGATTTACGCGCGGGGAAAAAGGGAGAAAGGAAAAACCCAGAAAAGGGAAATAGGGGAAAATCTAAAAAGGGAAGAAGCGGAAAAGGGAAAACGGGGGAAAGGAAAAACGGGAACAGGAAATGGGAAGGGGAAATGAGAAAAAAGAAAAGTGGATAGAGGAAAGGGAAATAAGGGAAAGAGAATTGGAGAAATAAACGGAAAAGGGAAATAGAATGTGGTAAAAATGAAAATGGGAAAAAGGGAGAAGGGTAAAAGGGAAAGGTTAAATTTTATTAAGTTCCGTAATGTTAATTTTGTTAATGTTTTATCAAACTTTCAATTGTGTTCAATTAATCTATATATATACTCAAATTTAGCATTGGAAATCATTGTTGGGTGTACTAGTAATGAATAATTTTAAAGATATGAGGATAAATTTCCTGAAATAACTACTGCTGAATAAATGGGTAAACTTTAGAATTGTTCTTGATGATTTTAAAGGAAAAGAGATCATAAATATATTTTCGTTGAAGTATATATTTGATTTCAGAATATCTACCTTATATTTTTATGTTTTTTTTTTTTTGTTTTTTTTTTAATAAAGAAATCCTTATCAAGATCATATTATGAATTCTGTGCAGTTTAACAGTCCTGTGATTTCAATAATATTTGTTAAATAAACAAATAATTTTGCTTTTTTATTTTATTTTTATATTAAAATGGAAATTAATACATATGTGGAAAAAGTGGATTCGTATTTAGAAACTAAATAATGTGCTTTCACATTACCTCAATGTATGTTTGCAAATATGTGTGCCCACGCGGGTGTTTGAATATAATTTCTGTGTTTGTTTATAATTTGAGAGCGATATTAAAAGACAAAAATTGGCAATCAATTAAAAGTAAATTAATTCAGATTTCTACCGGCAAATATAGCAGTACGAATATTTTATGAAATGCAAACATGAAACTTTTTAGGTTTACATTTTAATAATTGATAAAGTCAACTCATTGGAACGTAATTTAAGATTTTTTTTTAAATTCTTTTTTTTTATTTCACAAAGTTATGATTACAAAAATTTATAAAATGTCCATTTTTAAAATAATCTTACATTGAATATTTCTTTAAACAGATCTGCGTGGCGAAGTACTAGCCTCCCATCAGAAGGGTCCTGTGTTCGAATCCGAAAAAGGTCAGGTGCAGCATTTTTTACAAGCTACAAAATTTCCATTTCATATTCCAAAGCACTTAGAACATAATGGTGAATTAATCCCTCTCCCCCCCAAAAAAAAATTATATATAAAACAAAGAAACGAAACTCTTTCTTTTTTTTAAAAAACTTGTTCTTGAACTTGTCCAACTAGTTTTTTAAAATCCATGAATATTTATTTTAAAAAAAATTTTCTATACAAAAATATACGCATGAATCGATATGTGACATCTATTGAATGTTTTTTACGGATTTTTTGAAGAAGAGTATGGTAGTACTTTCGGTCGCACGAAGAGATTGGGGGAGGGTGAAAATGAATTTTCTTTACGTATTCAGATATAAGAAGAATGGAAATACTATGCACATAAAATAAATTTTATATATATGTGTGTGTGTGTGTGTGTGTGTGTGTGTGTGTGTGTGTGTGTGTGTATGTGATCAATTTCTTTAGAATTTACGTACGTTGTAATAGTGTATTTCCCGTTGTGCGTATGAAAATTTTTTGAAAATTGGTTGAGTTGTACTGAGGGTACGCTTAATTTAAGGTTGACAAAAGAAAATATAACCTAGATTTGAGGTTATGTTGACTTGTGTAGTGGTGTATTTTTCATAAGCGCTTACGCAGCGAGTCACAGTAGTAAGTACGTTTAAATTTGATGCTTGTGGGTATGATCTACTAGTTAATAGTATGTAATGTGTTGTATTCTGAAAAACAGTGCGTTTCTTTCCGTTAAAAAGTGAGGGCGTCGGAAACAAAAAGTAGTTTTTTTTTGCGCAGAGCTGCTTAAGAGATTTTTAATTAATTTTTTATTAATATTTTATGTGTTTATATTTTAAATTATTAGTGTGAACTTCAATCTATTTTTTTATTTCGTAACCAAATATGTATTTCATGTACCTGTATTGCCCAAAATAGTATTTTCATGATTCTCCTTGAACGATTCAGGTATAAAATCGGGTGGAGCTGTGTCAAGGCGCACGGCTATTGGTGTAACGTGAAAGGTTACAGACCTTGGATGAAGTTCCTCCGAGCTGCAGACCGACCAACTTATCTGTAGAGATAATGGGAGAGCCACCATCATATTTTTTGAACAAAACTGAAAGCCTCCAATGGAAAGTTTCTTAACAGGACTTCTTACAGTATATTGCACCGATTTAAAAATTTAATTAAAAAAATTAACTAAGAAGAGGAATGTTGCGAGCTTTCGCCTGAAGTAAATCTCTCCCGAATCAAAGTCCAAACGGATTGTTTTCAAATTCCGTTTTGAAACGTTTGTCCGCTGCACGCCAATAGTCCTGCATCGCATCAGTTAAACTGATAATATCCATCAGCTCGGGGACATCTTTGACAGATGTAACGGTGTTATCTTCACTCGTTATGTCCATTAGTTCGGGTACAGTAGTAATAGAGGTGCTCGCGTCGTCGGCGTAGTTCACTGGGCGCGCCGTGCCAGCTTTGCGACGCTCCCGGAACAGTATCGCTCACTCGGCACCGGAAGCTGGAGTAGTACCTTTCTTTCTACTTTCTGTTTAGCCTCCGGGACCTTGGATGAAGTTCCTCCGAGCTGCAGACCGACCAACTTATCTGTAGAGATAATGGGAGAGCCACCATCATATTTTTTGAACAAAACTGAAAGCCTCCAATGGAAAGTTTCTTAACAGGACTTCTTACAGTATATTGCACCGATTTAAAAATTTAATTAAAAAAATTAACTAAGAAGAGGAATGTTGCGAGCTTTCGCCTGAAGTAAATCTCTCCCGAATCAAAGTCCAAACGGATTGTTTTCAAATTCCGTTTTGAAACGTTTGTCCGCTGCACGCCAATAGTCCTGCATCGCATCAGTTAAACTGATAATATCCATCAGCTCGGGGACATCTTTGACAGATGTAACGGTGTTATCTTCACTCGTTATGTCCATTAGTTCGGGTACAGTAGTAATAGAGGTGCTCGCGTCGTCGGCGTAGTTCACTGGGCGCGCCGTGCCAGCTTTGCGACGCTCCCGGAACAGTATCGCTCACTCGGCACCGGAAGCTGGAGTAGTACCTTTCTTTCTACTTTCTGTTTAGCCTCCGGTAATTATCAAACAGACATTATTTCAGAGGATGAATGAAGATGATATGTACGAGTGTAAATGAAGTGTAGTCTTGTACAGTCTCAGTTCGACCAAAGAACACCGGTATCCACGATCTAGTATTCAAATCCGTGTAAAAATAACTAACTTTACTAGGACTTGAACGCTGGAACTCTCGACTTCCAAATCAGCTGAATTGGGAAGACGCGTTCACCACTAGACCAACCCGGTTGGTTGAACATTGGAGTACCTATGCGTGGCTCATAATCTTCTCTTTCCAACGATATGCGTAATTTATATTTCCGGCTGGCTTTCACGCGGGCTGAGGCTGACATATTGAACTTTTGTACTCTTTTACAAGTTTACTTAATTTTTTACAAATAAATATTGCCTATAATGTTATAGTATATAATATAACATACGTATAATTACTTAAATCGATCTATCTTGACAAATTCTAAACACACGATCACCGCGCTATCAAGTCTAAGTCACGAGCTTCACTGAATGGAAATAAGCGAGAGCGCCACTTTTGGCTGATCTGCACTGTTCCCCCTCATTGTCAACCCTCTCATCAGTAAAAACTAACTCAAAGTCATATCGGCGAACTGACCAAGTAAGTTATAAAATGACGCCGCATTTACGTCTCTGAGACTAATAGTTAGGGTGTTATTAAGGCAGCAATATAAACCTTTCCGTTACGATACCCGTATATTTCGGTGTGATTTTAAAGATGCTTCACGTCAAAACTGCGGAAATTCCTTTTTTTTTTACCCGTAGAATAGAACATTCTGTTGTGATTAATATAATACATTACTATAGATCAGAATAAAATATTTATTTATTTGCCTATAATCATCAAAGAAAAAAAAATGCTGCTGTTGCTTACAATAGATTAGTTTTAGTTAAGCTAAAGAAATAAGAATATGAGATTTATGTTGTATAATTTTGTAATGAACGGTTAGAAATAGTCCTATTACATTTAATGTTATAGTTAGTTTTTGATTTTTATTTTATCTACATAATAAAAAATAACAACAATGTGTGAAATTAGAATTATGTTTTTTCCCTGACAGGATTTTGTTCTTTGCGATCAACAGAAGACAGCAATGATCCAGTGGTTCATAAACACCAAAATACTATGTCCTGCAATCTTCCTATTCGGAAACCTTTGATAATATTTTCGCTGTGTAGCTCGTACGTTTCCTGTGCAGAATCAATAAACAAAAATGATGTCGCGTAATCTGCACTATAAAATTTATAAGGCATTTTTAGGTATTGACACACACGTACCACTCCATTAATTTCCTTAAATGTTTACTGCTTGACGGTCGGACCCGTCACGAGGCGGGTGTCTTCCGTACGGTGTCAAGATGTTCAAATGAAATCAACTTGATTTCATTTTGGTAGCATCTAATATTTTGGTAGAATTTCCTATTTTGGTATATTTCCTATTTTGGTAACATTTTATAAAGGCCAAACTGATGACTGTGTTCTCTTATCAAGTATAGAGGGTCTAAAAGACGACCTTCGGTAAAGCTCATTAGGGATACGATGAAGCGAGTTGGTGTGGCACACCGGGATCGTCAAAGGCGGATGTCTTACCCTACCGGGGTCAGGATATTCATTCAAATGCTGCAATACATAAAATTTAATTATTGAAATCAACTTTTAGTATTGCCAACTTATGAAATAAATAATTTCAAACAAATTAAAATAAAATTAGATTTAAAGATGTGCCGGTCTCCTTAGCGTGAGCGGTAGCGTCTCGACCTTTTATCCGGAGGTCCCGGGTTCGAATCCCGGTAAGGCATGGCATTTTTACATGCTAAAAAAATTGTCATTTATATCGTCCTCTGAAGTTATATCTAACGGTGGTCCCGGATGTTAAAAAAAAGGTTTAAAGATGTCATAAAAAAATTTTATCGTTTTATTTTAATTTTTTTAATTTTGATTGTTTATTTTTCTATAACATAAAAATTCTTTTGTAATACTGAATTCTTTTTTCGTTTAATATTTAATTAAAATTTTTATATGTTTTGTTTTTAAGAAACTTCAGAACTCTTCATTAAAGTTTATAAAGTTTAGTCTCTGGACTCTTATCATTTTACTAAAAATTAAAATCACTACAAGTTTTAAATAATCTTTTACATGTTTATTACCCATTAAACAAAGCTACTTTGCGCCAAACATAAAACAATATGTTTTTCGATTCTAATTTTTTTGTAATTTTACTCTGTATTTCTCAAAAACTAAAAATACAGTTTTGAGACGTACTTTTTTTTCATGTTAGAAATTTCATTTAAATTTACAAGATTTATTCCTTAATTTGGATTCCAAGAATTATCGTTTTCTTTAATTTTTTCAAAGGCACAGAAATCAGGAAAAATCTTACGCCAGTCAATACACGTTAACGAATTTTTTCCCGATCCTATTTTTAAGTGAAAATTCTTCTTTATTTTACCAGTAGAACATGTTCTGAAACGTTTTTATATTTTAGTGAATTGCTTTGTATATATTGTTATTATAATTACTGCCAATTTTTTTTAAATCAAGTAGTATGAAGTAAATCATCTTAATCATAGATATGTAATAATCCAACTCTACTAAACGGCATTTGTATGTGTCAGTCTGTCCTCCTTAGCTTAGCACCGGAATGTACCGATCACTAGCGGATAATCCCGATTCGTTAATACATGTCTCGTGGAGGTCAGATGTATACTTGTTATATTATTCTATATCGATATGCCGTATATATGCGAAATATATCGATATATATATCGAGGTTTTAGGAAAATTAAGTACTTTTTAACCGAATCCTAATTTTCCTCCAATATCTCGAAAACGGTCGGTCCTAGCGCTCTGAAAGGTTTTTTCGACCCCTCTCGACGACATCCCATCTTCTCCCGGTGGTCCTCGTCGGACGATAATATCTTCATGCCCCGGGGCGCCGTTCGGAAATTGGCGAGGGGTTGCGATGGAGTGCTACCGCAATATCTCGGCAACCGCTCGTCCGATTTTCACGATTCAAATGACGTATGTATCAGCAAGTCGAGCACTAACTGTTCAACACATCGTGTACACTCTTGATCGACCGGATCTTGGTTATCCGAAAATTAAATCGTTTAGCACTATGTTTCGATTGCACTCACCTACCGTAAAACGTATTGATTCGATCTTTCACTAAATACGTTCAAACCTGTACGCTAGGAGTAAAAAGTAGATAATAAAATTTAAAAAAATATAAAAAAAACTTTTTAAAAACCACTTTTATATTAAATGCACTAAAAAGTAGAAAATAATATATATATAAAGTAAAACACCACTCTTAAAGTAAACACACTAAAATGTAAAAATACTTACTACACTAGCATACTTACTAACACTAAAATACTAAAAATACACGACATCTCAGAATGGATTTGACAACAAGCTTTGATGATGATATATAAGATAATATGAAAGTCATAGCTTCAAATTAAAAATATTTAATTTGAAGCTGTGACTTTCATATATCATACAGGGTGTCCCATATAAAACGCAACCCAACCTTATATTGATAGGTACTGAAATAATAAAAAGGCAAGTGCAAATGTAAATGTAATTTTTATCATTACCATCCATTACCTTACATTTAGAGTAAATGTTGGAAGTGGCCGCCATCTTGTTGAATGAATACAAGCTTCAATTCTTTTTTCAGCGTTCTTGCAACATTTTTCAAAGTTTGTGGCTGGATATTTAATACAGCTTGTTCAATATTGACTTTCAATTGTTCAAGTGTTCGTGGTTTGTTGCTGTAGGCTTTTTCTTTGAGGTAACACCATAGAAAAAAATCCGCCGCAGTCAAATCTGGAGATCTTGGTGGCAACAAGCCTCGACCGATAACACGATTACCAAAGAATTCCTCGACGAAATCAGAAGTTGAACCTGCGTAGTGCGATGTTGCACCGTCACGTTGAAGCCAGCAGAGTCTGTCTTCCTCTTCCGAGAGTGCAATGAACTGAAATAAAATATCCTGATATCGTTCTGCATTAACGGTGTACTCGAAAAAAATAGGACCGATTATTTTCTTCCGCAATATCGCGCACCACACGCCCGACTTCTGCGGGTGTAATTGTTTTTCGTGATAAAAGTGGGGATTTTCAGCGCTCCAAATTCTACTGTTTTGGCTGTTTACGTAGCAATCAGAATGAACCCGTGCTTCATCTGTGAAAAATAACGAATCAATAACATTAATTCTCTCACGCAGAAATTGACGGAACCGTTGACAATATTGTAGCCGGTTTTCTTTGTCGGGCTCAAGAAGTCGATGAATCTTTTGAATGCGATAAGGTCGTAATTGTAATTGTTTGGTCGCCCGATGAACAGTTGATTTAGACAAATTAATTTCAGCAGACAAACGTCTGATCGATTTATTTGGCGAGGCGAGTAATCAGTCTTTGATTTCAGTGACTGTATCTGTATTCAACATTGGCGCAGATCTTTTGTGTTCCTTGTTATTAACAGAACCGGTCTCTCTAAATTTTGGGACTAACCTTAATACCGATGTTTTATTAGGAGCTGGTTTATCTGGGTACTTATGGAGAAACAAATATTGCACTGCAACCGCTGATTTCGTACCGAAGTATGACTCAGCAATGTAAACACGTTCATCTAGCGAAAACACCATCTTGTCTCTAGCAATACACTGAACGTTATGATTGCATTGTTTTACTATCGGTAGTGTTCTATTGCGTCGCCGCGATGTTCAGTTGTTGGACGAGTCTATTTCAGTAACGAGTAGGGAAGTAAGCTTGACTTTTTAAAATTGGATGCGTGATTGATGGGTTGCGTTTTATATGGGACACTGTATATCACCATCAGAGCTTGTTGTCAAACCCATTCTGAGATACCATCCTAAAAATTATTATTACCTTTTAGTGCGTTAAGGAGTAGTGTTTTAAATTTTTTTAAAAATATTTTTTATTTATTTATGTGATTGTTTTTGTTCGTAAAATAATGAATTATAACCATAAAGCAGGCACCGAAATATATCGATCACTAGCGGAAAATCCCGATTCGTTAGTATCAATTTTTAGAGTGAAATTTCTAATTTAAGGTTGGTTATATCAATTTTCAACATTCAAAAGAAGATATTTTTACTCAGGAGGTAATTAATTTTAGAGAACTAATAAAATCATTCCGAGATACCGCCCACCAGGCTAACCCACCCGGAGGAACTAGCTGCAGAGGTGTGCCGCAGGCATGCCTCTACAGCTAGTAATAATAATAAAAATTTCAACGATAAGTATCAACGTTTATGAATCGAAAAAATTGTATATTACAAATGATTAGTACAGATTTAATAATTATTATATCAACACGTTTTATTTTTCATTATTTACTTTCTTATACATACAGACGAATCAAAAATGGTTTTATAAGTATTTCTTTAATATCTCTCAATCAGTTTTTTCCAGAGAAATTGCATTGGTTTGTATTTTATTTATAAATTTCCCTAAATTCTTCGTATATGACTATAACCTTACTTTTGACAGTTTTCTTTTAAGAATATATTTTTTTTCTTTCAAAACATCGTTCGTTGTAGCTGAAATTAAAAAAAAAATACAGTTTTTATTGTAAAATTCTGAATAAAGTATATTTAAATATGACATAATATATAACTGATGCCAGCCTGCGTAGCGCGAGTAGTAGGATCTCAGCTTTTCATCCGGAGGTCCCGGGTTCGAATCCCGGTCAGGCATGGCATTCTCACACACGTTATAAATCATTCATCTCATCCTTTGAAGCACTACCTATCAGTGGTCCCGGAGATTAAACAAATATATATATATATAACGGATGAAACATAGAACATTTTTTTTTCTAGTTTCTAGTTATGTGTACAGATGATAACGATGATTGCTTAAAAACCAAGATACTTATCTATAATGCATTCACTACAAATCAAGAAGTAAATGTAAAAAAATGCGTTTTTTTGTTTATATTATTCCTATAAAACTCGTTTTAAAAAACAAAAAAATAACTAATATTGGCAGAACTAAAAAAAATCTGTTACATGTTTCGTTTAAAATTCAAAATTGAATTGCATACATTGTAACTTTCTCCCATCTGAAGTTTAGATTCCAAAATGTAAAATCTTAAAAAAGATAAATTGATGATTATCCTTTGGTATGAGAACGAATTTTGGTTCATCTTATCGATTACATGTAGGCAGATTTTTTTAATAATTTCTTTAGACGAGACAGGCAGCAGTACCTTCACTGATATCACGAATGTGATCGTTCTAAAATATTATTTCGTGTCAAGAGACTCTTACAGAATTAACCGTTGAGAGGAGGTTATTATTTGTCGTTTGCTAACAGGCATACTAATCTTACACATTGACAGCTAATAAGTCAGATCGATGTACCCGTTTGTGTTCACTGCAACTGCCAAATAACGATACCCACATCCTTGTGGATTGCGTCGTTTGTTTGCACAACACATCCTTGTGTTGTGCAGCGTTTCGTCAGAAATTAGAATCTACCATCCGAGATATTCTAGGAAACAATCTGAGGATGTTATTGAATATCTTGTTGTACCTTAAAGACGGATATCTATATTCAATTAAATATGTTTTTGTAATATTTTATATTGTTTTTTAACTTTTCTTGTGTTATCGTGCGGTTTATTTGTTAATTTAGTTTTCCTTCTTTTATTTAGTTTATATATTGTTTTACTTAGTGTATGTGTTAAAAATTAGTTTAAATGTTGTAAAATCATTGCTTTTGGACGCTAATAACAAACATTCGTTGTGAGCCAAAAAAAATCTAAATTTGAATTAAAAAATTTTATTTTAATTTTTATAAAATCGTACATTAAGTTATTACAATTAATTAATATTGCAAATAGAATTTTATTTTAATCAGTTTAAGGATAACGTAATATTTTGGTGTATCAAAACGTTATAGGTAAAAACATCATAACTGATGTTTTTACCTATACTAGTACGTAAATTATGTAGTTGAGTAATGCGCATTATAAGGTTGAACCAGCTATATAATATGTTTAATATATCCCACACAAAGAGTATACTTTGTTTTTTTTTATTCCTACTAACAGTTATAAAGAAATTAGCAAATTATTTAATTATTTTAAATTAATATCAAATAAGTTATGGAAAGAGGGTAATAAAATAAAAATCAACCTTTATTAATAAAGTATAAATGAGAAAAATCTTGCTCATGAGCTCCTTTTGATCTTTTGAATAATTTTTGAACCGAATACGAAAAAATTATTTTCTTAATTTAACTCTTTTTAATATACTGTCAAAACTAATTTATGATTAAATTGACAGAAAAAATAATATAATATAGAGATAAATATACGTTACTTACATTTATATTAATATAATACAAATAAACATAAATATACAAATAAATTTAATTTTAAATAGAAGAGAAATTTCCTCTTATGTTTCTGTATAATTTTCTTCTAGACAAATTAAGTAAAACATCCTTAAAAAAAAAATTACATAGTTTAAATTAAGAAAATTAGATTTTTTTTAATTTTATGACAATAAAACAAAATTTAGTTAATCAGAACAAATTGTAAATATACGATTTGTGAGACAAAAATAAAATTGAAAATTTATTGCTTAATGAATGTAACGTATTTTCTTAATTTCAGTAAGTCACATTTACTGATAAACTAATTTATACATACAATTTGATATTCATATTTTCAATTATTTTTTTTATTCAGAAAAAATATAGCTTTGTTTTGTGTTTGACATGTTTATATTTTAACTGCAGAAGATATCATTTAAACAATGATTAATCTTTTTAAAAAACGATCAGTTAAAAGATAATAATTCAGAAAGGAAAACAAATAATTTCTAATACATTCAAAAGGGAAATACGATGTCATTCTACGACATTAGTATCCGGTATCGGTTGAAAAACCTTTTATGTAACGGGAAATTTCAGAACTATCAGAAGGAAAGGTAATTGGAGTATAAGAAATAAATGTTTTATTTGTCATGGTTAGCGTTAGTCATGTATGAGATGTTAAAATACAACATAATATTTTATATTATGCAACAAATAAATTACTTATTATAACAGAACAGAACTAAATATAAGTATATCGATAAAAATTGTATTACTGTATTTTATATACTACCCAACTAAAAAATTACAAAAAAGTTAAAAAAAAAATGACACCAGAATATATATTTTTTAGCGGTGGGAAATACATTTTAGGAAAAAAAATTCTTATATAAGTTTAAGATTTTTTTTAAGCAATGTTTTCTTTAAATTAAACCTCTTTTTGAATAGAAGCGAAAATAAGAAAAATAAAGTTTCAGTATTATTAGTCCGGGGTCTATGCCGGCCTCCGTGGCGCGAGTGGTACCGTCTCGGCCTTTCATCTAGAGGTCTCAGGTTCGAATCCCGGTCAGATATGACATTTTTACACACGCTAAAATCATTCATTTCATCCTCTAAAGTAAATTACCTAACGGTGGTCTCGGAGGTATATCATTTTTTTTAAATTGTAGACTTTTTTATAGCTCTATATATAAAAAATATTAAAAAAAATAGAGCACACTATATATAAAAAAAATATTTAAACCGAAAAAATATTTTTCTGAATTATTTATATATGCATTGCAGGTAAAAGATTTACCTAAAGTTTTCTCTAAAATGCCTTAGAAGAAAATCGAAATTGGTTTTTCGCGATATCCTGCTAACCTCCTTAACGAATTTAAATATATATATATATATATATATATATATATATATATTTTTAAATTCATATATATAACATATATATATATATATATAGATGTTCATATATAGAAATATTTAAGCCCAATTTAAAGAAATCGGTTTAGTTAATCCCTGAGATATTAGGCTAAAAGCAGTGAGACACACAAATGATTTATTTGTTAATTTCACGTACACACATAGATATGTATTTTGGTATAATAATATTTTGGAACTAGTTTGATTCTAAAACGTAAAGGGTTTTCAAAAATCCAATACCTTATTTTTAACCCGATCACCATACTTTCCCCTTTAATATAGTTGTTTCTGCTATATTCGCCGGGAAAGTAAAAAATAATATTTAATTTAAAAAAGAATAACATATCTTAACAGATAAATAATAATTATGAAACATGACTGAAGTTATATTTTTTTACTTGTTTATGTAAAAAATAGTTAAAAAACATAAAACAACTCGTTATTTTAGATAATCCTGCTCGAAATCATAAATTTTGTTTTAAAAACATCTAAACCAATGAAACCTTCAACCGACAATGTCTACCACTTTGCTATTATCCACTATTATATAGTGTTGGAAAATTATCAGAATATTCCCTCATGTAAACGTAATTTTAAGGGATGGAATAACAATTTAATGTTCTTACGGTAGAAGAACTTGTCAAACAATATTTAATAAATTAAAATCATTAAAGCCTATTTGATAATTATTTAACAATGAAGCAGCTGAATAATTTATGATAAAAAAAAATTTCCTTAGTCTAATTTCTATTCTATTATAGCATCCTAATAAATTATTTTATTTCTTTATTATATAATATCTCTTCCGTATTTATTAATACCGATTTAAATATCAAAGTTTTATAAATATTTTCTTTCAATCACAAATTATATTTACAATCTGTTTCGAAGATTAGAAACCATAAGTATATTCATCACAATAATTAAGTTGTAAAGGAATTTCCTTTGAAACATCTTAATTAAATAGATTCTAGAGATCAATAATAAATCAAATATAGCATAAGCATTAATAGAATCCAGTTAGTAATGAAATGGAAATCATAATAATGTCCTCCAGTATTACGAATAAAACTACATAAAAAAAAAATTGTAACATAGGGAAAAATAATATTAGAAATATAAATGACCATTATCACAGACATAAATACTTTGATGATGCACAGCTTAAGAAGAGAGGTCTCGTCCTAAATAATATTATTCGGATCCTAGATCTAATACTTTCACTTCTGGAGGACGGACTGGCCTAAATTACGTTGGAGGTTTGCTGTGAGGTCCAGGAGGCTGGTCCTGGTTTCCCATACAGGAAACAAATGTACTGGTCAACTTTCGTAATTGCCAATAATAGACAGGGGTGTCAACGAGCCAGACGGGTATGGCAGAAGAAGCGAAATACTGATGGCTGATCTTACCAGAAGCCGTTCTTTAAACCTGATGAATCTCCTTTAGAAGCGGATCAAGGATGCTAAAAGTGTCAGATGCGCAGATTTTACCGCCCAGATCGACGAAGATCCGTGGGGCATCGGAGATAAAGTAGTAATGAAGAAGATTAGTAGGGTACCAACTGTAATGAGCTGTAGTGTAGCCAACTACTGACGGTTATTCGAGCCGTTTTCCCGGTGGCGAGACCTTATGCAGCGAAAATATTGTAGCAGAAGAGAATCGTGAACTGTTTTTGGCATGCGTTAGACTAGGATCATGAAAGAATCCGGGACCAGACGGGATCCCGCCGAAGTCGTGAAGGTGGCAGTCGTCATGTGTTGCTTGGCGCACTCAAATATGTTCAGAACACCAATATGGCTTCAGGAACGGTAGACCCACAGTGAATGCGTTGAAGAGGATTTCCTTGCTGATTGAGGGAGCCGTCCATTGCACCAGGTGTACCAGAAAGTAACCTATGGTCGTTTTCCAGGATGTCAGGAACGCGAATGACTATGACATACCCCTGAGTTATTCCAAAAGGCGGGTATCAAGGAATGTAATACTAGATGAAGGGGGTTTAATGTCGAGAACAGCGGTTAGAGAAGAGTTTTACCCTCCTCCGACGGAAAAAAAAATTAAAAAAAGATCCAGTGCCCGCTAAATCTTATTTTTTATTATATTCTACATAATAACAGTTTCATAAATTTTATCATTTTTGTGAATTTTTTTTCTTTATACGAAAGAGAAGGCATCAACTGCTATGGGCCCGGTGGAAATGTATTGTGCATTAAAATATGCCGACCGGGCACTCAATACTAGGCACTGAGACCGGATAATAGTACATGCCAGACCAGGTACTCAATCACGGAGGTCGGCAGAAGTTTTATTTGTTTAATAAAACCCAATTTTAGTACATTCCGAATTGTCTAAGATAAAAGGAAATAAAAAAATTAGTTAAAAAATACATGTTATGGTTATAATGGATTTAAAGAATATGCATCTGACTAAAAAAAAGTTTTTATATTCTTTTATAACACAACCGGTGAAATATTTTTGCGAGAATGATCAGTTTTGATCCTGAAGCTTTATTTAATCCACGAATACCTAAGCTTTCCGATCTATCTAACAGCATCTCCCACAGGAAAACAAAATGCCCGAAGCTATCTTCCCGTTCAAATTATAAAAAAAAAAATGAAAACGTATTTCGTATGAACTTATTTAATATATTAGCACAAATTTTAATATACAATAATATATTTTTAATAAAAAAAACACACAAAAAACAAAACACAGCTGCTAAATAAATTAAATTTACAAAATAATTTTAATTAACTGAGAGAAATTAAGAAAAATTAATTTTATTTGATATTCTGAATTACGTAGTTCAATGTGTTATACAAAATCTTATTGTAATGTGGTATAACACATAATGTGGTTATTTACAGTATAACACATCATCATTACTTTTTTGTACGAAGTAAAGGAAGTATTGTGATCGCAAAAAATTTCGGTTTTCAGATTTCAACGGAAATATCCATTTTGACCATCTCTGAATCAATTTTTATTAGTTTCGGGGTGACGTCTGTACGTACATATGTATCTCGCATAACTCAAAAAAGGTTAGCCGTTGAAAGTTGAAATTTTGGATTAAGGACTGTTGTAACATCTAGTCGTAGGCATCCCAGTTTGATTGCAATCGATTGAACCAAACGTGTCCAAAAAACCCAAAATCCAATTTTTTTTTGAGTTTGGACTTTTTCTTAACTACAATAATAAGCCCTCATTGAGAGCTTCTGAACGATATATCATAAGTGGTACCTATTTTCATTGGTTCCAGAATTATAGTAAATAAAATTTTAATTAATGAAATATATGGATCTTGCTAGGAGAAGGCACATCGGTTCGAATTCTACTTTATTTTATTTTTTTAAATTTAAATATACTAATTTATTACTTAAATTAAAATAATTAGCGACTTATCAGTATAATGTAACTATACCGGTAAATTTGTAGTCTTGAACAAACTCAGGTCGACTGCTCCTGAGACGTGGTTAATTGAAACCCAACCACCAAAGAACACCGATATCCACGATCTATTATTCAAAATTAGTAATTATTAACCTGTAACTGCAAAAAAGGTTTTACAATAAATTATATTTCAATAATATTAAAAAAAAAAATGAAATAAAACAGAAGTTATTAGTGAAATAAAATGTTATAATCTTTTACAAATGCATTTATGTAATTTAATAACCGTATAAGGAAATCATGTGGTGTCCACATAAATTTTTAAAAATTTTAATTTAAAAAATTTATGCTATCTCAAAATAATAAATATTTATATTTATATTATTCATAAAAAATTTTAACACTTTTTTTAAAATTCTTTTCCGGAAAATACAGCGAGAATAACTATATTAAATAAAGGGGAAAGTATGGTAATCACCGGGGAAAACCACACTATGGTACGTGTGGTAAGTAGGGTAAACACAGAATGGTAAGTATGGTGATCACATGGAAAAATGGGTTATCCAGTTTTTTGCAACTCTATACTATTTCTGGTCCAACTTGTCCATTTAGACCACTGATTCTCAAACCTTTTCGTCTACCGCCCACATTGAAAATCAAAAAGTACGTCGAAATTTTCCAGAGGTCGAATCATGGTACCTATTACAAATAGGTACCTTTCTTATGAAATCTACCTTTCTTTCTTTCTTTTTCTTGTTTAGCCTCCAGTAATTACCTTTCAGATGATACTTCAGAGGATAATATGTAGGAGTGTAAATGAAGTGTAGTCTTGTACAGTCTCAGTTCGACCATTCCTGAGATGTGTGGTTAATTGAAACCCAACCATCAAAGAACACCGGTATCCACGACCTAGTATTCAAATCCGTATAAAAGTAACTGTCATTTCTAGGACTTGAACGCTGGAACTCTCAACTTCAGAAACTGCTGATTTGGGAAGACGTGTTTAGTAGTAGACCAAGCTGCTGGTGGAGATATGAAATCTATCTAACATAAATCAAACTTTAAAGCTGTAATTACATATCTGTAATTAAATTTATTATTCTGCTGCTACTACAATCTAGTAGTACGTAATGAAACTATTATTTTGGTAACAAAATATTAATTTTATTTCAATAATTTGACTCGTTATTCTTTTTTTGAGGATTTTTTTTTTCATTTAAATTAACTAAAATATTCTTCTACTAGTACGAATGAAATGCAATACATTTAAATCATTTATTGATAAATAAATAAAACTGTAAACAAAAAAATAAAATTTTGAAAATAAATTGATTTTTCACACTTTTGATTTCCTCCATGAAATTAATTCATGAAATATAATACAGTATTTTATTTTTTTTACTTTGAATTAAAATAGGAAAAAATTTCAAAAATGATTTTTTTTTTATCCGACTACATGTCAATAGGAGGAGTGAAATGTAATGTATGTTTGTTCCCTTCTACAGCTTCAGTTATTCAAATAATTAAAACCAACGTTTTGGTTAGTCACAGGTTTCGGTCTGGAAATAATGTAGGGTAGGCTATACTAAATACTCTTACCGAAAGGGGGCGCTACGCTAGGAGAAACGACATTTAAAAATTACGCTATTATCAAATTTTAATGATGGTATTCTATAAAACGATAAAAATGTAACACCTTTTGCCTCTTTTAATTTTTTCGTAAAACATATTGTTTGAGATATAAACGAAAAATATGCTCATCAAAAGGAAGGAGTGCACCGCGGCTAGCCCTGCTTGTGTGCTGTACTGGTATGTTACTAATATGCGTTCACTGTATTGCTTTTAATGATAAAGTATGACAAGTTAGAACCTGTGAGATGTCCTCATCAAACACTCAGTTTAATTAAAAGAATAATTTTAATGAACAAACATTAATTTCTACTTAAATTACACGTTTCAAAAAAAAAAAATTATGCAAGTAAAGAATGGTAAAGTTATGGAAACAACAAAACACGTAAAATAGAATAGTTTATTAAAAAAAAAACCCGACTAATAATTCTGTACAAAATTTGAAAAAATAATTATGAAAAGCTAATACAAAATCTATAAAAAAGTTTTTCTTTATTTTCTTATAGCCATTTTTCCAGAAAACATCAAGTTAGTCTGAGATGTGAAATTTAATATTACTTCTACATTTTATCTTGTAGTCGGGCGACTGTTAAGATTATATGAGTTGGTGACTACAATTACCGCCACTTTGTTAAGACTAGTAGGACAAAAACCCGAATACGACATAAAATACAGAACTAATATTTAATTTCACATCACTCACTAACTTACTGTATCTTGAAAAAAAATGCCTCTAAGAAAACAGTCTAAGAATACTGGTTTGATGCAGCTCTCCAAGATTCCCTATCTAGCACTAGTCGTTTCATCGTTTCATTTCAGTATACCCTCTCCATCCTACATCCCTAACAATTTGTTTTATATATTCCAAACGTGGCCTGCCTACACAATCTTTTCTTTCTACCTGTCCTTCCAATATTAAAGCGACTATTCCAGGATGCCTTAATATGCGGCCTACAAGTCTGTCTCTTCTTTTAACTATATTTTTCCAAATGCTTTTTTCTTCATCTATTTGCCGCAATACCTCTTCATTTGTCACTTTATCTACCCATCTGATTTTTAACATTCTCCTATAGCACCACATTTCAAAAGCTTCTAATCTTTTCTTCTCAGATACTTCGATTGTCCAAGTTTCACTTCCATATAAAGCGATACTCCAAACATACACTTTCAAAAATCTTTTCCTGACATTTAAATTAATTTTTGACGTAAACAAATTATATTTCTTACTGAAGGCTCGTTTCGCTTGTGCTATTCGGCATTTTATATCGCTCCTGCTTCGTCCATCTTTAGTAATTCTACTTCCCAAATAACAAAATTCTTCTACCTCCATAATCTTTATTATTTATCTACATACATAAAAATGTAAATGTTCGTTTTCACCAAGTGTTTTTCACAGATTGCTTTGAAATTTTGACACAACCTTGCATTCGAATACGCGCGTTTTTTTATACACCTATTATTGATACAGCTAAGATGTATAAACATGCTTTTTAAAAAAAAAACAGCGCTATCTGTTGTACGTAAAAGGAACACACGCTAAACTAAATATTTTACGATTTCATTTCAATATTTCCGTTATGTGTCCGCTATATACCAAAAAAAAAAACCACTGGACCGATTTACGCGGAGGAAAAAAGGGAGAGAGGAAAAAATCGGAAAAGAGAAAGAACGAAAAAGGTAAAAGAGAAGAAGGGGAAAATGGAAATATTAAAAAGGGGAAAACAGAGAAAAGGAAAAACTTGAAAAGGAAACGGAAAGAGGAAAAGAGAAAAAGAGAAAAAATAAAGAGGAAAAGGGATAAGAGGAATTGAGAAAGTAAAATAAGAGAAACATAAATGGTTAAAGGAAGGGAAATTGGTAGGAAATGGGGTAAAGAGAAAGGGGATAATGACGGAAAGAGAAAGGGAATATGGTAAAAATGAAAATGGGAAAAAGCGAAACGGGAAAATTTAAATTGGGAAAAGGGAGGAAGGTAAAAGGGAAAGATTAAATTTTGTGAAGCTCCGTAATGATCATTTTGTTAATGTTTCATCAAACTTTCAATTGTGTTCATTTAATCTATACATATACTCAAATCTAGCGATAGCAAAACATTACCGGGTCTACTAGTAATCTTATATAAATATATAAGTAGGTTACCCGTCGCGGCCTTGAATTTTAAACATATTTATTGAATATTTTGGAGTGATGCTTTTGCTTATGTTGCTATGTTTAAAAGATGATGTCAGAAATAGATAATACTCCTGTTCTTATCACTCATAATCATCATTCATCATCATAGTTACTTGTGGCTCCCAAAAAAAAAGATTACCCTTTTTTACATCGAGTCCTCACAGACCCAGTGCTTTTAAAAATTTACTAATAAATACTAAAAATCGCATATTATTTACAGAATTTATTTTAATAAACACTTAAATTACAAATAACATAAATAATAATAATATAAAAAAAAACAAAAAAAAACATTAAATAACTAATAACAGGTAACAAAAAATGAATATAAATATTTTAGGTATAATATAAAATGGTTTAAAATTAATCCAAAAAAAATTCACATAGGATACAAAAGAGATAACTTTAAGTTTAAATTGCCTAGGATTTGCCGACGACTTAGTTTTATTAGCTAATAGTATCGCAGAAGCCAGAATACAAATAACAAGTTTAGAAGAACTTGCGAATAAAATTGGACTTAAAATTTCTTACAGAAAGACTAAAATGATGGCTATAGATTCTTTAGTTATTAATTCTATGAATATTAATGAAAACAAAGTAGAACTTGTAGAAAAAATTAAAATATCTTGGAGAGATCATTACTTGTAATTGTAACAAAAAACAAAATTGGACTGAAAGACTTAATAAATTATTTAAAGTGCTACAAGTAACCAAAAATACTTACGACAAAAAATCGCTCTCGATTAACACTAAAATTAGACATTACAAAACCGTGGTTAAACCAGTAATTACTTATACGAGCGAGACTTTATTTAGATTAAATCAGAAAAATAGGACTGAATCTTTGCTTAAAGTTAAACGCAGGATTCTTAGAATCTGCATAAACAAAAAATATAAACACGAAAATCAGTACTGATTATTGCCTAATAAATTTCTGTACGAAAACTTGGAATCCTTAATTGATACTGTGAAAAAGAAGCGAATTTCTTTCTGTGCACACTTGTTAAGATTATCGCAGGATAGGATTACTAAGAGGATTATCAATCGATTTTGATCTTTAAAAAATTCGCCATTATGGAGAAAAAAATTAAAGAAGACATGCAAGAATTAAATTTGACTTACGAAGATTTACGTAATAAATCCGAAAAATACAAATTTGTTATTAAAGATTCGAATACCGACTTTAAAGTAAGAACTTTTAATTATATAAAAAGAGTTTATTCAGAAGAGGATCGTAATACAAGATCATTAAGAATGACACTAAATATTGGGAGAAAGTAAAAGCTAAGAACTTAAAGGACAAAAGATCGGCAAAAAAGACTTGAATTATTCTGACTAAAGTGATCCTTTGCGGCCTTACAAGTAAAAAAAATAACTCATAAAAAATCACATGAATTATTTCTTAAATGTTTATAAACGATCGGTAGGAAGAAGAAACACGAACAAATAAGAGCCAGAAGAAATAACAACATTCATAATAAATTTAGATTAAATTAAAATTGGATTACGGTAGTAAAATTTATTAATAATTTAGTTTATAATTATAATTAATTCAATATCGATTGAACTTAAAACACAAATATTTTCGACACTAAATAAATCGATACTGAAAATACAATCGATTATTGATTTACACCCTTAAAAATAAAAATTTCGCAAAATCCTTTCTTAGTGCACGCTTACTTAAAGATATAAAGGTACCCTAAAAATGTCAAGTCTCTACCTATAATAGTTTTGGCTGTACGTTGATTATGAGTCAGTCTGTCAGGACATTCTCTTTTATATATATATATATATATATTAGAGGGGTCCTAATAGGGCAAAATTTTTGTCAAAAAACGTGCACCCCCTGATTTAAAAGTACTCTCAAAAACAAAATTTTTGACATGTTGATGAACCCTTTCCGTTCGAAAAACGTCATCCCCCACTCCACTTGAATTTTAAAGGGGATTTAACATGGGTTTTAGGTTATTTTCAAGTCGTGACGATATAGCGCTAGCATGTTTCATCACAAAACTTCAAAAATAACGTATATAAGGGTTTTGGGGTCGGAGAACACGAATTTGAAGTCAGAAACTTATTTTGACACATCACAACTGTCAAAATTGCTGTCGATCAATTGACAACTAGCGTTTTTATGAAAAAAAATCAATGCTCAACATTACAAAAATTGTCAATAAGGGTTTTCGGGGTCGGAGAATTGAATTTGAAGTGAAACATTGTTTTGACACATTAAAACTGTTGAAGTCGTTGTCAATTAAAAAAAATCTGAAGGATAGATTCAAAAAGATCAACTCTCATTTTATTTTAAAAATTTTATATTCATGTATATAATTATTCAAATAATGTTGTTAAAATTTTAAGATTTCTATTTCTATTATTATATTACATTACATATGTAATGTAATTATATACATTTGGATGTTTTTTGCGATGATAATTTACAATTTGTAGTATATATTGCAATTGACTTTCATCTCTAGTGAATTTACATCTAAATTCTTTCACCAACTTAACCATTAGACGACCTTTAGATTTTTAACACAATTCAAAGCAGCCAAATAATCTTCGTCTTCGCTTCACTTACATGGATCAATTTCTAGAAAGCTAGTCGCAAATTTGAATCGCTTAAAAAAATTCAAGGACTCCGTGTTGACAAAAAAGTCGATTTCTTTGTTTAACATTCGTTAACATTTTTAGTTTCGTAGCGTTTCGTGTGAGCAGGTTCGTTATCATAATCACAATCATCATCTGTCGCAGATAATAAATTTTCGAAAGTTTCACCCGAAATTGCTAGTTTTTCAACCATTTTCAGTTTTAATTCAGCTGAGATGTCTTCATCAAATAGAGCTAGCGTACCTAGCCAAAATGAGTTTTTTTAGTTCAAATTCGTGTTCTCAGACTCCAAAAACCCTAATTAACGTTGTTTGTAATGTCTAACATTGATTTTCCTTCATAAGAACGCTAGTTGTCAATTGATCGACAGCGATTTTGACAGTTACAATGTGTCAAAATAAGTTTTTGACTTCAAATTCGTGTTCTCCGACCCCAAAAACCCTTATATACGTTATTTTTGAAGTTTTGTGATAAAACATGCTAGCGCTATATCGTCACGACTTGAAAATAACCTAAAACCCATGTTAAATCCCCTTTAAAATTCAAGTGGAGTGGGGGATGACGTTTTTCGAACGGAAAGGGTTCATCAACGCGTCAAAAATTTTGTTTTTGAGAGTACTTTTAAATCAGGGGGTGCACGTTTTTTGACAAAAATTTTACCCTATTTGGACCACTCTAATAAATATATATATATATATATATATATATATATATATATATATATATATAAAATTGAATGTTTGTTTATTTTTTGTTCCGTTTGGGTTCCTATACCATTCATTCGATTGCGATGAAATTTTTCGTGATTTGTTGTGCGCACGTCCATGAAGGTTTCGGAATTAGTTTGGACCCGCTAGGTAGCGCTGGGGTCGAAATATTTCGAAAAATTTTATTTATGGTCCGATTTGGCTCGTATTCAGAATATATATTAGTTACGTGAAAAGAAAAAAAAATTGCGAAAAGGGAAGTAGGGATAAAGTTAAAAGGGAATGTGGTGAAGAGGGGAAGGAGTGAAGATTGAAAGAGGAGAAAAAAAGGATAGGTTAAATTTTGTGATTTTCCGAAATGTTCATTTTGTTAATGTTTTATTAGTCTTTCAATTGTGTTCATTTAATCTATATATATATATATATATATAGATTAAATAGTGTATATATATATATATATATATACACTATTTAATATATATATATATATATATTAATATATATTATTATATATTATATATTATTATATATATTATATATATTATATATATTATATATATATATATATATTATATATATATTATATATATTATTATATATATTATATATATTATATATATATATATATTATTATATTATTATATATATATTATTATATATTATATATTATTATATTAATATATATTATATATATATATATATATATATATATATAGTGTATATATATATACACACTCAAACGTAGCAATAGCGAAGCATTGCCCGGGTCTGCTAGATATTCTATAAAAATTATGTTTTTAATTCGTAGTAATTTTTTTTGTTTTTTATTAATTTTTTTGATTTACATTTTTATTGTACTGAAATTTAAAAAAAATTTCTTCAACAGAAGAAAAATTATGAACATGATAAAGACTACAATTTGTTTAATTTGTTTAAATGTTGCTTACTATAACGGTATTATAATTTGTTTAAATATTTTTGCTGATCACGATATATATATATATGATCAATTTAAAAGATAACTAGGGGAGATAATGCGGTTGAAATGCGGTGCACTTCAGTGCTGGTCTATTTTTTCCTTTTTCCATTACTCTCTCTCTGTAACGGACAAGTTGTAGCAGTGAATTAATGTCAGGAACGGTTAATAGCATTTCATCACAATATTTCCCTTCAATTATCATCTATAATGAATAGAGAGGATTACCTCATTTCTCATTGCATAATAAGTGTATTTTAAATAATTATTTCTTTGTTTAGTAGGCACTACTTGTATTAGTTGCTGCTGTTCATAAACTAATGAAGGGGATGCTTTATTAGGGATGGTAAGTCAAATGACCTAGTTCTATATATATATATACACATATACAAATTTAAAAGAATTAAAACGATGAAAACCATTTTTAATTATATTTTTATACACAAACCATTATATTAAGTTCAATATTAAATACTATAAATCAAGATTTATTTATTTAACTAATAAAAAAAATCGAATTAAAATAAATTTATATGCAACTAATAACTCAAGTAAAAATAAAAACCTATCTAATATTTTTGAACTAATGTTTTTTACTTAAAAACGAAGAAAACAAAATTATAGTGAATATTGAAAATTATCCTACGGATCGACAACGAGCAATTAAGACTTGAATGGAGTTAACTATTAACCAATCTAGTAATACTAGTCTTGACCGCTTATGCACTTACGTACTTGACTCCCAAAATCCCCAGTCATTACAACTTGTGGGAATATATATAACAAAGTGTTTATGTCCACCATTACCTGCTGATTTGGGTGAGCTGATAATCAGGATCATAGTTTCAGTAATAAAATACTGTTTGAAAACGCATTGGGGAAGAATTCACGGTCTTTCTCATGTTATCCGTACAGCAGATGGAGGCCTTATAGAACATTTATAACTTGGTTAGTGAAATAGTATTTAATTTATCTTGTAACTGTAATAAACTTATTACGAAACATATATGACTGAAATCAAGTCATTATTTATGACACACGTTGATTTAAAAAAAAAAAAGAAAAGAAAACATGAACTGTTACATACAATTAATTATGTGCAAACGATAAAATTATTAAAAATAATTTAATGTACGTATATGATTCATTAATTATTAAATAAATTTATTATTACGACATAATAGTTAATTTTATATTTTAATTCTAATCTAAAATTGAATAATAATTTTATCATTAAAAAATTGAATGAATTATTTTTTAATGAGGTATATTTTAATATAAAAAAATTTCCCAGTTGCCTGTTCTTTCTATATAAATTTCAAAATAATAATGGAATTTTAATTTTCACTACCTACGTTTATTTTGCCCGTTTTTATGCAGCTTGTTTACGGTTGTTTAGCTATATTAAAAAAAATGGTTTTATTTTCCCAAACTTTATAATGCTGTTGACATTCTCACTCTCTCTCTCTCGCACACACACACATACACACACACACACACACACACACACACACACACACACACACACACACACACACACATATACACACACACACACTTGTATATGTAAAATAAAAAAATGGTTCTTTGCACTATACTTATGAAATATCAGTCGTAATATTTTTTTTCATAAATTTCTGATGGTTTATATTTTTTCAAAGGGTAGATTATTTTTTTTGACTGCAATACTGTATTCAATCATTTCCCCTTAATTTAAAAAAAAGAAGAAGAAACATATATATATAAATGAAATTTCCACCGTCAATCTCCGTGGCAAAGTGGCAGTGTCTCGGCCTTTTATTGAGAAGTCCCGGGTTTGAATCCCAGTCAGATATGACATTTTTCTTACGGTAAAAATTCCGAGAAATTAAATCACATTTATTTTATTCTTCTATAATTTTTATACCATTAAATATTTTATTTTACTTATTTCGTTTGTATGAAAACCAAGTCTAATGCAGAATTACAGACAATTTAATATCTTTATAATTTTTTTTTTAAGGTTAAACTTTATCTCTAATACATGAATCTTTTAATCAGAATATTCATTTACAATTATACAGAGTGTTTCTAAAATGATGGGCTGGCTACAATTTTTCGGATTCTACGTGTAAATATAATAAAAAATATCCTTAAGAAAAAATGGCAATTTCTCCTTCGTTCTCCCCCGTCAAGTTTGGATAGACGAATCACATTCATATTTCGGTAGGCGTCTTTGTAAAAAAGTTTTAAAATTATAAAAAAATCAGGACTTAAATACCTTCACAAATTACAAAACGGCTCTCATGTTTATTTATCAATCCGTTACATCTCCATAAATAATAATTTTACAAAAATTTATGTTATTTTCTAAAATATTAAGCCTTTTATTTTTAACAAAATGACATTTTATTTTTACAAATAGTCAAGTTATGCGAGAAAATTGATGTTGTAATTTTGTGTCATAATTATTAGGTCTATTATTGTGAGAAAATTTTTACTTAATCTGATACTAATTTACAATACTAGAATTAATAATAAATAAAATAATTAATATTTCATAGAATTGAACGTAGAGTGGAGGACATGAAAACAGACACATAAGGATCTGAAAAGCAAAAATATGTTGAAATTTTCCGGAAGTCGAATCATGGTACCCATTATAACAGGTAGCTTTTTTTAAATGAAATCAACCTAATTGTACTTAGGTATGATTATACAGAAACGTTTAAAAAAAAAAAATAAGGAATATAAGTAAAAAATAATTTAAAACTGATCAAAAAGGACAAATTTCCTAGAATAGAGAAAAACTGCAATTTTAAAAGTCAGTTAAAGTAAATTTAAATCGCAGTTTAGAAAATAGATGCAAATTTAAAAGTAATAAAATAATAATAAAGTAAAATTTATTCATTATTTTATTACGGAAATAATAAATGTAATTTAAATTACTCAAAATTCATAATTTTACATTTTAAAATTTATTTAAATATTGCGAAAAGAATAAAAGTTTCGATGTTTGTTAATACCAGAAAAATAACTGATTTTACTTCAATAAATCAAAGGTAGGCAAATCAAGTAGGTAGGTAATCAAATTGTAGACCTATGTCTACAATTTTAATAATTTAGTAATTTTTTGTTTCTTCTATGTAAATAAAATTGTAAATGTTCGTTTGTTCAAAATCTTAAATCTCCGAAAATTCTTCATCGATTACTTTGAAATTTTCACATAACGTAGCATACGAATAAGCGCGTGTTTTTGTATACCTAAGTTGTCACACCTGTGACAGGTAAAAACATGCATTTTTTTAAAAACAGCGCTATATGTTGGACGTAAAAGCAACATACGCTATACTAAATATATTACGATTACATTTCAATATTTCCCATATATGTGTCTGCTATAGACAAAAAAACTAGTGGACCGATTTACATGCGGGGAAAAGGGAGAAAGGGAAAAATCGAAAAAGGGAAAGAGGGAAAAATTAAAAAAGGGAAGAAGGGGAATATAGGAAAAAAAAAAAAAATAAAGGGAAATCCGAAGGAAAATGGGGGAATGAGGAAAAGGAAAGGGGAAAACGGGGAAATGAAATATGATAAAAATTAAAACGGGAAAAGGAAATGGGAAAAGGGAAAAAGGAAAAAGGGAATAAGGTTAAAAGAGAAAGATTAAATTTTGTGAAGTTCTGTAATGTTCATTTTGTTAATGTTTTATCAAACTTTTCAACTGAGTTCATTTAATCTATATATACTCAAATTTAGCGACAGTGAAGCATTGCCGGATCTGCTAGTTTTTATATATATAAAGATAATAAGCTTTTTTGAAACAACAGATCTTTTTTTATAAGAAAAAAAGATGTGTTCGCAAAAGCTGAAAATCTCTGAAAAAAAAATAATCAAGTAGATAACAAAAAAAAAAAAAAGATAAAGAAAATAAGTGAAAATATTTTCTAATTAAAATGTCAACAAAATTTATTATATTCTGTTATTGAATTTTATAAATTCAATTTCCGTATTGATCAAATTTAAAAAAAAAAATCTTGTTAGTTGCTAAGTTTTTATAAGATAAAACAACAATGTTTTACTTTAAACCTCAATCAATCGCTTATTTTGTCATCGTTATTAAACGTTTATTTCTGTCACAATATTTAGCGTACATTAAGCCAGACAACGAAAAACGTTTTATGTAATACAATAAGTTACTTTAATCTTAGGGAAAGGTTTTTTATACGTCAGTCTCTTCAATATTTAATAAATTACCTTATATCCTAAGAGAATTTTTAATTAAATTCTTTATAACTAAATTAAAATACTAATATTTTATAAAAAAAAAAGAAGAAAATTCCTTAACCTCATTTATTTATTTTTACGTGGTTGCATCATATTATTATTTTTATTAATGAATGTGGAATTAATATCATTAATCATTTTTATTTATTACATTATAATGTATATCTGATCAATTTTCCTATAGTGTGATACTTTCAGGTTTTTTTTTTGCGAAAAACGCTTTTGCGTTGTCATCGCCCGGGAAAAAACTATAACAAAAAAGTTCCTTTTCAGATATCAAAAATATTAAGATAAAACTAAAATGAAAACTATGATAATAAAAGAAACGTACCACCAGGATAAAATATACAACACGAATAACAAAATAAAATCAAAATTTATGATTAGTTAACATTAAATTTTATGAAGTGAAGTAGTTAAACATTCTTATCATTCCCTAGGATGCGGTGAATGTCCCTCGACAATTTAAATTTTTGACGCAATCGACAAAGGACCACTCCTCTTGTTGAATTTTTCTGCATGAAGAGTTCCATGGTAACACCGTCTTTGATGTGTCGGAGTTTATTATCCACTGTTGCGATCCAGTCACCTTGCCATCTTCTTGGAAGAGTATGTTTAATAGAATTAATAAAAGCGGTAATAGCAACACAAGTGGTGAAAGACGGTTAGTTATACGCGTTTTTAACAATAGAATCCGCACGTTATTTACGCGTGATTTCCACATGGTTAGGGATCCAGCAGAAACTCACTTGTATGTTGTAACGATTCAACTCAACGATTGTATTATGAATTTCGGTGACAATAGGATGTCTAGAATATAAATCATCTAAAGCTTGGACTACACGAATCGTTACAAATAAGTGATATGACGATGTTTTGACTTAATGACATTCAAAGCCACTGATTTGCTTGGAATTTCTCCCGGTACCACCCCATTCGGTCGCCCTAAAGCATAAGACCGAATGTCTGTGCCGCAAACTGCTACTGAGCCTCGAAACGGTTTAGCAACCAGTGTCCTAAATAGCTCCTAACACAGCGTGAGCGGACTAAGAGCAGTGCCATACACCATCGGCTTACGTTTCCCAACCGCTCACTTGTCATATATTTACTAAAATAGGTAGGCGCACCCCATCAACTACTAAAAATATATATGACATCCGTAAATTAAAATTTAATTTGTTAAGACAATTCGCTGCCACGCCTAGGTCGCTGAATGCCAGCAAGTAACTGTCCACAATATTAAAGCGCTTGGTATCCTAATCGACTGGTGGTCAGCTATACATCTCAATATTAGCTTTCCACAGCAGTGCGTTAGGAGTCTTTCCCTTGATGCCGATTGAACATAGCAACCGCATAAAGGAACTCCCACACGGTCCGACAATGCGACTCTCGGCACACTGACTCGCCGTTTGTGAGTGGCTAATTTTCCCCTTGACCTCTCTAACTTCCATGGTGGCACGGTCTCTGGCCCCCCCACCCACCAAGAGCAGCCAACTCTATTCAAATTCATTCTAATAGCGTACAGTTCAGTATTATAGATACTTATAATACCAAGAAGTCATTCACCACAAAAGCGCAACAAACGGGATCATTCTACTTCGACCCGTATGTTTATATTTTTACTATTGCGTCTGGGTTTGTCTTTGATTATGAGTGTTTAATTGATTATTACATATAACTGAAATTTTTGGGATGTTGTCTCCACGGAGGTATGTTTTGGAGGAGTCCCTTTTTAAAACTGTGGAATGGCACTTCCATCATTCTTAACAAGATTTCTAATAAATATACCTGATTTAAATAAAATATTCATAAATAATTTATATTAAAGTAGTAAAAATTTCTAAAAGTTTACAAAATACTATTGTATTTGTAATGAAAATCTTTCTGAAAATGTATTTATTTCATTTGTTTTCCATGTATTGGTAATCCAATTTTTATTAATTTAACTAATTAATTAATAGATTTCATCCATTTTATACAATTCCGTCCTTTTACCTGTTTTTTTCTTCTTAAAGTTTAATTTTTCTAAGAGATGTTAGAAAAAATCTCAAGAACCGCTAAACTAATCGTTTTTGAACAGTAGCTTCATTATGTAATCCGAAGTGTCATAGGCTATATTAAGCCTAACACTTAAGCCTAACACTTAACAATTTTTCGTTTATTGTTTAAAAAATTGTTTATTAAAATGTGTAAATAATGAATAATTCGTTACGGTACTGCATTTATCGTTTGAGCCGCTAAATTCTCATTCTCCTTTCTTTTGGCGAGCCGCTCCCAAGATATTTTTCACTAAATAGATGCGTATAAAAATGAAGTTTGTTTGTATGGTATCGCATAACGCGAGAGCCAACCAACCGATTGCTTTCAGATTTTTAGAATACATTCGTGTTATTTCGTTGGAAGATTTTAAACCATAAACCGAGGCCCTAACTCCCTTAAAGGTTATGATATTAAAAATATTCATTATAAAAAAGAATAATTAAACCGTTTATTTATTATTATATTTCTGCCATCATGAGAAAGAAAAATAAATTATGAGATTTTCGTCTTCAAAGGTGTGTGTACTTTATTTTACCATGGTTATTACTTTTTTTATTTATTTAATGAGATGTGCGGGCATCGACGCTATGATCATTTATGGCCAAATGGAAATTTTTGGTGTATGAAAGTGCCATCCCTGACCGGGATTCAAACCCAGGAACTCCGGATGATAAACTGAGGCACTGCCACTCGTGCCAGCAGAGTTATTATTATTCTGTCTTCTGTAATTTAGTTTCTTTTTCAGGTTTCTATAAAGCCTGAATAAATTAACTGCTATTTATCAGTATTATTCTCAAAACTATGGGGATAACGAACAGTGCTGGGTTCCAGAGGGCGGAGCTCTCCGGGTAGAAAGGAATGGCGACTGAAGCGATTTTTGCGACACTGGCCTAGGCCTGGTGACCGCGGGAGACCTCTGAGTTGGCTCCGGGGTTCGGCTGGGCTCGGACGGACCAGGTTCTGGCTAGACGATGAGGTCGTAGACACTCCTTTCCCGCGTCCGATGGTGACCCGTGAGGTAAATATACTGTAGTGTTCGATTATCTCAGATGTTTGTTTACGTGATTGGATGTGAATGGCTTTGAAGTGATGTGTGCGGCGTGAGGTACATTTTCTGACTGATGATTGTATGTCGTGAAGTGTGTGGTGAGATTTTAGTCTGATGTTTGGTATCTTGTGGGTGTAAAGTACGTATCTGTTGACTGTGTTGTCTGAATGTGTGTGAGGGCGTATTCCACAGTTCCTGAAGTAATGCACAGCAGTTGTACCAGGAAGGGTGGGCAACCAGAGGTGGAGTTTAGTCGGTAGTGCGCAGGAACAAATACGCATTTAATAACATCTTGCGGAACCTGTTAGCGAGCCCGACATTGCCCAGGTGCCTTTAAATGGGGTACCTCCACCTCTTGGAAGCTAGACAGGCCGGGTAGTTAAATATAAAATTTAATAAATGTAGTTTTTACAATATTTTAGGAGATATAAAATGAAATATCTATTCCGTACACATTTAATAACAAAAAAAAGCTGAAAACCAAGTCATACTTTCGAGGTATTGGTTATTTACTTTTATAAAGTGGAAAAATAATGTTACCTTGGATTTTTTCTTTGGGTGGGGGTAATTTAAGATGACGTTCTATTGTAAAATTATCATTATATGAGTAAATAAATCAACAAATTTAAATAAATGTTAACACATTTATATACGTACGTACGAACATTACATCTACTTATTTTTTTTTTGGGGGTCTGGGTCATGAAACGTCGATAAATGTACAAAAACTCATACCCTAAATTTTTGTTGATTACAATACTTTCCTTCTTTCACCACATCTCTAAAACTATGATACCAGGGAAAAACATATCTCAAAACATCTAGAAATAAAAAAAAAAAATTGTGGAAAGGAAAAATTAAAACAAAAATATGGTGTCATAAACATAAATTTATTATTTTTTATAAAAATATTTATTATATATTTTTCTTAACTGTGATATAAAATTCATAGCTATTTAGCGATACGTGAAAACAAAGGTTTAAAAGAAAAAGCATGCCTTTAAGTAAGCTCATTTTGGTATCATTACCTGATTTTTTTATACAATCCACTCTACATCTATATATATATATATATATATATATAGAGAGAGAGAGAGAGAGAGAGATAAAAGTAAAACTTGAGGAAAAAGTAGAAAAATTCAGAATGAGCGTGAAACCCTTATCAGGTACTGTTATATACACCCGTAGTATATACTAGACACAATGTGTAGTGTTGTCGACATCAAGTACAACCTCAACACACCGCCCTTATCCAACTACCAGCACAACTCCGTTACCACTCAGCCTTTCAACCTCACTAATGAACACGCAAGTATATATAGTTAAGTGTAATTTTCATCGTACCTAACCTTAATTTTAATGTTACAAGAATAGAATAAGAAAATAAAACATATATTACTATTATTATTTTATTAAAAATAATGTTTTATTATAATAAATAAAAATGTAATATATTAAAATGTACAAGTAGAACAAAAAATAGTCGTTTGGATGTTTCGTTTTATTAAAAGATCTCTAAAGATATGCTGCAATGAACTGTGATTACGACGTAAATGTTAAAATCCTTAGTAATTGATCGAGTTATCTATGCATTAAATTGTCTATAAATAAATTTACGTAAGGGTCATCGAAAAAATTTGTAGCAGTTTAAAAGAATAGTATCTAAGAAACGACTAAAGATAATCAAACAAGCATTTTTTAAAAAAATCATCAGCTCATAGAGTTTTTTTTATATGTGTTACAGTGTTTCAATATAAGCTACGTCGGTCGATTTGTAAACATCCAACCGATAATCGACTTTTGCTCAGGTCCTCTGGATCATCGTAGGCATAACCGTGGCAATAGCAGCGGTTGTTTTAAATGTTATACATCCCTGATTTGTTCACAGTAGACAATGTTTTAACCTATCCCCATAGAAAAAAGTCAAGAGGTGTCAAATCAGGGATTCTCGGAGACCAAAGACAGGACCGGCCCTACCGATCAAACGATAAGGGAATCTTTCATTTACAGCGCGTCAAACGACTAGGCTAAAGGTTGGGGGCGCACCATCTTGTTGAAATATTATAGCATCGTTACTTTCTTGTTCAATTTGGACAACTTGCAGCTGTAGCATGTCTAAATAAACATTACCCTTGATAGTAGGCTCATGAAAAAATAATAGGCCAATCACAGGATCGGATATCAAACCTCATCACGTGTTTACTTTTGGCAACCAGCAACAACATGGAGTATGTAAACATAACACGTCATAAAAATATTTCGCCATCGTGAATGTTATTAAGCGTTTTACTTGCGAAATCATCACATTTAGGACGATCCGTTTGTTTAACTTGAGGTTTAGGCTGAATTTTGTAAAAATAAAGGCGTAAACGTTTTTGCAAAACATTTTGAAGTTATTTTTGAAATTCCTAACTGTAAAATTTGTCTAGAAATTGATTTTTAAGCTTTTTAAACAACTTTTACGTATAGGGTCAACTGTATTGTTACTCGTTTTGTGCCGTCCGGGAGACGTTTTCACTTCCACGTTGCCAGATTCCTTAAACTGCTTGTACTATTGTCTAATGCTCTTTGTACGAGGGTGTTCATAACTACAAAAACGACGGAAACGCCGTTGAACAGTTATAAGTGATTTATACTCCTCTTACCACCAAACGCACTATGCTTTCTGCTGAACTATCGCTATCAGACTGACTGGCATTGGCGCAGAGGAGTTGTGCGCATCTGCTCCAGGTCACGTCTAAAAACAATTTTATAGTATCCTGATTATTTTGCAGTTCAAGTTAATACTTTATCTCAATCACATAGGATATATGATTTTTTTCATTGCTTCAATCTTTTTTGATGACATCGTATTATTCTTATTTTGTTACTGTAATAACAAGACATTATTTCTAATAGGACAATAATAGTAGGCTAGGTAAGAGGAAGGTCAGAAGTAGGTTAGTGTAGGTGAGGAAGCGATTGATAGATTATATAAACTGGTGTGTAATATTTATGAAAAAGGGGAAGTTCCGTCAGACTTCAAAAAAAGTGTTATAATCATGATATCAAAGAAAGCAGGGGCAAATAAATGTGAAGAAAGCAGAACAATTAGTTTAACTAGTCATGCATCAAGAATCTTAACTAGAATTCTATACAGAAGAATTGAGAGGAGAGTGGAGGAAGTGTTAGAAGAAGACCAATTTAGTTTCAGGAAAAGTATAGGGACAAGGGAAGCAATTTTAGGCCTCATATTAATAGTAGAAAGAAGATTAAAGAAAAAGAAACCAACATACTTGGCATTTATAAACCTACAAAAGGCATTCAATAACGTAGACGGGAATAAAATGTTCAGCATTTAAAAAAAATTAGGATTCAAATACAGAGATAGTAGAATAATTACTAACATTTACAGGAACCAAACAGCAACAGTAATAATTGAAGAACATAAGAAAGAAACCGTAATAAGAAAGGGAGTCCGAAAAGGATGTTCCCTATCCCCGTTACTTTTTAATCTTTACATAGCACTAACAGTTAATGTTAAAGAACAATTTAGATTCGGAGTAACAGTACAAGGTGAAAAGATAACGATGCTACGATTTGCTGATGATATAGTAATTCTAGGTGAGAGTAAAAAGGATTTAGAAGAAACAATGAACGACATGGATGAAGTCTTACGCAAGAACTACCGCATGAAAAAAAAAAACAAGAACAAAACAAAAGTAATGAAATGTAGTAGAAATAACAAAGATGAACCACTGAATGTGAAAATAGGAGGAGAAAAGATTACGGAGGTAGAAGAATTTTGTTATTGGGGAAATAGAATTACTAAAGATGGACGAAGCAGGAGCGATATAAAATGACGAATAGCACCGGCAAAACGAGCCTTCAGTCAGAAATATAATTTGTTTACATCACAAATTAATTTAAATATCAGGAAAAGATTTTTGAAAGTATTGTTTGGAATGTGGCTTAATATGGAAGTGAAATTTGGACGATCGGGGTATCTGAAAAGAAAAGATTAGAAACTTTTGAAATGTGGTGCCATAGGAAAATGTTAAAAATCAGATGGGTGGATAAAGTGACAAATGAAGAGGTGTTGCTGCAAATAGATGAAGAAAGTAGCATTTGGAAAAATATAGCTAAAAGAAGAGACAGACTTAAAGAGACAGGCCATATATTAAGGCATCCTGGAATAGTCGCTTTAATATTGGAGGACAGATAGAAGGAAAAAATTGTGTAGGCCGGCAACGTTTGGAATATGTAAAATAAATTGTTAAGGATGTAGGATGTAGGGGGTATACCGAAATGAAACGACTAGCACTAGATAGGGAATCTTGGAGAGCTGCATCAAACCAGTCAAATGACTGAAGACAAAAAAAATTATATATATTTTTAAATCTAGCAATTGCTAAGCATTGCCAGCCACGTCTGATAGTGTATATATATATATATATATGTGTTTGTGTGTGTGTATGTATAGAAAAGATATAAAAAAAATTATAACCAGTATTAAGGCAGATCTCAACGTTTGAGTAAGAAAATATGCACATTTTGACGAGTCATTTTTGACACGATAATATTGGTTGCCTTTTTTAAATTCAATAATAGTTAAAACATTAAAAATAAACAATAATAACAGACAAAATGTATTATTATTATCACCAACCCTATATCAAATTCTTTGTATAATATTTTAAATATAACATCTTTATATATTATAAAACTGCATTTCTTTTTCTTGTAAAAGAAAATTATAAAAAAGTTCACAATAGATCAAGTTAACCGTAAATAATACACAATTCTAAGGGAAGTTTTTCAATATCCGCTGCATCGTATTTCTTTATTTGAAAAGATTGCTTACTATTCTGGTCAACGCTTTTCAAATAAAGTTTCTCAAAATTAAAAAAAAAAAAAAAATTACAATAATGAGAGATATTTTTACAAAGATTTCGAATTTTAAACTTTATTTTTTCAAAAAAAAAAAAAAAATGTTTAATTGTGTTAAGGAATTCGTAGAAAGAATGACAAAGAGTGAGAGAGAATGATTGAGTGAGCGGAAGAAAGAGAGAAAACGACTGCCAGTCTTTTATCTTTGTTTTATTAATTATACTAGTGTTATAAAATAAAAACAGGCTAAATGGTTGGTTATTTTCGATTTAGACGAGCACATTATTTTATTACTTTATACAATGACATACGTAAAGAGTCCCAGGTATGGCAAGGAAAACACAGTTTAGCAAGACAACTAACAACACAATGCATCTTAATTAAAAAAAAAAAAGAAGTTACGCTGTACCTAATGATTATTGATGTAAACTCATTGGAGAACGCTAAATAAACCATTTTCAAAAGATTTTATTTAAAATCTAAAATTGTATAATCATTTAGCTTAAAAAAAAAAAGCTGATTGAAAATTTGTAATCATTTCTTAGTGATGGTTATTTATTCATATACAGTAAAAACAAAATTATATGTTTAAAAAGTTTCGTATGATTTTTAGTTCCTTGTACTACGCAAAGGAAATATTGTAATCGCGAAAAATTTCGGTTTTTAGATTTCAATGGAAATATCCATTTTGACAATCCCTGAATCCATTTTGACTTTTGGTGTCACATTTGTACATACGTATGTATCTCATAAACGATTAGCTGTAAAATCATCAAATTTTGAAATCATGAAAATCAATCATCAGGAGGAAAAATCATGATCACAATCATTTGGGTTGGAAAAGGCTCGGTATTTGTTAGTTTTAAAGATCAGCGCTTACAACTGTGACATAATTATGTCACAGTGAAACCACAGTCAAGTGAAACAAGTAGTGGTGAAATAAGCCCTGGATCTCTGCGCAAGGGCATCTTTCAGCTTCAGGATAACGCCCAGCCTCACACAGATCAGGTAACCAGATCAAGAAACCATTAAAAAAATTGTACCGGAAAGTATTATCTCACCCCTCGATATAATCATTCGATCAAATTGTCCATTCAAGGAGGCGATAGACGATAAAATGTTTAAAGGCAATCAAAACAAAATTTTTAAATCTGCTTCGACATTAAGAAAAATCTCTTTTCAGCAGGCATAAGCTGATTCAAAGATGGGATAATGTATTAATGTTGTTAGAGAGTATGTTGAAAAGTAAAAGAAATTTCGTGTTGATTAAACTGTAATATCTTCAGAAAAATTTGTCTCTTGAATTATTAAATGATCTTCATATTTTTTATTTTATTTTTATATTTCTTAATTATTTTTTTCTTTTTCATCCATATTTACCTGTTACTCAGGGTTTCCACCGGATTATAAAATTCGTTTTTCCTGACTTTTCCTTACATAGCTTCCTAACTCATGGCTTATTTTTTATTATTCAGTATTACATTTATTTTTTAATGATGATTTTGCATCATAAATTGTATACATTTAAAATTAGGGCATTTTTTTGTTGTAAATAGTTTCAGTAAAAAAATAGTTTCATTACAAAGTAAGAAAAAAAAAATCTGATGTGGACACCACATGACTTCCTTGTATTATTATTATTGAATTATTATTCATCGTAAAAGTTTTTATGAGAGGTAAATAATAATTGATAAATCAATATTTTTAAATTAAAAAAAAAGGAGATGAAGTATAATTCAAACCGATGTGCCCTCCGCTTGTAAGATCAAAATATTTCATTAATTAAAATTTTATCTGTCCATAACTCTGGAATCAATGAAAATAAATACCACTTATGATATATCTTTGAAAAGCTCTCAATGAGGGCTTACTGCAGTTAAGAAAAAGTAAAAAATCCAATTTTTTGGGATTTTGGGGTTTTTGAACACTTTTTGTCCAGTCGATTACAATTAAAAAGGGAAAGTGCACAACTAGATATTACAACAGTCCTAAATCCAAAATTTCAACATTCTACGGCTAATCGTTTTTGAATTATGCCAGATGCATACCTACGTACGTACAGACATCATTAAAATAATAAAATTCATAGAATTTTAGTGTTACTATTTTTATGAATAAACTTAAGCTAACAAAACAGGGATATTTAGTTTTTGAGACAGTTGTCTTGATTGTTGAATTATTTCTCATGAATTTAAACATTAGGTTTAATTTATTAAATTTCTGGTTAAAATTTCTTCTATAAGAATCGTATGATTGATTATGTATTATATTTTTATAATCATAATGATTTTTAATCTTAATTATAGCTTCATTACGTTTAGAGATCTTCTTAATTTGGATAATGGTAATCTTTTTAATTAAATACAAATTTTATTCAACATTCGATTGCATGGTAATAAAATTAAGTAGTAAAACTTTACGTTCCTTAGGATTAACGTTCTCAAAACATCTAGGACGCTTATAGTTGCAGTTTTCCTCCGCTTTCATAAGAATATAACTTCAATTTCTTCATTACATCTTGCGTCCTAACTGTTATATTTTTCTTTTTGTTACTCCTCTTTATTTCAACAAATTAACTACTTTTCCACTGTTCAAATTAGAATCATTACAAATAATTGTAATTTAAAAAAAAAAGTAATAAAGAGAAAAGATAAAGGTAGATGTAAAGGGAATTCACTCAATATATCAAATATTAAAGGCGGACTGAACAGAATAGATTGGTTAATGGAAGGATATCTAATGATATTAATGTTTATTCTGTTAAATCCCTTGACGTTTTAGCTTATTAATATTTTTAAAACAAATTATAACCCGTGAAAATCCTTATATTTCACGTTGAAAAAAATTTAATAATTGAACAATTATAAACAGATAGATAGTACTGTAATCGAGACGCTGTTGAGAGAAACGGGGTAACCTGGAGTTAAAGTCTTACAGGGACAGTTCTGCTCATCAGGGTGGTTCACTGAGATCGTCCCCTGTCCGTGATCGTACTCCCTGAGTTCGTGGGTAATAAAAAACAGACCGAGACCCGGCTGGCTCCCTCCCTAGCGAGGGGGTACGGTTAGAGGCAGGAATATGAAAGACCCAGTCCCGGCCTACTAGATGAACGATCCCCGTGGGGAACGGCATAGTCGGGTCCCGTGAGGTCTCGGTAGGTTAGAGGTAAAGGCAACCTCTGAGGGTGTGTACTGCATTAGCTGGTCCACCCTCCTAGGTATGGGAAAAAAAGATAGTAACTGTAATGTCCGATTTAAAAAAAAAATTGTGATATTCCTTGTTTTTTTTCCCTCTGACCTCTCAATTTATATTATGTTATAAAAATTGGTACAACTAGCTTAGCAGATTTAGGTATTTAAATATGCATATTTAAATACCTAATACTGCTTAAAAAATTACAACTCTCAAGTTTAATTAAATAAAATAATTAGAAAAAAAAATTGTTTAACCCCATTATTTTTTTATTTTTTTCAAGTTATACTTCTTTTGGCGCGTTAGGAGAAACTAATCAGAGTATATTTTCAACCTGTTACGAAGTTGCGCGCGCCGATGTAACACACCATGAAGATTTGCGCAGACCCAAGTGAATCAGTTTGCTTGCACATGAGTGTAGTGACTAATTCGGTCAGTCGTTCAATGCCATTAAGTGACTAGCACGTGTTGTAAACATAACAGACATTGAATCGTAATAAATATATATTTATATACACGGATTTCTGAAGACGGATATTTTAAACTGTGAATATTGTTGTTCATATTCACAAAACTTTATTTATATTGCAGCATATATTTATTTATGTATTTTTTTTAATGAAAATTGTGTATCAGGATTTGAGGTTATATTTATCGAAGTGTTATTTTTTGAGTAAAATTATATTTTTAATGACACAGAAAATAGAAAACATCAGATAAATTCTTGATTTTGCATAAATAATTTTAAATTTACCAAAAAAAAAATTCTTGATAAAATACACAATTATAAAATAAAACTATTTGTACCATATTTTTCATATCATCAGCCACTGATATCCCTCGTGCCTATTTAAACGTCATCCGAAGAATTAATGGAACTAAAGTAATCGAAATATATTCGATGAACTTTGTTTTATATGACAACAAATATAACAATACTTTTTAAACTGTATAAAATAAATATTATTTATTTTAATTTAAGTGTTTATTCAAACTTTTATTCATGGTACTTAATGTCACCTATCGATCGTTTGACTCAGTTCAAATTTATCTGAATGCATAAAAGAATTCTATTTTTATTCACGCCATAAAAATATAACTTCTTAGGTGTGTAGATAAGTATACACGACATTTTTTTCATATATATTTCTCAACAGATATTAAAATATAGGGTTGATATTAAAGTATATTAAACTGCTTCTACTAGGTGTAAAAAAATAAGCGAATCTACCAAGTTACAAAATTATTATTTTAACATGCCATTAAACCTAGCCAACAGGACCAACAACGTAGAATACAAGAAAGCGAGAAACGTAGATAAGATTTTAGATTGGAGGACGAAAGAGCCGCATGGCAGACATAGGCACCATCTTGACCAAAAAGGAGTTGACAAAACAGTCCAAACAGCTTGCATAGGGAAAGTTACATTCCGAGACGGAGTGGTTTATATGTACCACACAGGATCAAGTAGTAGCAACAAGAAGTTTTAAGAAATTTGTTTTTAAAGAAACAACAGATGTAGGCTATGTGTGCTATATAATGAAACAATAGAAAATATAATCACTGGCTACCCGATTCCAGCTCCGGCAGAGTAAGCCAGGAGAAATAAGAACGTTGCGAAACTTGTACAGATAGAATTGTGTAACAGATACAAGTTAAAGTTTCAGAATAAGCCCTACTATATTTACGAACCAACCTCCATTTTGGAGAACAACAGTGTAAAAATTCTCTGGAAGCAGGAAATTATAACAGCAAAACCCATCAACTGTAATAAGCCAGATATAGTAGTAGTTGACAAAATGGAAGAAGTAAGTTACCTGATAGACGTAGCCATCCCATCAAGTAACATCAACATTAAACACAATGAAAAGCTGCAGAAATATACAGATCTGGCTTTTGATTTTAAGAACTGTGGAATCAAAAAGAGGTTTATATAATCTCAATAATTATATATGCGGAGGGAGTAATACCATTTACTTTGCATAACAGTCTTGAAAATTTGAAGATTCACTGGAAGACCCACGCGCTAATGCAAAGGAGCGTGATAATTGACACCTGCCACGTTACCTTTTCTTTTTTTTTTTTTTTTTTCCCCTACTCTCCCCGACCGGATATCCAATTAAGTATACTCAGTCGGGGAGAGTGTCCTTTTACTCTCAAAGGAGGCGTCCCCCACCCGCCGGCTATACGTCCGGCACGGCAGGTTGGCCTCCCCGGTCTCGGATCTTTTGTTTTACATTGCCTGCCTCTAATCCCCCGCTTTAGAGCCAAGGTCCGGCTATGCCGTCCCCCAGCGCCTCAGCAGGGAACCGGGACTCGGTCTTTACGCCTTTGGCCTCTAATCGACAGCGCCGACCCCACAAAGAGCCTAGGCTCCCGCAGGGACGACCCCGCCGACCGGGACTTGGTCTTTTATTTTAACCCAAACTCAAACTCCCCTGGAGTTCACCCCCTTCTCAGGTACCCGCACACCAAGGCGTACAGGCCCTCCATGGAGTGACTGTCCGCCCTACCCTACTGTTTATACTCCCATTCTTCTGTCTTCATCCTCTTTGGCCCGCAGGACCTCCCCGGCGAACCTGCGGAACCATTCCCAGTTCTCATTGTTGTACCCTAACCAGTTTATGAGATTTTCTGGTGTAAGACCATTAATTACTATTTGACCTCTGTTAACGGCCCATCTTGGACATATGAACAACGTATGTTCGGCATAGTCGTTCTCTGGACAATAGATGCACTGCGGGGTGGCTCTCTTCCCGATCCTATACAGATACTGACCGAAAGAGCCGTGCCCCGTCAGTAATTGTGTCATGTAAAAATTGACATCTCCGAGTCTATTGTTATTCCAGGTTTTAATATTAGGGATTAGGCGTCTGGTCCATTCTCCCACTCTGGACCCTGTCCACTCTTCTTGCCATTCTTGTTCTATAATCCCTTCCATCTCTTCTTTCGACATACCGCCGTGTCTGAGGGTTCTGGCTTTTATCTGAAGGTCTATGGGTAGGACCCCGGTCAGTACGCACAGCGCGTAATACGATACCGTACAGTAACTAGCAGCTACACGCAGCAATGCCAGTCTATGGACACTTCTCAACTTCTTTTTATTTCGCTGTATGTTCATTGCCGCCCCACATATGGGAGCCGCATACAGTACCGTCGAAGTGATAGCCGTGGTTGGTTATCAATCTTCGAATAACCATTTTAGGTGTGCCGTGGAAGTGCCACGTTACCCGGAAGGCAATTAGTCTACAATAGCAAGCCTAGTCTTGTTGGTATAAAAAATCCGATGCGGAAACCACATGACTTCCTTGAACGCCTATTAAAAAATTACATAAAACATTTTTAAAAATACATAAAATGTTACTTCACTAATAATTTCTAATTTATTTCATTTTTTTTTTGTTGTAATTATTGAATTATTATTTATTGTAAATTTTTTTTTACAATCAGAGGTTAATAATTATTAATAAATCATTATATGTAAATTAAAAAAAAAAATGAAAAAATAAAGAAAATGTTGCAAACTAAAATAAATAAACAGGGAGAAAATGTTAGAAACAAAGAAAGAATTAAAATATTAAAAGATGATAAATATAAAGAGGAAGAAAACGTTAAGACCAAGCAAAAATAAAAAGATTTAGAGAGGATGATGAATATAAAGAGAGGGAAAATTTGAAAACTATAGAACGTGTATACAAATTAAGATCAAAAGAATGATATCAAAACAAGAAGCGATTAAATGATGGCAACAAAAAAACAAACGAAAAGATGATCAACTCCGACTTAGAAAGATATTTTTCGACAGTATCATAGGAGGATAAAGTTAGGGGTAGCTTTATATTTTGGTTTTGATGCTTATAGTTGTTAGCTTTTAAGTTAATTATTATCTGTTTTGAACCCTTTGTTTTTTTAAAATTAAAATTGAGGATAAAGTTAAGGGTAGCTTTATTTTTAAGAATTTTTTGCAATTTATTAATGATCGGTCATGTATGATTCAGTGTACATGTGTTCTTGTGAGGGTCTATTTTTCAGTCACTCTGCAGTTAAATTTAATGTACATAAAATTAAACAGTAATTCCAGAAAAAATAAATAAAATTAAACAGAAGTTAAAGTAGAAATACAATAACAATACGATTCTAAATTATAATTTTCAATTGATATTAAATAATCAGATGTCTCACCAACTCTGTTACATATACACATACATAATGATGCCTATTAAATTACATATGATTTTTTTCTTACTTTTTTTTTAATATTGAAAAATTATTTGTTGAAAATCTTCTTTTACAATCATGAGTAAATAAATTATTAATAAATCAATATATTTAAAAAAAAGATGAAGTCTGATACGAACCTATGTGCCTTCCCCTTGTAAGATCCAAATATTTCATTTATTAAAGTTTATTTAGTTAATGAAATTAATACTTATTTTCACTGGAACCAATGAAAATAAGTACCACTTATGATATATTTTTGAAAAGATCTCAATAAGGGCTTATTACTGCAGTTAAGGAAAAGCTCAAAAATCAAACATTTTTGAATTTTGTGCTTTTTTGGTTCAGTCAATTGCAATCAGAAGGGGAGGTGAACAATTAGATGTTACAACAGTCCTAAATTCAAAATTTCAACATACTACGGCTAATATTTTTTGAGTTATGTGAGATACATAAATACATACGTACAGACGTCACGCCGAAACTAGTCTAAATGGATCTAGGCATGGTCAAAATGGATATTTCCGTTGAAATCTGGAAACCGAAATTTTTCGCGATCACAATACTTTCTTTAGTTCGTACAAGAAAATAATTACTCCGAGTTTAGAGAATGTCACCGGTAAAAAGTTGTGAAAAATGTGAAATAATAATATATACTGTAAAACATAATATATATGCGAAACAAAACCTGTTAAAATTGTCGTCTTGTAAAGGTGTATATACATATATATATATATATATATATATATATATATATATATAATGAATGTTTGTTTGTCCCGTACTCGTTCCTTTACCATTCATCCGATTGCAATTAAAGTTTGGTGAGTTGTGAGCACACCCGCAAAGGTTTCTAAATTAGTTTAGACCCGCTAGGTGGCGCTGGGGTCAAAATATTTCGAAAAATTCTATTTACGGTCCGATTTGGCTCATATTCAAAATATATGTTAGTTACGTGAAAATAAAGATTGTTGCAAGCACTGTACCTGTTAGGTGGCGTCAGTGTCGAGATAGTTACGAAACAAAAAAACAAATATACAAACAGACTTTCTTCTTCTAAACATATATAAAAGACAATGTTCATACGTGTGTCCATTATAGACTAAAAAACTACTGGACTAATTTTACGCGCAGGGTATTTCAAAATCGTCCACTTCGCCTGGAGAAGGTTTAAAGCTATTGAAATCCTCGATCTGACGTGTAGAAAGAAACTTAGGAGTATTTTGAACAGACTACTGTATATAGAGAGTGGTTTGAATTAAATCCGATAGGTAGCGCTATTGTTTTTTCAGTTGGTTTTATTTACATTCTCGGACTTTTATGCAGTGATAGGTTAAATTTTGTGAAGTTCTATAATGTTCAGTTTTTTAACGTTTTATCAAACTTTCAATTGTGTTCATTTAATTTATATATACGAGTATACTCTAATCTAGCAATAGCGAAGCATTGTCGGGTCTACTGGTAACTGATAAAACTAAAACACTAAATATATTGTACTACAGATTCTAAACGAATATTACTTAAGATTAGTGCATTTACTTAAGGGGAAGCATTTTGAATATTTCTTGTAAAATGGCCTGCTTTCAAACTTGTGATAATTGAGGTGATAATTAAAGTATATAATATTAGTTGACCTACCCATTTAATTTTTAGTAGTTATGTAAATATTCTAACATAGGTATGGCCATGCAAAATTATAAATTTTACAGATTTTAACTATATTTTTCCTTAATTTTTTTTTGAATCGTAATTTCTTTAAAACTAAGGGTGATAGAAAAATTGTATTTATAAATCTGTAATGTACGCAAAAAAGCAATTCAAGAAATGGTATCACACTTGGAGATATACTAATTAATTAATTTTTTTTTAATATCATTGTTTTGAATTATTAATTACTTTTTATAGTTAGTTACTTGTTACTATCAGTTACTGTGTATTATTATGATTATTTATTATTTATGGTGGATGATGATAAGAGTGTTTGGGCAATTAATTCTAAACCTAACTGTTTAAAGTTTGTTATTGTATATAATTGGAAGATAATACGAAATAAAAACATATTACGTTGCGTTTTATCTAGGTTAATTACTACCGCGATTTTTTCGTTTTTCCAACTTTGATTGTCTATAACTCGAACATGAAGGTATTAATCGAGAAACGGCTTCGATCAACGTGTTTCTCGTGAAAATTTACATCAAATGACATGCATCACATGTCTACATTTCTATTAAAAAAAAAAAAAAAACGTTTTATTCAATATGGCTGATTCAAGATGGCGGACAAAAAATAACATAAAGAAGTAATTTTTAACTATGAAATTCGTACATCTTAATATTCCTTAGTTTTGAAATATTATGCTGTTTCCATAATTTAATATCTATTACCGTGTATGTATATGTACGTAATTCACTCGGAATGCATAAATCTGATTTTTTCTAAATGGTAAATAGCGACAGTAAAATTATATTAAAAAGTCATAAGAAATATATGTTACTATTTTTCATTTTTAGAGTTATTGAATATATGAAAATAGGTTACGGTTTCCGAAAAAATAATATGAAGATAAAAAGTAGATAGGTACAATTGAAAGTTGCTGAATGAATCGCATTAAAATGCGGAGAAGTTATATATCTTGTTTTTAGAAAGAATTTTTTAATAAAATTTAACCACAGCGTTCTAAGAAAGAAAATGTAAAAGCAGAAAATTTTTCTTTAAATATATAAAATTTTAGTTTTATTATTTTTTTTTTATTCTAGTAACATACACATTATTAAGTTATAAATTTATTTATAAAATGAGATTTCTCTACGTAAAGTTTCTAAAACGAAAGCAGGTTAGAAATAAACACAAACAAAGATAATATAAGTTTTTTTTATACATATATATTTATTTATATGAAGAAGAGTTTATATCTTATTTGAATTTGTTTAGTACATGTTTTTTTTTAATACTTTTATTAAAATAATTTTCTGTATTTCTTTTTCTTATTTTATAAAAATAATACATCTGGAGATCTATATAAAACAGTAAAGTTTTCTTTTATTAAAATTCACATAAACGATAAAGTAAAACTTTAATAATACCCTTTAAAAACACGCTTTTGTATCTGAATAAAAAAACTTTCAAAGTATACCTGAAAAATAAATAACAATAAAATAAAAATTTTATTCTTCAACTTTATGCAAGGGCAGATTAGAAAAAAAAAAATAGTTTGTAATAAGATCTTATACGGAAACGGAAATAAGAAACTATTTATGTTTAAAAAATATTATTAAACTACTTTATGGTTCCTACAGGCAGGAAAAGTAAGGAAATGTAAACTTAGTCAAGAAAAGTTGCAAAAGATTTCAGAGAATTACATCTTTGTTCGAATTAATATTATGTTATTAGTAAAGTATATTTTTAAGTAATGCCAAATATATTTGATATTCTTTTCCGGCATCGGGAAAGTATATTAAAGGATGAGTATTCCAAATTGCAGTTAATTTTTTCATTGGTCAATTTTTAACAAAAAGTTCTCATTGAAAAAATTAAAGATCGTTAACTGTTTCTTGAAATTTCTCTCAAACCACTATGAAATTTTAATTTTTTTATTTCAGATAATTAATTGGTTTTCATCTAAAAAGACTCTGTTTAATGATCAGTGGTTAGATATAGGCAAAACTTACATCCAGAATTCAATCGGTTGATTGATTGATTTGCGTAACATTTCTTCCGCCACCACTCCATTCGGTCGCCCTAAAGCATAAGACCGAATTTGTGTGCCACAAACGGCTACTGAGCCTCGAATCAGTTTAGCGACCAGTGTCCTAACTACCTCCTAGAGCTAACCTAATAGCGTGAGCAAATTAAGCATGGTGACACATACCACTTGCTTTGCGTCCCACCGCACGCTTGTCATATAATCTAAAATGGGTAGGTGCACCCGGTAACTAGTAAAATATATATGACATTCAATAAATTAAATTTATCTCATCAAGCCAGAAATTCGCTGCCATGCCTAGATCGCTGAATGCCAGCAAGTACCTGTCCACCAATATTAAAGCGCTTGGAGCTTTAATTGGCTGATGGCCAGACATAAATTGGTTGAGAAGAGATAGAGATTTGCATTAAAATGGACTGGGCAACACAGGCTAAAAGCTAGTGACTTCGCACAGTAAAAGAAAACAGCAATATAAAATAATTAATAAAAGGAATCTCAACCTTTATTGAAAAATATTTTTTATCTCGCACTGGGTATTCAACTGAGCAGACTAAAATTGAATCAACAATTGTGAGAACGGTGGTTGTGATATATCTGTGTTTCACACACTGTTCTCAATGCACTTTAATGTGCTGAACGGAGATGTAAATCTTTATGACATCCGAGGCAGGGACACCTTGCGTTCCCAACAGCATAGAGCGGCTTTCGAACGTATGCCGTCGCAAATTGGTGTCGCATAAATTAACAGGCTCCCAGAGAATGTAAAAAAAAAATCTGTATTTATGTACGCACGTAAGAAGTTATACTCCTTTGGTGTGAATTAAAAAAAAATAATTTTTTTACACATTAAAACAAAACGATCGATAGACGACATTATTATTATTATGTTTATCATGCTTTTACGGTCAACACGGGACCACTTAAGTCAATTTTAGTTGGATCTTTTCTGAGAAAGCGTGTTATTCTACTCTTCCGAGCTGCCCAGTATTTCTTCATCCGTTCAGATCTTGCTTTCTTTTCTTCATCCGTAAACATCCTCTTCGTTGTATTTTGTCGTTTGTCTGTCTTTTGTTTAAATCTAATGCTTTTGTCTTTTAGCTTTGTAATTTTTCCAGTTTTATTCTGTAGGTCAGTCAGGGAAATTCCCAATTCTTTCATATATTCTCTAATTTCTTTGATCCATCCTACTTCTAGCATTTGGAACCAGAGCTTTTCAATGATTTTTCTTGACAGTCTTGTTTCCGGTGTCCTTATGAGATGACCAAAGAAAGAGATTCTTTTTTTCTACATAGTATCAGTAACAGGCTCTATTTCTTGATACACCACCTCATTTGGCACAATCCACCATCGGCCTTCTTTTTGGTGTTTTTTATTGATACACGTTCTGACAATTCTCCTCTCTATTTTCAGAATTTTTTCAATTCGGTTTTTCTGAGTGATTTTGAAAAGGGTCTCGCTTCCGTAGGTGACTTCTGGCTGTACTACAGTTTTATAATGTTTAAGTTTTGTTTTAGCAGAAAGGCATTTTTTGTTATATGTTGACCAAGTTAATTTTTGGGATTTAATCGTTTTATTTGTCCTTTTTTGCCATGTCACTTTTTCATTTAAATTATAAGTTATTATTTCCCCTAGATATTTAAATTGTTTTACTATTTTAATTTTCTGATTGTTTACCGTAATGTGCTCTATTACCAGAGGATCTATGGCTATTAGTTCAGTTTTTTCGAAAGAGATATGAAGCCCTATCTTTTTTGCTAGGTTTTGAAGGCTCATGATTTGTGTTTTGGCTTCTTGAATATTATTTGCTAAAAGAGCGAGGTCATCTGCAAATCCTAGGCAATTTAATGTGATAGAGTTTTTCTTAGTACCCATTTTTATATTTTTGGGATATATTTCATACCATTTTCTCATGACAAATTCGAGGGCGCAGTTAAAAAGGAGTGGTGAGAGGCCGTCTCCTTGCCTCAATCCAGTTTTTATGTAGGGTTGAGAGAGTCCACCTCTGAATTTCACTGTGGACTGGGTATTGGTTAAAGTTAATTTTATCATGTTTACGAGTTTAGGGTGAAGGCCCGGGTTTCTCAGAATATTCAGCATGGATGGTCGGTGTATACAACCATAGGCCCTTTTAAAGTCGACGAAGGTGATTATTAGTTGTTTTTTCCGTCTTTTATATAAGTGCATCATAAGTTTTAGGGATATTATTTGCTCCGGGCAACCACTCCATGGCCTAAATCCCCCTTGGTATTCCCTAAGTTCCAGTTTAAGTTGGTCTTTGCATCGGTTGTATAGATTCTAGACAGGATTTTGTATGTGCAATCCAGGAGAGATATGCCTCTGTAGTTTTCCGGATTAGCTTTATCCCCTTTTTTATGTAATGGATGAATGAGGGCTGTGGTCTAGTGTTCTGGAAGTTTTTCTTCGTTCCATATTTTCACGAGGCATAGATGTAGGGAAGTTTTGACTGAATAAACTGATGAGTGTTTCCAGAGTTCTGCGAAAAGCTGATCTTCTCCGCTTGCTTTGTAGTTTTTTATTTCATTTAAGGCTGCGAGAACTTCTTGAATTGTTGGCGGGTTGATATTTACCGGTGCAGTTTTAACTGGAGTTTCAGTGTCAATCTCAAAAAGCTCTGGGGAGTCGTTACAGTTGAGGAGTCTATTGAAGGTTTCTGCTAAAATGTCAGCATTTTCTTTATTGGTGTGGGCCATATTTCATTTTTTTCCTCTCAGCATAAGGGTGGATGGTTCATATCTTTGAAGAGCCTGACCAAAACTTTTCTAAAAGTCTCGGGAGTTAGTTATATACTATTATGTTATGTCTCGGACGACATTATATACTATGAATAAAAGTTTGAATAAATAACACTTAAGTTAAATAATATTTATTTTATACATTTTTAAAAGTATTGAAGTATTCGTTGTCATATAAACCAAAGTTCATCGAATATATTTCGATTAGTTTAGTTCCATTAATTCTTCGGATGACGATTGAATAGGCACGAGGGTACATATGTATCTCGCATAACTCAAAAATGATTACTCGTAGGCTGTGAAAATTGTGGATTTAGGACTGTTATAACATTTAATTGTGCATCACCACTTTTGTTTGCAATCGACTAAACCAAAAGTGTCTAAAATTTTGGATTTTGGACTTTTTCTTAACTGGAGTAATAAACCCTCACTGAGACATTTTCAATGATATACCATCAGAGGTACTTATTTTCATAGGTTCCCGAGTTATAGCCAAATAAAAATTTAATTAATAAAATGTTTAGATCTTAGTGGAAGGTATATCAATTCGAATCAGGCTTCAACTCATTTTTTTTTAACTATTAACTTCTCATTGTAAAAAAAAATTACGATGAATAAGAATTGAATAATAAAAAAAATGTGAAAAAATGTGAGAAGTTATTAATGAAATAAAATGTTATGTATTTTTCTTAAAAAACAAAAAAAAAAAAAAAAAATGGGTAATGTAATTTAATAGACGTACAAGGAAGTCATATGGTGTCCACATCAGATTTTTCTAAAAATATTCATATACAGGTTAATCTTAGAATTTTTTCTTAAATAAATATAAGAAAAAGGGGGTGTTATATCTAATACCTCCCTTGAATAAAAATTAAAATAGGAAAAATAAAATTTTCAAAAAGTTTACTGCATTTTAAATGCGTGGTTTATAATTTTTAAAAATTGTACACATTTCTTAATAGCTTTATAAATGAAGTATAAACTTTCAAAAAATATTTGAATAATATTTAGAACAAAAAATATATTTCAATTTTAAGAGGTGAGATTGATTTTTTGGAAAAAGTTTTTGGATTATTTATAAATGCATTGCAGGTGGCAAATTGTTGAAATAATTTTTTTTTTAAATTCCTCTCAAGAAAATCGAGATTGGTTTTGTCGTTACGTTCCTACCTTTAATGAATTATGAAGAAAAAAGTTAATATGATCAATACCCCATATATAGAAATATTTCAGTCAAATCTGAAGAAAATCGATTGCATCAATCCTGAGATGTAAGGCCGAAAATGTTGGACAAGCATAGATATATTTTTTAGTCTAGATGAAGTAGTTAGATACTAAAACGTAAAGATATTATAAAAAAAACCTGACAACTCAATTTAGACATAATCATCTGAAATACTTTCCTCTTTTTTTTGAACTACATTCGTTAGGAAATTAAAAAAGTTCCTTATTAAAATTATGAACAAGAAAAAAATTAAGAAAATGCTTTGTACTTATCTTACTTCCTAAATTAAATTATTATTATTTTTATGCTTTATTTATTATCATAAATTACATAAATAAAAAAAAAACTTTGTAAAAATAATTTAGTCAAAATTCATCGGATCTGTAGTATAATAAAGAATACATTATGTTAACACAGTAAATGATTTTCTACTTACATGCAGCATGATTGCACTATAATCATAACCAAATTACCCTAAATAGCATCAGTTTTTTGGCTATTAATAACAAATCAGGAAATATATTGACTATTGTATGCAATGAAAGCGTTAATTTTCATAGAATTCACGGTTAAATTATTAACATCGAATTGACAAGACCGTATAAAATGGTATATATTCGTAATAGTGAAGCAGTAAATGAGATTCAGTTAACTGTTCTATAACTGTATTATACATGATAACTGGTGTAAAACCAGATACAACCAGCAGAGAAATTTCTATCGTTTGAGGGATAAAACTGTTTACACCTAAACGACTGATTCCGTATATATAAACTACTAGTTTGAAATACTGACCAGTAATTATCAGCAAATAACCGAGCTCATTTAATCTTTCTCAGTTAATTAAAAATTGACAGTGCTATACCATAATCCTGTATTAATATTTGATAGTTAACGAAAATTTATTAACTATTCAAAAATATACAAATAATTTTATATGTTTACTTAATTGATTTTTGTTTGTTAAATTCAATAGGAAATTAAATTTTGAGAAAACTAGGAAAATGTGAAATCGGACACACACACACACACACACACACACACACACACACACACACACACACACACACACACACACACACACACACACACATACACACACACACACACACACACACACACACACACACACACACACACACACACACACACACACACACACACACACACACACACACACACACACAAGCAAACAAATAAAACAAAATAAATAGTGGTAATTTTAATAATTAATTCGAAAAAAAAACTATATCTACACAAAACTTTTGAATGGCTTTTTGAACTTTCTACCTTTTATTTCTGAATAGAAAAAAAACATATCTACAAAAAAAAAAATGGATGAAAATAACAATGGAAGAAATTGTATCAAATAAAAAAAAAATTTGTATGATTTAAAAGTGACAATATGTTTTTTAAATGATAAAGACTAAAATTACTTCAAAAAGACTTCATGACTTCAATGACTTTATGATAAAGACTTCACTATTCGTAAGGAGATAATTTTAAATTAGAAAAATTAATTAAAAAAAAAAAAAAATTAATAAACAGAAGAAACAATACACCAAACAAAAATCTATATAAAAGTTGAATAAGAGAAATCGATAGGTATACGTAGAAAGGATATTAAAAGAATATAAAAAAAAATCATAACTTACCAATGGCTAAGGAAGTGTTAATACTCGTATGAAAGAAATAAGGATAAAATCCTATGAATGTAATAAGGATAAAATCAAAACCTGCGAAAAATTGATGAAGAAAGAAGCATTTGGAAAATATAGTTAAAAGAAGATTGGTTTGCTTGGCATTTCTACCGCCACCACCCCATTCGGTCGCCCTAAAGTGATATTCTAGTAGTTAAAAGAAGACAGACTTATAAGTCACATATTAAGGCATCCTGGAATAGTCGCTTTAATATTGGAGGTAGAAGGAAAAACTTGTGTAGGCAGGCCACGTTTGGAATACGTAAAACAAATTGTTACGGATGTAGGATGAAGGGGGTTTACCGAAATGAAACGACTAGCACTAGATAGGGAATCTTGGACAGCTACATCAAACCAGTCAAATAACTGAGGACAAAAAAAAACAAATTTTGATTATGTATATATATATATAAAACTAAGGAGTTCCTTACCAAAAATTCATTTAAATTTAATGCAGTGAAAAGTCAGTGATATTCTTGGAAACTGTGCTTATAATATTACCTTTCTTTCTTTCTTTTTCCTGTTTAGCTTCCGGTAACTACCTTTTAGATAATTCTTCAGAAGATGAATGAGGATGAATAAGTATAAGTGTAAATGAAGTGTAGTCTTGTACATTGTCAGTTCGATCATTCCTGAGATGTGTGGTTAATTGAAACCCAACCACCAAAGAACACCGGTATCCATGATCTAGTATTCAAATCCATGTAAAAATATCTGGCTTTACTAGGACTTGATCGCTGTAACTCTCGACTTTCAAATCAGCTGATTTGGGAAGACGCGTTAACCACTAGACCAACCCAGTGGGTTTATAATATTACCTAATACGATTATTAAGATTGTTCAATACTAGCTTAAAAGTTTATAATCAATTACGACTGAAATTTATGTATTTTTTTTTAATTTTAAAATCAGATTTATTAATTCGTTCGTTATAGAGTTTTATTGTTTATATATATATATTTATTTATTTTCTAAAATGGATCCTTTCGATAATCATATTCCTGTGCACTATACTAATTATATTAATCCGATCAACCTTAAAGTATAGAATAATAAAATAAAATAGGATGATATATACCTTATTTCATAATTCAAAGCTAGAGCGCTTTCGCGCGTCCCTTGCATCATCAGTTGCATATATGATTTTATATGATATATTTTTTATGATATATATATGATTTTTCAAATAACTCTTACCATATTACACATTAAAATTAAAAATCCTACACTGTAAAGATTTAAAATTTAAAACTGTTAAAAGATTCTTTACCAAATTAAAATCAAAAAAGAAAACTAAAAATCTTTAAATTCAAAATTTAAAAAAAAATAAAAATAAAAAATTGCATATATAAAATTAAGTCATTTAATTAAATCAATTTAAATAGAATAAAATAATTTCAAATACATTTTAATTTTCACTTTTTAATTTAATTTAAATTAAATATGTAGTAAATCGTATATCTGTCAGATGAAATCGATATTAATGAAGACAATGATCGATGTAGACTGTGACAATCGATAAGTTCGTGGTTATATATTTCTGTTACTTATTTATTTATTTATTTTTTTTTATAATTTATATAATAATAATATTAGTGAGATATGAACTGTGATAAACATTCCGAGATTATAAAAAGCTAAAGTTAAAATTTCGTAATGATTTATTCATTAGTTTTCGCGTTTATCAGAGGCAAAACGAAAAAGAGATTGCCTCTTTATTATATAGTAGGAATATTATCATACACACAAAGTTTCTTGCTAGTTTATTTTTATACGTAGGACGTTAGAAGTTTGGGAAATATAAACCAAAAAATTGGGTCCTCAAAATTTTAACCCGTTACAACACTTTTTTATAACATAATTTTCTTTCTGTTATCATTTTTATTTTACATATAATATACAGGAAAACAGAAATGTTACGTGGTATGTGTTTGAGAGTGCGTTAGTATGAATATGTGATGAGATATATTTAAATACGAATTTAAGAGGTCATTGACCTTTCATACATTATTTTGTAGTGTTCCAGTAAATTCAGTGATATATTATTAAACAAAGACCTTATAAAATTGCTTGTATATTAAGATTTTATTATTTTAGACATTGTCTTATTAAAACTTAACCTTTTCTAATAACTGTAATATATAGTCTTAAGTATTTATAACTAAACAGACACTTTAAATTACACTATTAAGTTACACAAAATTAAATGTAATAGAAAAATTGGATAAATATTTATTATTTTAATCCTAAGTAGAGGTAAAATTTTCTGAAATATACAGCTTTCCTCTAATTATAAACTCATATTTAAAAGAGCGTTGAAAACATTTATTTCTACAGTGTTTATATTTGTTCGAGGTAAACAAAAAACTACTCGATCAATCGCAATCAAATTTTTACCTATGTTTCTTGGAATATATTAGAAGGTTTTTAAAGATAAATTTCATCTCGAAAAATCTCTAATATATATATATATATATATATATATATATATATATACATTAGTGGAGATTTTTGTGGTTGAAGCACAAACTTTAAGAACTTTTGAATGCCTGTCACTATGTGAACTGGGTTAGAACTGAATGATTATGAATATCTAAAAACCAATTTCTAGATCTTTTGAAATTTCGAGTTTCAAAGGTTAAAATGGATTCTTGAAACCGTGTTATTTTTTAAATTTTCTGTAACAAATGAAGAAATCATCTGATTTTTGATAAGTGTAATCTTTATGTCAATAAATCAATTTCTAGATTTTTATTTCCTTATACGAAGTAAAGGAAGCACTGTGATCACGAAAAATTTCGGTTTTCAGATATCAACGGAAATATCCATTTTGATCATCCCTCAACCCATTTTGACTAGTTTCGGCGTAATATTTGTGCATATTTACATACGTATGTATGTATTTCGCGTAACTCCAAAACGATTAGCCATAGAATATTGAAATTTTGGATTTAGGACTTTTGTAACATCTGTTGAGCACCACCCCTTTTGATTGCAATCGACTGAACCAAAAAAGCTTAAATTGGATTTTGAAATTTTTCTTTACTACAGTAATAAACCCTCATTGAGAGCTTTTCATCGATATATCGTAAGTGGTACTTATTTTCAATGGTTCCAGAGTTATAGCCAAATAAAATTTTAATTAATGGAATATTTAGATCTTACAAGGGGAAGGCAAATCGGTTCGAATCACACTTCATCGACTTATTTTTTTAACATTTAAACATATTGATTTAATAATAATTAATTATTAATCTCTGATAGTAAAAGGTTTTACAATAAATAATAATTCAATAATAACAATAAAAAAAAAATAGGAAAAATATCAGAAGTTATTAATGAATTAAAATTTTATGTATTTTTAATAAAAAAAAAAAAAAAATGTGTGTATATAATTTAACAGACGTACAAGGAAGTCAAGTGAATTCCACATCAAATTTTTGAAATCTGACCTTGAAGGTTGATAAATGAACGTAAAATAAATCTAAAAATATGATTGTAAATTTTCTTAATCCGGAATGTAATAAACGAGATATTCAATAGATTTGAGCTTGCAAATAATATTCAGATAAATATTTAAAAACCGTTTTCGAGGTTTTTTAATCCGATTTTTTTTAAGGAGTGCGAAGATATACGGCGCTGTGGCTCAACCAAAACAGCCAATGCCACTGTTACTGTACGTCTGACTGGCTGCACTTGCTTCCGGTTACTTGATTAAAAAAACATACAATAAAAAGATTGGCCGCATCGGGAAACGCAACTAACCATATAGCGCGAGCGAAGCTATGACGGGGAGTTAGATTGTATAAATGACTAAAGCTATTTTTATACTCAATATTGGCAATAAATTATATTCAGAAGACGATTTTTTTTCATTTATTATTATTTGAATTTTTTAATATAATTTTTTTTTTCTTTTGTCTTCAGTCATTTGACTGGTTTGATGCAGCTCTCCAAGATTCCCTATCTAGTGCTAGTCGTTTCATTTCAGTATAGCCTCTACATCCTACATCCCTAACAATTTGTTTTACATATTTGCGGCCTGCCTACACAATTTTTTTCCTTCTACCTGTCCTTCCAATATTAAAGCGAGTATTTCAGGATGCCTTAGTATGCGGCCTATAAGTCTGTTTCTTCTTTTAACTAAATTTTTCCAAATGCTTCTTTCTTCATCTATTTGTCGCAATACCTCTTCATTTGTCACTTTATCCACCTATCTGATTTTTAATATTCTCCTATTGCACCACATTTCAAAAGCTTCTAATCTTTTCTTCAGATACTCCGATTGTCCAAGTTTCACTTCCATATAACACTTTCACTCATATAACACTCCAAACATACACTTTCAAAAATCTTTTCCTGATATTTAAATTAATTTTCGATGTAAACAAATTATATTTCTTACTGAAGGCTCGTTTAGCTTGTGCTATTCGTCATTTTATATCGCTCCTGCTTCGTCCATCTTTAGTAATTCTACGTTCCAAATAACAAAATTCTTCTATCTCCATAATCTATTCTCCTCCTATTTTCACATTCAGTGGTCCATCTTTGTTATTTCTACTACATTTCATTACTTTTGTTTTGTTCTTGTTTATTTTCATGCGATAGTTCTTGCGTAGGACTTCATCTATGCCGTTCATTGTTTCTTCTAAATCCGTTTTACTCTCGGCTAGAATTTTATTCCAGTCTACGTTATCGAATGCCTTTTCTAGGTCCATAAACGCCAAGTATGTTGGTTTGTTTTTCTTTAATCTTTCTTCTACTATTAATCTGAGGCCTGAAATTGCTTCCCTTGTCCCTATACTTTTCCTGAAACCAAATTGGTCTTCTCCTAACACTTCTTCTCTCTCATCTCAATTCTTCTGTATAGAATTCTAGTTAAGATTTTTGATGCATGACTAGCTAAACTAATTGTTCTGTATTCTTCACATTTATACTTTCTTTGGTATCATGTCAACACTTTTATTGAAGTCTGACGGAAATTTCCCTTTTTCATAAATATTACACACCAGTTTGTATAATTAATATATTATATTAATTTTTGATATTATATTTTCAATATATATAAATATATATTATATATATATATATATATATATATAATATATAATTAATATTATTATTAAAAGGTATATATAAAACCACTAGAAAAAGTCAAAAAATACATAAACTAATTACTACCAAAAATTCCTGAAATTCAAATAAGATTTATATAATAGATTATTTATTTATATATGAAATAACCAATACATTTTATGATATTAAGTACTTAATTTCGTTTATATTGACAGATATACACCTATAACCTTTATATATATATATATATATATATATATATATATATATGAACTTATATATAAAAACTTAGTAAATTTACTTGGTAAATTTAGGAACAAGATAAAATATGTTTTTAAAAAGTTTGATGTTTCATATTTAAGGTGGTTACTTTCTTGGTAGCAACGATATTTGACAATGATATACGACCATACTGTAAAGTTTAAACTGTAAGAGTTTGCAATGCCTATATGAAAAACCATTTTTCCTTTTATACGACCAACTTGTAATAATATATCAAAAATATATGAGAATTAAAAAAAAAAAAAAAAATCAGTTAAAGAATGATAAAAGCGTATATATATAACGTTAGTATTGATACGGTAGAAGACTTTACTAAACAGTTAATAGTATTGAATAATCGTTCAATTTATAAGTAAATTTATTTTAAAACGATTTCTATTTCACCAGCCTCGTCAAATAAAACGATCTCTAATTCACCAGCCTATTTTATATCCCTACTAAAAATTTATTAGTCTTATATTCAAGTTATCAAGATAAACCAGTTTAGACATAATGTTTTGTTACATGTGTAAGACACTCGGGACAAGAATTTGGTAATTCGAGGTCCGGATAAATAAATTATATTTCACCATTAACAGCCCTTCGACTCTATCAATAGCTAGAAATCAGTTGTTAGGTTCTAATTGATATTACATCATGATATGGGAATCCGTTATTGTAACAAGTTATAAATATATTTATTACACGAAAAAAAAATTTGGATATGAAGGTGACTTCTGATTCCAAATCAAAAAGCTGTATTATACAGAGTGTTCAAAAAGAAACGTTACCTTATGGAAGAATTTTTCATTTTTTTTTAGCAGGTTTAATCGAAGGAAAATGGTTTACGAAATGTAACAGAAAATATTCAATGTCTACCAATAAGTGTGGTGTGGATGAACAAAACAACTGCTTCATCAAGCGGCTTACGACTTGCGAATTTAGCGAATTCTAACACATTAGGAATGTGATAAATGCAGCCAAAAGTGGTTGACAAAAAGGGAATTCGCTTTGTTCATGAGTTGTTAACTGCAGACACTGGAAAACGTGTGGATGACGTTACAGATGAGGACGAATTCGATGGTTGGTTTTAAATTGATGAGGCATGATTCCACCTTGATGAATAAGTGATCACGCAATTGGTGTACGAAAAGTCCACATCATCTGCATGAGTTTTCTCTGCACGGAAAAAAGTTGGTGTTTGGTATGCAATGTCATGTAGGAGAATCTTCATGGCATTCTTTCATGGTACATTGATCAGTCAGCGCTACATACAGATGGTGTAACAATTTGTAAATACTATACCTTCAGACTGGGTCGAGTAAACCACCGGGTTGGTCTAGTGGTGAACTCATCATCGCAAATCATCTGATTTCGAAATCGAGAGTTCTAAGGTTCAAATCCTAGTAAAGGATACTTTCATACGGATATGAGTACAAGATCGTTGTTATTTGCTGCTTCAGTTTCAAACAACCATACATCCCAGGTACGGTTGACCTAAGACTGAACAATACTATACTTCATTTATAATCATATATATCATCCTCTTAAGGATGAATTAATCACCTTCTCCTGAACTTTAGCCGACTTTAGCTGAATTTAGCCTCCTGAACCACCGTAGGTGGTTCAGGAGGCTAAGCAGGAGGCTAAATTCAGGAGGCTAAGCAGAAAAAGAAAGACCAGTTAGAGTACACGTGGTTTCAGCTCAGCAGGAAAACGTTACGGCTCATACAGCTAACAACACTATGCCTTTCATGGATAAGTGATTTCGAGGGGGTTGTAGCCAACTCGGTCTCCTGATTTATCTCCTCCTGACTTTTTCTTTTGGGAATACCTTAAGGATGCTGCTTACAAAACTCATCCTCACACCCTTCCCGAATTGCAGAGTGAAATTGAACGATATGTCGCTGCAATTCCTTAACAAACGTTAAAAAATGTGTTTAAGAGCATGTAACGTCGTATTCAACTATGTGAATCGCATAATAATAGAGGCAACTTTGAACAATTATTGGAACTCATTCATTTTCCTATAAGGTTGCGTCACCATTTGCACGCTGTATATTAAAAGACCACCAGAATATCAATGAACAAATCAGTTTTTAATTTATTATAGATATTACAGGAAAGAACTAAAACAGTAATTTTATCGTAAAATAAACACATTATTGTCGGGAATCGAATTCAGATCGCTTTTTAAATAAAAGATTACTTCTATATAATAATAAATATCGTACATAAAAATAAACAGGTATAAGTTCACAAAAGCCTTAAAATTGATTCATATTAAAAGTGAGTATTATTCGACGGTAGAAATTAATGCAGTATATGTAGCTAAAACAACTATTTTCGTTTTTAAAGATTTAAAATTGTTATTTTATTTTGAAATCTCTACCCGATATTTTGGAACCAAGATTACATCATAATTTACATGATGTAAATAAATATCATAATCAAAAACACACGATTTACATCATGTGATGTAAAATCACAAATATGAAGCGGATGTAAAAAAAAAACCACGAATCACATGTTTAGATCTTGTGATGAATCTATTTTCGTTTAATTTTTTAAGTAAATTTGAACCTAAACGACGAAAGAGAAGAGTTTAGATAGTAGTTACAGTAACAGATGATAGAAAAAGGTTTTCTCTAGTATCATCTCATTAAAGATACTTGAACAATATTAAAAAACAGAAATATAGCACATACAAATCACGATTTCAACGCTGATAAGTCTTTGTGAAATTCACGTACTAAACTTGAAAAAAACCTAAAACAAAACGTCAAATTAAAAATAAGAATATCGATTACATAATGTTAGAGGTTTAATTATATTTTTTAAGACAATAATATATAAAAAAACAATAATTTAGAAATTAACACATGAAATAAATAAAACATAAAAATAATACTAGAAGAAATGTTGCTACATGATTTTCTCTGCAAAGATCTTTTAAAAAACAATTTTTTAATGGATCAATGAATGTATGTAATGGATCAATTGATCAATATATGTCTAATCATTTTTCGTAATTTAAAAACCATATATTTTTTATCCGAATAGCGAAAGTTCTGGTAACATTAATGTTAAGATTTTTTTTTACTACTCAACGGATCTCTTCACGCAATATTGAAAGTACAGAACAAAGTAGAATATAAATAAAACCACGTTATTTTGAAAATAAATTGATAAATAGAAAAAAAAGCCAATTACGTAATGTTTAACACAATTAAAATATTAAAATGTTAGTTAAAAATGAGAATATTATGGGATAAAATAAAAATATACTGCACTGTGTATTGAATTGTACTTATTTGTAGCTTAATTTCATTTTCACACTGATTTTTTTCGGTACAGTAAACTACGGTAACTGTTCGAGTAAAATGGTAACTGGGCTATCAAATGATGGCCCCTCCCCCCACAGGAGAACAAACAGTAAATGATTGTAACAGTAAACATAATACATTCATATCATGAACACTATCATTACTGGGTTCTATAACTCGTCCAATCTACAAATCACAAATGTCCAACATATTCATATCGTATCGAATATAATTTTATCAAATAGAAGATCCTAATGTACATATGAACAAATAGATAAAAGAACGAATGATAAATTAAACACAAACATAAATAAAAGTCTGACAAAATAATAAAATATAGGTAAATGGAAAGCAAAAATACGACAAACAATTAAAAACAATAGTAAATATATAGAAAAAATGGAAATACGGAGTTAAAAAGCATCGGGAAAAAACAACAAAATATCCTCAACCACCAGCTATAAAGTCTAGCACATGAACCCGTTTCAATCGTTTGTCATCACCGTTGACTAGCAGGTTCAAAGTAAGATTTTTTTTTATGCTTCTCGAAGAAAATAATGGGTGAAGATAATTTTCTCCCTTGTCTTTGGTCAATATTATTTGTTGTCTAGATGGTTCTCAGTTTTTTGTCTAATAAAATTTATTGTTTTGTGATTGTAAGTGATATATTGTTATCAGCATTCAGGAGCGGTACGTATTTTATTGGTCAAAATTTATCTTCTTCTAATTGGTAAGTTTGATTCACATCTTGTGATTGGATAAAAAACAAGAATTGTGACTGGTTGAATTTTACTGCCTAATAATTGGTCAGTTCCTTTTACGGTTATGATTGGTGTAAATTAGTGACTTTTTGATTGGTCAATCGTATTCTTATTGGTGATTAAGTAGAAAAATATTATATTCCAATTTGTAAGTTAGTGAATTAATCTGTGAAGGCGGTGAAACTTAAGTGTAATCTGCGACATACAAGGATGAATGTGTATTGGTTTATGTGTATTGTCTATTGGTTTATTTTTGTCTGGTTTGATTTAGGTGGATATATGTCTATTTACATAATCTATTTAGAATTTTTGTTATTTATATAGTAATCATTATATTTTCTGCTAATAACACTATGATTTCTATGTTGAGTACTGTTTACCATTCTTAGCGTCATTTTATTGTTATATTCTGACGGTAACTCCATATTCAAAATTCAATATACTGGTACTTCTAAATTTCTGTTAGTATTTATATAAAGTTTAGTCTACGCCCCTTCCTTTATTTGACGTCATACGTTATCTCGCCTTCTTCTTGTATATTTCATATTAACGGATATACTTATCTTTTAATTTTATTTATCTTTTCCCTATTTTCAAAGATAAGTAAACCGGTAATAATAAATAAGCAAGAAAAAGAACAGATAAGGTATAACGTCAAATAAAGGGAGGAGCGTAGGCTAAATATTATATAAGACTAACAGAAATTTAAAAGTACCAGTACAAGTTATTCAAAAACCCGTCAACATATAATAAAAGAATAAAACTTTCTTTTTCCTGTTTAGCCTCCGATAATTACCTTTCAGATAATAATACTTCTGAGGATGAATGAGTGTAAATGAAGTGTAGTCTTGTACAGTCTCAGTTCGACTATTCCTGAGATGTGTGGTTAATTGAAACCCAACCAACAAAGAACACCGGTATCCACGATCTAGTATTCAAATCGGTGTAAAAATAACTGACTTTACTAGGACTTGAACGCTGGAACTCTCGACTTCCAAATCAGCTGATTTGGGAAGACGCGTTCACCACTAGACCAACCCGGTGGGTTAAAAGAATAAAGTTAAAAAAGGTAAACAGTACTCATAAACGTAGTAAACGGTAAACATAGTCATGTATTTAGAACTGAAACGGTCAACCTCAACCTCATCCCATAGTTACGAAATCCCCTGATATTTATGTATTTCATAATCCTTGACGAAGCAGTTGGGTCACTTTGTTCGATATTTTGTTGTGTGATCTTCTGATTACATACTGATGTCATGAGTCGTCTCTCATAGCTGAATCCTATATGTCCATGTCGGTTTCAAGATGGTCTTATATAAAAGGACAAATTTATTATCAAATACGTATATTTAGCTAAAATATGTTTCTATACACCTATTACAAAGCAGAAATCTTTTTTTTTTACATCCGACAACAGTTCATATTTTGAGGAATCACCTTCCATCCGGGTTGTAACTTTATCCGTGTCATTTTGAACCGCATTATGACGGATATAGCAGATACTTAATTTAGTTGTTTGGACAGTTATGTTATTTGGATGACGCAGTATTCTATTTCGATTGAATTTAGAAATAAAATAAAATAAAGTAATTTTGTCTGATATTGGGAATTTTTTTTAGATAAGTATTCTTTTAACTCTTCTTTTTCATTTTTTATTTTTTTAAGCGAATTTTATTTTTCTTTCTTTTCACACACCTCTTTTTCGTTTTATATTATATATAGATGTATTTTAAGTTTATTTTAGAGAAAACAGTCACAGGGTTAAGGCTTTTTTTTCTTATAATGTATAAGGGAATGGGACGATAGCATATCTAGCTTCTTTTCTATAAACTTACTTACCTCTTCAATTCTTTTTTGTAACTGGGCCGCTGTACTCTCCGAATATTCTCTATCTTTTACTAAACCCCCCCTCTACATTCCCTATCACCTCATACCAGACTAACCGTTTCTACAACAACCATTATTCCTTTCTGTTATCCCAGTGCTTTTCATGATAACAGATGGTTATATTCCCATGGCCTATATATTTCTATACCAATATCATATTATACTAAAATTACTAACCTAAACTAGCATTATTTATACCATCTCAATTTCGTAGCGATCGAACTAAAATGATGAGCTAATCAATCAAATGTTAATTACTGTGAATGCAATTTAGTAAATCATAATTTAAACACACATTCATTGCTTAAGTTAAAGCTTGATATAATAGTAGGCTTTGATATAAATTACGGACAATAAATTTTATATACAAATCCGTAAATTCTGATTGGACAATCGATATTTGATAAGGATTACCACGATCATCGTTATAAATATGATATGTTTATACTATATACGTTTAAACAGATTAATAATAACTTAAGTATAGTTTAGTTAAACTAATCGATATATCGACATGAAACTAAATATAGAATGTAATGAAAAAATAATAATATAAGTGTACGGGGTCCGGTATATGTAACGTATTCAGTTCTTTCAGCATATTGTTTTCTAAAATCTTAACAAAAATATTGCTTTTAATATATATTTGAAATAAATGACATTAAACTATAATTAAAACCGCATTTTAAACACTATCGTCATGATCATTTAGAGATAAAAATTTTTTTAAAATAATTTTTATAATCTTTAAAATGTTTTTAAGATTAGGATCGAAAACTAGTTGCAACAGAATAAAAAAAAATTCAAATATAAGACGATCTTTTGGTATATTATCTGTTTATTTGAATATTTTAAACGCAGTTATAATTTTAATGAAATTTTACATAAAGATATATAACTAATAAGCAGGATTACTTCATCTGAAAAAGTTTTTTTATAAAATTTTTAATTTACAAATTTTTGCTGTTGTTTTATATAAAAAAGGTAATCGAACGGTGTGATAAAACTGAATTTCCATTGCCAAATCAACGTTGATAATAATTGAACAACTTATTCATTCCAGTTTTGATATGTCTTAAATTTTACTTTTAGTAATTGATTATCGGATTGGATTGAGTTACAGAAAAGTATAAAGTGTATGGAAGTCCATCTGTAGATGATTAAGCTCAAACAGATCTCTGGAAAAATAAAGGATAATACTCGAACCCGTTTGATTGAAAAAAAAACACAAAAAAAACAGGAATTCATAGATTTTCATTGTGTGTATTCGTACCTGAATAAGAATCTCGTACATAAGTTGTACATTACTGATAATTACGAGGATTGGTTTATAAATGTAACATTTAGAACTCGAATAGAGAAGGTTTGATTGATAAATACGCCCAGTAGAGAGAAAAGACAACGTGTAACTCAGAAGAGATGAAATTTTTGGGTAGGGTTCGATTTTGATAAAAATAAGAGGAATGTAGTTTGGGAAAGTTACGTTACACAACGTACCCATCGGGTTGGTCTAATGGTGAACGCGTCTTCGCAAATCAGCTGATTTCGAAGCCTAAGGTTCAAATCCTAGTAAAGGCAGTTAGTTTTCTATGGATTTGAATACTACATCGAGGATACAGGTGTTCTCTGGTGGTTTACTTTCAATTAACCATACATCTCAGGAATGGTCGACCTGAGACAGTACAAGACTACACTTTATTTACACTCATACATATCATCCTCATTTATCCTCTGAAGTAATACCTTACGGTGGTTCCGGAGGCTAAGCAGAAAAAAGAGAAAAAAAAAGGTTATCCGGGGAAGCCCACCGGGCTAGTGTAGTTGTTAACTCGTTATCGCAAATCAGCTGATTTTTAAGTCGAGAGTTCTAAGGTTCAAATCCTAGTAAAGGAAGTTATTTTTATAGGGATTTGAATACTAGATCATGGATACCGGTGTTCTTTGGTGGTTGGGTTTCAATTAACTATACCTCTCTGGAATGGTCGACCTGAGACTTTATAAGACTACACTTCACTCACTTTCATATATACCATCTTGATACATCCTCTGAAGTTAATACCTTACGCTGGTTTTGGAGGCTAGACAGAAAAAAGAGAAAGTTTTTCTGCGAATGCATCTGGTTGGTCTAGTGGTGAATTCGTCATCGCAAATCAGCTGATTTCAAAGTCGAGAATTCTAAGGTTCAAATCCTAATAAAGGTAATTAATTTTATACGGATTTGAATACTAGATTGTGGATACCGGTGTTCTTTGACCGCTGGGCTGAAACCCAACGATTTCAGCAATGGTCGACCTGATACAGAACAAGTCTACCCAGGATTTACGTTCATACAAACCATTTTCATAAATACTCTGAAAAAAAAAAGGTGGTAAGTAGTAACCACCTTACGGTGTTTATTACTTACCACCGTAAGTAAGGTGGTTCCGGAAGCTAAACAGAAAGAGAGAGGTTGTCTTACTTACGGTGGTAAGTAATAAACACCGTAAGGTGGTTCCGGAAGCTAAACAGAAAGAGAGAGGTTGTCCAGCTTGTTAAAGTTCTTATTTATCTGAATAACGGTTGAGGCACTACTAACTTAATGAGGCATTAACTTATAGAAAACAGCTAATTTTTGAATTTAATAATTAGTTTGATTTGTATTATTTAGACAATTTTTTTTTTTTTGTGAGATAATCTTGATTTCAAGTGTTATATATTTAATTAGCGTTATTTAATAATTATTAATGAAATTTAATAACTTATATTCAGTTTTATTGGGTTGCCTATCTGGCAAACTGCTTCGTTCATGGAAGTAATGTGGTGATATTTAATATACAAAACACTTTCTTTTTTTTTCTTTTATTTACTTGGGTTGGATTTGTAATTTTATAATTTTTTTTTTTAAATACCCAATATTATTATTATTATTATCCCAATGCGGTTATTAGTAAATATCTCGAAATGTCTCGCAATTATATTAGCTGTTAGTCGTACTAATATTCAAATTGTTTGAAAGATATTTCCTATTTACACTTTGTTATTTATAATTTTCAGTAGTCAATCTTTCAGACACCAAATGAAACATCTTTCCTTTTTTCTTTTTTAACAAAATTTAGGTATAATGTTCATCATTAAAACTGTTCTTATTACATAAAAAAATATTTAATATTAAATTGGTTTTTGATTTACTTTGTTTTAATACTTGCTCGTCACCATTTTTTGAAAAAAAAGGAAGATATAAAAAAATCATTGTTATTCAGTGACATTATGTGTCCTTACGATAATACAGTAAAGTTATTGTTGTCACTGATAAAGTCTTTCACAATCAGTTAGAGTTGAAAATTTTAGTTCGTACTTTATCCCGGTCAAGCATGGCATTTTCACACGCTACAAAAATTGTCATTCATCTCATCCTCTGAAACAATACCTCAATAGTGTTCCCGAGGGTTAAAGTTCGTACTTTTTGGAATAAAATGAACGACTTTTAATGTTTACACAACTAATAATGCAATCTACAAAAAAAAAAAAAATTATAACGGGATTTTTCTTACAACCTCACAAAAAATATACTTTCCTGTCATATTTCGGTTTGTATTTTACTGAATTAAAGTCAGAAAGTTTATGAAAATTTTGTTTGTTTTTAATTTATTTTAAATAAATCAATTTTTCAAAATTAACTTTTCCTCAAATGTTTTTAGAAATGCTTATTTTTTATATTGCATACATACGAAAAGAATTTTAGGAAAATGAAATGAAAATGTTAGGTTAAATACTATAAATAACCAAGAAAGATAAAAAGTTAGAAATAAGTTAAGAAGAAAAAGAAAATATTTAGGAAGAAAATCAAAGTGTTGTAAAGAATATTGACGTGGTTTTACCATATAAAGAGAAGAGAATTAGACTATGTTTGCAAAAGAGATAAATGTGAAAGAATAGTGGTGAAGGAAAATGGAGAGATCAAAGAAAAGGTAAGAGATTGTGAGAAATATATATCTATCTATCTATGTATAATACCTATGGAAAGACGATTGTTGTGCACCATTTATAAGAAGCCATCAATATAAACTCCCGTAAGCGTGATATTACTAGACAGGAGATTAGTTCCCGGACGTACATCAAACAGATTTAAAACAAAAAATAGTAAAAAAGTGTTGAGAGTGAAAAAAATGTAGTTACAATTCAAATTTCATTCACTGGCCTATTGATGCGTCCAATTCCTCCAGACACGCCACTGGCCAGTCGTATATATATTTCAGTAACTGTACATATGTATCTGTTTAATCATTGTACAGTTGTGTCATTTCACGACGTGAAATTTTCGCGCTCATCCGCTTTTTTAAGTGAGTTAATTTACAATAAATCTAAATTTAATATTTTTTGTGCTTTACAATAACTTAAAATACAATCCTGGGACCGGTCTTGTTCTATTAAAGTCAAGAAAAACCAGTAAATATTTACTGGTTTTTTTTTCATAATATGCACGAATCTTATGTGAACATAAGAATATTTACTGGTATTTAGATCATAAAAAGTTTAACCTTATTTTATCCTTGGATTATAAATCAGAAAGAAATACAGGGCGTTTCATAATGTTCTTAGGAGTTACAAAAATTCAGTACAAAAAAAAATATTTCACTTACCTAAATGAAAGTTGTACGTGATGATGCAGGGACTCAAACAGTGTTTGTTTAAATCTATAATTGTTAAATATGTGCTCCTCTGGTGACACGGCACTCATCAACACGAAAGTGTATTTCTTCCAAACTCGTTCCAACATATCATTTTCGATAAAGTTGATCGCATTGATTATGTGATCCTTCAACTTAGCAATATCGTGCGGCACTGGTGGGATAAACACCTTATCTTTCACGTAACCCCAGAGAAAGAAATCACATGGCGTGAGATCTGGTGATCTTGATGGCCACAGCATAATGTGTTGGTCTTCTTCAGACGCCCGTGCTATCCAGCGCCGAGGTAATGTTGTGTTAAGGTATTGTCGAACCTCATTATGAAAATGGGCAGGACAACCATCTTGCTGGAAAATGAAGTCGTTGAGTAGCTGAGGCATACACCATAATTGTAACATATCCAGGTATATCATGCTGTCGTTTCCATAAAAAAGAACGGCCCATACACTGCCTTACGACAGATCGCACAAAAAACGTTTACTTTCGGAGAATTCCGAATGTGTTTCACCTAAGCGTGTGGGTTTTTAGTTCCCCAAACTCGCACGTTATGGCGATTTACTTTGCCGCTAATACGGAAAGTAGCTTCATCGCTGAAAATTATCTTGTTTAGAAAACCTTCATCTAACAACATCTTTTCCTGTAACTGTAAACAAAAATCGAGCCTACGTGCTTTATCTCCATCAGAAAGACGCTGGATTAATTGAAGATGGTACGGTTTGCGTAATAAACGTTTACGGAGAACTTTCCACACTGTTGTTTTCGGAATTCCTAATTCTCTGCCTGCATCCGCAGTCGATTTTGACGGGCTGCGAATGAAACTTGCACGCACACGTTCGACATTGACTTCTGAGGTTGATGGACGACCAGTTGATTTTCGCTTTCACAAGCAACCGGTTTCACTGAATTGTTTATACCGTGCACGAATTGAATTGTAACTTGGTGGCTCCTTATGAAACTTCAACCGAAACGCACGTTGCACAGAAATTACTGACTTTGACACACTTATTCTAGCACACAAAACGACTTCTCGCTTCCCGTGGCAGCCATTTTCTCTACTGTCGACGCCTAGCGAGGAAACGGTTTACTAACTGCCTAGTATATGTGGAAAAACTATTTAAAGTACTCTTTTGTACAGTACTTGTTTTATTCTTATGAGTGAAATAGTTTTTTGCTAATGAATTTTCGAAACTTCGAAGAACATTATGAAACGCTTTGTACTTCTCCAGCCATAAGTCAAACTCGAAAATAAATCGAGTGTGTGTGTTTAAAGGATATTTTTTTTATTTATTGAAAATATCCCAAATCAGCACCCAAAATCATGCTACTTAATTTTTAATCACTGTGTATCATCATCATTGTGAACGTTAAGGTCATACAGTCTGTCCCATTGCCATAAACTCAACCACTCAGCCTCACAAATCTTACAATTGCTTCCTCCATCTCGTCCTCGGCCGTCCTATTTTTCTCACACCAACAGCACTATAATCCCATATAATCCTTGGAATCCTATTTCCATCCATCGTGTCTATATGACTCACCTAATGCTGCCTACGTTTTGCAATAATGTTTCAAATACAGTCGACTCCCAATTGCTGACGTATCTCACTGCTATTGATATGATCCTTTAAAAATACACTCTACGCAAAATTCTAATTTCCAGAGATTCAATTCTTCGGCTTTGATGTAAGGTAATAGTCTAAATCTCAAGAGCTATACAACAATGTCGGTACCGCCGTAGTTTTGTAAAATTTAATAATTGTTTCCTTCCTTACATGGCTTATGTCATTCTACATAAGCCAACTATTTTTAATTTACTTATTTTTTTTTTTTATACGACTCCCTTTCCTAATCAAATATTTAAAAAATAAAAATAAATATCTACTTTTTTATGTAAGAAAAGTAAAAACATGTTTGAGTAAAATTCGGTAGTAGTTATCAAACTAAAATTAATGTTTGGAGTAGAAATTTAGTAGATAAAAAAACATATTAAAAGAATTGTAAGAGAATGAAATGAAAAAGTTACAGTAAATGCTATAAATAACCAAGAAGGATAAATAGTTACAAAAAAAGTTAAAAAGAAAAAGAAAATATTTAGGAAGAATATCAAACAAAGTACTGTAGAGAATATTGAAGTGGTTTTTGCCACATAATGAGAAGAGAAATAGACATGTTTATAAAAGTGATGAATGTGAAGTGGTGGTGAAGGAAAATTGAAAGATCAGAGAAAAGATAAGATGATTATGTGAGAAAGGATTTTGAAGAAATTATAATGACAAGGAAGGAAATTAATGAGAATAAAGATTGAAGACTCTGATATCATTCAACGACCCAACATTAAAGTGTAAATTGCTGGAGAAAAAGCATAAAAAATAAAATTTGAAATTTCTAGAGTCTGAAATTAGCTTAATTAAAAAAAATATATATATATATTTACTACGCTACGTTCTTTTTTACCAGCTTATAAAAATTCTTATAGTTAACTTTAGTTTATTTTTCAAATCATCTTATGAGAAAAACGGATTTACATTAACAAGGAATCACGCAATTCCCTCTTTTGGTGCTGCCCAGAGAATAATAATTTTGAATTATATAGTTATAAAATAAAAAAAGAAACATCAATATGGTATTTTATAGTCCTGCTTAAATTTTTTGTTTATTTTTTGGTTGATAAGTTTACACAGAAGCTTTGAAGCTTGTACGTGAAATATGAAGATATAATTTTGTATCGTATGAAAATTGCCATGACTAAATGGGATTCGAACTCGGAACTTCCGGATGAAAGGTCGAGATTCTACCACTCCAAGAAGATTGACAATTAGTAAATCTTTTGTTTTAGTTTAATCAGAATTATCTTTGATTTTTACCCCTGATCGTTTTATTATTTAAAAATAATAAAAATTGATTTTACATTTAGTACAGTCACGCAAAAATAAAATTAAAATAACAAAACATAAACAACAATATATGTACAGTACAGTTTGGTTAAAGTTAAAACAAGTCAAGTAAAGTAAGGACAAGCAGTTTGTGAAATTACTTTCTGTTAAAAGAGAGATGAGTTCACGTTTTTGTTCGTTCATTTTATCCGTACTTCGTATACAACTACTAGAATACAATATTAAACGAAGTAACAAAAGAGAACAAAACCGTTCAACCCTCCCTCGATAAATGTCCATTATCTTAATCCAATTATAAGTTGCAAACAGCTCTTGTAACTTTTGAACACTTTAAACAATTTTTAATCCTTTTAAGTTGGGTCGTTACTGTTACATTGCAGCTATTGTTAGGAGTACTCAAGCGTAATGCTGCAGTAATTATATATATATATATATAGTAGATTAATCCTGTATTTTGATACGCCATAAAAATTGAATGAGTATTATAATATTTCTACTGTTAAAAATTCTAATATATAAATCGTGAAAAGTTTTAAATCCATTCGTTTTTTTTAAATTTTAACATCCAATTTTCTAACGGAATAAATAATGTAATAACAATAATAATAAGATAATATGAAATTGAAGTTTAATACATAAAATATTTAGTAGTATGCCACATTTCAATGTGCGGGAGCAATACTCCGTATTACACAATCAAAAAAACTGATAGCTCCCGTGTCAAAATGTAGTTGACATGAGACGGTTAGAGATGACAAAATAACATTCCTTAGTGTCCTTACCTATAACAACCTTATAAACTACCGGTTAATTTTTTCAGAATCCGCCTTTAAAAGGTATTTTCAGTAGTTTTACGAAATTTTATTTTATAATTATTATTTTATTCTTATGGCTTCACTAAGACTTGAAATATACATTTATTGCAATACGAATATGATATGCTAAATTAACATTCATTTAATTTAATTGAATTTAATTAATTTAATTAATATAATAAAAAATCCTTTTTGGCACGCCGGAAAGCGGATATAGATTGCACCGGTGCTAAATAGGGGATAAAAGAGATTTACACCTGAAACGTATTTAAACGCTGAAACTCTCGACTTCCAATTTGAACTGGTCTTCCCAGATTTGATTTGAACGGATCTTACCAGATCAGCTGATCTGGGAAGACCCGTTCACCACTAGACCAGCTCGGTGGGTTAATTAATGCCGCAGCTGCAGAGGTAACGCCCGACTTGTTGACTACAGTCTGGAATGAAATCGACTTCAGGTGGGAAGTATGTCGCATTACAAATGGAAGCCATTTCGAAACAAAGTGAATGTTAGGTAATAACCTTGATGTGTTTTTCTATGAAATGAGACTTGAAACCGAATCTGTAAGTTTTCTAAATACATTTTTATATGCTTTTAAATTTAAAAAGTCCTTTTTGAATCAACCGGTATTTTTAATCAATTTAGAACAGTAAATTGTAATTCTAATTAGTTATTGATAACCTAAGGTTATGTAAATATAAAGTTTCCGCATCATTACTTTGTATTTCCCAACTATTTGATTCCTGTCTAATACAGATGTTATTCTAAATTTCTGTTTCTAATAGAATCTGTTAGCTAGTTTCAGGGAATATTAGAATAGTTGTTTTCTATGCATTGTTATATATTTATAAAAAATAAAATTCTCCTTTAATCCACTTCAACTTTAGTCCTCTTCGTCGTATGGTAAATTGTAATTATCGTGTTTAGAAATTAATTTACAAAATACTCGATTATTTAACCGGTTTAGTTTTGTTAGACTTTCCGAGAAAAAAGCCCAATTCCTTATATGTATTAATGAAAAATTGTAGTTTGGATGAGTGAAACATATTTTTTACCTTAGTTCTTGTTCTGTATTAATCTTAAATAAAGGAATTTAATGCTAAATTTTTTATTTGTTATTTTCTATAAGTTGTCAATGATTATTCAAGGAAAACCACTGAATTTTTTTTTTTTTATCTTTAACAAAATTCATTTCTCTGCGATAAACTTCAAGATGAAGTGGCATATTGTTCTTTCTCTCTGAAGTATTACATTAAAAACTTACATCGTATGTTGAAGGGAATAAACCAGTTGTTAGTTGATATACCTAGCAGCGTATTTTTCTTAAATTTAAAAAAAAATTATTATTTTATGAAAACTAACTATTTAGAAAAAAAAAAATGTTCTTAGTATTTACGAAATGTAAATTTTTGACCAATCCAATTTTAGATTGTTTTTTGATGAATTAATTCATCACAAAAGCTGATAGAGAAGCTTGAACGTGGAAATATGGAAATTGAATTTTGTAGAGTATAAAAATGTCTAATTGGGATTTGAACCTGCGACCTCGAGATGAAAGGCCAAAATATTACTACCATTCAGCCACGAAAATCTTAACTAAAATTGTTTTATAAATGGTTATTGATTATTTTTAATTTTATTTCAATTTACAATAAATTAGATATTTATAAATAATATTGAAAAATATAATCTTAAATTTTCTCTAATGAACAACAGTACAATCCCATTTAATCGGACTGGATGGAACCGGAAGTAGTCCGATAAACAAAAGTCCGGATAATCCGGAAATGTATAATATACCTACATTACTACGTAACGAATTCACTACAGTATTAATATTCTCATTTCAGGAATGAAGAGTGAAGAAAACCATTCTTTAAATATTTTGTAAGACATCCGTACTGATTTTTGTGACCTGTATACGCATGGAAGTGCATTCAAATTACTGATAATTCTTCAGTACTCGAGGATTAACCGATTTCCGGTCACAAGAAGTAGCAGCTTCAACTTGCCTGACGCATTACTGCGTAAAATAATTATCACACTTTGCTTACAAACTTATGCCCTTTAGCAACGGAGTCAATTTTCAGGCGAGAGTTTTTTTTTAGGTAGTATTTAAAAAAATAATCTGGTCTCATCAGCGTTGAAAATCTGAGATTGTGATAAATTCTGTTCTTTTATTAATTTCGAAAATGTCATTTTATAATTTTCGCTAGCAGCATGATCCCCCGATAAACTCTCCCCTGAGCTGTCGTATTCCGTGGTGAGTTTTCCACCTATCAGAGCATGAATGAGGATAATATGTATGAGTGTAAATGAAGTGTAGTCTTGTACAGTCTCAGTTCGACCATTCCTGAGATGTGTGGTTAATTGAAACCCAACCACGAAAGAACACCAATATACACAATCTAGTATTAAAATCCGTGTAAAAATAACTGACTTTACTAGGATTTGAACGCTGGAAATCTCGACTTCCAAATCAGCTGATTTGGAAAGACGTTCACCACTACACCAACCCGGTGGGTTTGAGCTGCCGTATTTTTTCATGAGTCTTCCTCCTATCTAAACAACCTAAACTTGCTGTGAATGACGGATCATCACCTAATTTGTCAATTAAAAATAAAGCCTAAGATTATAAAATCGTACCTGATGTAGGAACCCTATGCATTTTTTGCCGTTCTGATAGTCGCCGTGTTGCCTAAACTATCTTTAGCCACCATTTTCGAACAGAAATCTTCAATCTCTTTACTGTGTTTTTTCTAGTCCGAAACAGTGTGCTATCCTACACCTAGTTCGTCACAAATCTTTTTTTTTACAAATTCCCCCTTATCTATACGAAATAACGGATTAAGTTTTTCTTCAGTAGAAATGACTACCTTCTTTCTTTTTGTTGTCGTTGCAGCGAACGGCAACTAAATGAACGGTAGTTCGATTAGTTGCACCCACCGGGTTGGTCTAGTGGTGACCGCGCCTTCCCAAATCAGCTGATTTGGAAGTCTAGAGTTCCAGCGTTCAAGTCCTAGTAAAGCCAGCTATTTTTACACGGACTTGAATACTAGATCGTGGATACTGCTGTTCTTTGGTGGTTGGATTTCAATTAACCACACATCTCAGGAATGGTCAAACTGAGACTGTACAAGACTACACTTCATTCACACTCATACATATCATCCTCATTCATCTTCTGAAGTATTATCTAAACGGTAGTTACCGGAGGCTAAATAGGAAAAAGAAAGTTCGTTTAGTTGCATTGAATCACACCACACAGAACAAAAAATTTCAAACACGATCGCGACTGTTGCTAACTACACCTTACGATGACAACGGTCAACGAATACTGGTACTGTACCGCTTTTTTGAATAAAAGTTTCCTAAAATAGAGCACATCAGAGTGTATAGGTCTTTTCTTTTCTCTATTTAGCCTCCGAGAATTACCATTCAGATATTACTTCAAAGGATGATATGTATGAGTGCAAATGAAGTGTAGTCTTGTACAGTTTCAGTTCGACCATTCCTGAGGTATGTGGTTAATTGAAACTCAACCACCAAAGAATATCGGTATCCACAATCTAGTAGTCAAATCCGTATAAAAGTAAATTACCTTTACTAGGACTTGAACGCTGGAACTCTCGACATCCAAATCAGCTGATTTGGAAGACACGTTCACCATTAGATCAATCCGGTGAGTTTATAAGCCTATACATCGGGTCATTAACATTATGTCACTCTATTCTTTAAATGAGCGATAAAACGACGGCAGGATATTTGTAAACAAACATTTTCGCCACGTGAGTAATTTTAACTAATGTACAAAAATATTGCACAACTCTGTTCTTAGAAAAAGTAAATGTTTACGGCAAGCAGCACATGAGTTATCTAAATTTGAATCGTAACGGAACGCAAGGATCTCGGATGGTGCAATACCCTCCTACGATTCGCAGTATATGGACTGCGTCCTTTGCTTCTGGGCGATTCTACTATAGTGGCGGATTATTAATAACAGATGACGTTGATTCGTTTGTGAAATTTGGATTGCGTTCTGATCAAATGGAGGGTTTTAGCGGTAGGGACCATGCGGAACAATGTGCTAACAAGCCTCTCTTCCGTGACGCGCTCCCTTTCAGCCTAGAGTGGGCTGAAATCCTTTGTTTATGGGGTCGTCCTTTCTTAAGGAAAGAGCACTGGAGGCTAATTTGGGGCCAGTACTTGTTACATTTAATTTAATTTTGATTTAAAAAATGAAAGAAAATGAGTTTGGTTGGATTGTTCTAGGACGTTTTGTCCCAGAGCTATCCCGGTAAGTGGGGTTGGGATGGTTGGTAAGGAGTTTGCTACTTTGATTTCGTGACAGTCTCTCATTTCTTCTTGCTAACTTTTAAAACCGAATACGTACGTACGTTTATGAAGTACTACAGTACGTAAATACTGTGATACAAAGTAACTGCCAATAAAATGGATACATTATACAGTAGACCTACTATTGCGTTTTTTTATTAAAATTATCTAAAAAAATTAATTTTCTTCATACTAATGTATAATAATAGTACATATTTTCAAAAATTAAACATGCATTTCCTGATATCGGTCCGGATAATCCGGACGTCCGGTTGATGGAGGTCCGGTTAAACAGGGTATTGTATTTATATTATGAAGGTATTGTACTGGTACTGATTTAAATAAAGTAGTTTACTAAAAACAACATTCATTATTTGGTTTAGCCATGTTTTAAATTATGTAATTTAATGAAAAAGGTGTTCCCATTATATTATAAAATAATAGATCTAATATTTTTAAAAGATACTAAGTAGGCTAAATTTATTATTATAATTACGAAAGAAAACAACAAAATCAAATTTTTCTTTATTTTTTTTCATGAACTCAGAGTTATAACTTTTATTTTAATTTATCACCCTTAATTTGAAAAAGAAAAAAATATATTACTTTCACTGTTTTTAAGCTAGGTTCACTTAAATACATGGTGTGAGACTTTTACTATTATGCCTGTCTTATTTTTTATGGGGCTTTTCTCAGCATAATTTATTATACAATATAAATAAATATATATATATATATATATATGTGTGTGTGTGTGTGTGTGTGTGTGTGTGTGTGTGTGTGTGTGTGTGTGTGTCGTGTGCGCGTGTGTGTTTAGTTGCTTGTACTTTTAATATATGACTGCTATTATATTGTGTAACTTTATTAATATATATTTAGTGGCAGAGGGTTTTAATTTGGTTCTTTTTTATTAACTATAATAGAAAAAAGTAAATCTTGAACAGGAATAATAAAGGTTCCTTAAATAATAATAATAAAATACTTCTTATTCATCTTCATTTTCCTCTATTTCCTTCCAATTTTCTTTAGTTTTTTCTATCCCTTGTTCTTCTATTCCTCTACCTCTCTTTTTGCCAATGACCCCTTCTGTTTATTTTCCCATTCTATCTAAACGCTTTCATTCATTCGGTTCTAATGTTCCTTAAATTATTCTTTCATTCATTCTTTTTCTGTCATTTTCCTTTTACTCATTCTTATCATGCTTTATGCTTTTATCACTTTTTTTATTCTTTGTTTTTTTTTTTTTTTTAGTTCTTTTCCTTAACCTATATTTTTTTCTATTTTTTCCCCTTCAGCTTCGTACTATTTTCTAGTCGACTGCATTATCTTCCTCTCCGTTTTTTTTATAATTCATTTCTTAATAATGCATTTTCTACTAAACTATTTCAATACATAAAAGAAATTAAAGAAAATAGAACTTTAAATATTTCCTGTAAAATTATTTTATTGAGAACTAATCGATGGGTAAAAAATATTTAATCTTCATATTTTTAGATATTTTAATTTTTATTATTTTAATTGAAGTGCTTTACACGTTACTAAAAGGACCAAATTCGGTGGTTACTTTTTATATATTATAAAGGAAATGACTTTGGTAGTTGTGATGTAAGGTTTTTTTAGATTATTTAAGTAGACGATTTATTTTAATAATAAAAAAAAACGAAATCACACAGTTAAAAGAATTGAAAATATTTAAATTTTTTCTTCATTAAATTTTAGAGTTGAATTGTTATAACGAAATGTTTCTTTAGTCTGAAATATCATTTTTCAAAATATTTTCAGGTAAATATTCTAAAAAATTAGTTTGAAAACTTAAAATAAGCAAATATATAAATTTGTATACGCCAGATTAGTTTAGTTTCATGCTTAGCCGAATTTATTTACGCTGTTTTTTTGTATCCCTTTTTTACATTTAACAGGTATCTCAATAATGCATTATTTACGAACAGTTTATGTTTCTATTAGAAAGCTTACATATTAAACTATTTATTAAAAGAAAAACTACTTTTTTTTTTTACTGACATAATGAGGAGAGTGCTATGTAGCAAACTAGATATGTGACTAAGGAGAAAACTAGAGAAATGTTTTGTGAGGAGTGTGGCCCTTTATGGGGCCATAGGAAGGGAGAGTAGAGAAGATTGGAGGCCTTTGAAATGTGGGTCTGTAGGAGGATAGAAAAAAAATCAGCCGGACGGAGAGAGTTCGGAAAGAGGAGGTGCTTCGTAGAGTAGAAGAGAGAGAGAGAGAGAGAGAGAGAGCGATTATTGAAATAATAAAAAGAAGAAATGCAGTTGGTTGGGACACTGGCTTACACGTGACTGCTGCCTATTGGTGATGGCAGTGGAAGGATTTGTAACAGGGAGAAAAGCAAGAGGTCGGTGACGAATGAAAATTATAGACAATATAAAAAGGGAAGAAAGTTGCTATAAAATGAAACGGATTACACAGAATGGAGGGCCCCCACGTGAAAACCTGCCTTTGGGCAGAACACTAATTATTATTGACATAATTAGTTTCATTAAAAAAAGAACTTAAAAAACAAAAACATAGGGTCATTACGTTTTGGGTCATACTGTACATTAAGGTGTTACATTCAGTGTTAATTAATGGAATGGAAGAAAGTAAAACATTAAAAAAAGTTAATGGAAACAATACTTAAATACATAAAAGAAATAATTAATAATTTAAGATAAAAAACTAGATTTTGGATAAAGTAATAATTATATCTGTAAAAAAAAACTACAGTATGGAAGCATGAAATTAAACATTTAAAAAAATTCCCGATGCTAAAAAAATTAAAAAGAATAACAAAATTAAAGATTTTATAAATTTTTAATATTTATGACTCAAAATATTTGGGGAACATGAAAAATAATTCTATTAATGAACGAAGTCGATAATTGCAGTAGGTACCGAGAAGATTGTAAAAACCGCTTAGGTGAAACATATAATCCTTTTTTTCACCTCAATATAATTAAAATCCCTGGTACATAGGTAATAGTCATATATAGTGACATTAAGTTCGAACGGTTCGGCAGGAAATCTCTCTGGTCAGCCTACGGTATCAAAATCGTTTAGATCGGTATCCGAATTACTTGGCAGTCAAATTATTAGGAAATACGATCAGTGACTTTTCAAGATTACTGAGGAACAATATTCTTGGTTTGCCTTATCGCTTCAATCACGTGACTTAATGATCTGGCCGTACGGAGTGCTTTTCTATTCCATTATTAAGTCACAAGCCACTAGATCTGTGACAACTTAATGTTAATCCACATACATCCTATTTACTTATTGTTCTATGAACAGATTGTCAAGTCGCTGTGTCGTTATAATAAAAAAAAATAAAAATATGAGTGAATTAAGTTTTCAAAATATATTGAGGTTGAGAAAAAAACCTTTACCTCAATCATTAGTTTTTATTTTTAATTTTTAAAATGTTAATATAATTTTAAATATATGTATATTTCTGTACTATATCATTGAATAGATGTATTGATATTACAATTTTTATATATCATAATAAAAAAATTATAAAAACATAATAAATTATAAAATATATATATCCTTTTTTTTGCTTTCTTTTAAGAAGGCATAACAATCTAACTTAAAACGGAAGGAAAAAACATAACGAAGGAAACTAAGACTTTTTGTTGTAAGTTTAAGTAAAGTAAAAAGACAAAAAAATATACGCATACATAAATAAATAATATGAAAAAAAAAAGAATACAAGAGAAGAATTGTAGAACTGAGAAAATAAAGGAATCGTGTATCATAGTGAATTTAAAAATAATATTAAAAAAGTCGTTATTTTTATGTATATATAAAATACAAAATATATTTCAAGAATTTAAATTTTATTCTTATTTCTATACGGAGCAGTGTACAATAATAATAAATCATATAATAAGTTTTTGCTTATTTTCAGTGATAAATAGCTAGTGTAAACCCGTTACTTCAGTCTTACGATGGAAACATTTATTTTTACAGAAAAAAAAGTTAAAAAAATAAAATCAGGCCACGATCCAGAAATTCTTTCATCAATAACCATAGAAATATTTAGATAATAAAGTTTTATCTACATAACTCAAGAAAATTTCTGGATTTTTTAAAAAATAAATATTAAGGTCTGTTCATTATTTTTTTCAAAACATCGTAAATTTATTGAAAATCATTTTTATTACTTCAACTTTAAACGAATTGCAGCAGTCCTTGTTAATATATATATATATATATATATATATATATATATATGTGTGTATATATATTTATATATATATATTATATATGTATATAATATATATATATATATATACACATATATATATTTTACAAACTATTAATTGAACCGAAAACGAATCATATCCAGTAGGGAAATCCAGTCTAAAAAAAAAACACCAGTTAAATAAATTTTAAATATGAGACCGACAATTATACTCTGAGAGTAATATCGGTGTGTGTAAACCCTTGAATAAAATTTCAAAAATTAAATTAAAAAAAAATTACCTCAAACATTATCTCAAAACGATCTATTCTAAAAGTTGAAACTACCACTACTTAAGCATCTTGGGGGCACCTAAAAAATTTATATCAAAAAATAGATCGTTTTGAGATTACAGATAATTTTTTGTTTTTAGTGTTAAATGTTGAAAGACTATTTAAGAGGTATTGCAATTCTATTTCACTTTTGAAACTGGTTATCATCAATATTAAATGGCAGAAATTTTGATTTTGGTTTTTCATAACCCGAAGATTTAAAATCATTTTGAATGTGTTTTTTAAAATAACTTTTGACAACCCTATACTATATGTTTGAAATTTTTTGTCCTCGCCCGAATCCCTCGTATCTGGCAGTCTCAAACCAAAAAATAGATTTCAAATAATTTCGATTTTTTTTTAATTTCGATTTTTAAGTGGTGTGGTAGGGTATTACGCGGCGGCCGAAACAATACACAGCCACTGGTACTTTTACTCCAACGCGAATGGCTGCACCTGCCTCCGGTTACTTGACTAAAAACCATAAAATAAAAAAAAATACTGACCGCGACGGGAAACGCAAGTAACCATATAGACCGGGCAAAACTACGAAGGGGATGGTGTTGTGTGTGTATATATATATATATATATATATATATATACATTTTAGGAAACAAATTAACTTTGCTGTTTTTGCTTAATTATTAACTTTCCTTTTCTATGTTTAAAGGTGATAGGAATGTTGTAACAATGAGTTTTCTCCAGGCTAGACAGGTTTAATGGTTAACTTTCCTTATCTAATTGTAACCGAGAATTTGAGTAATAATAATAACAATTCCGCGTTTAAATGAACCAATTTAATTTTATTGACCAATAAAAATTAATGGTCAGTTACATATCTTCATTTTGTTAAATAATTTTTTTCCATTCTCTACTTAAATGTAAGTTAAAAAGAAAATTAATATAAAAAAAAAAAAATCACGATAAATGTTCGTTCTTTTCATTTTAGAGAACGATTATATATATATATCAAAATACATATTCTTATTAATCCTTTTCTCTTAAAAATAAGGTAGATAATAAATTTATAAAAAAAGATCTCAGCGTTGACTCGGGTCATAATAAAATATTTGATGTGGAGACCACATGATTACCTTGTACGCCTCTTAAATTACATATACACATTTTTTGCTGTACTTCATTTGAAAGTCAGATACGATACTCCAATTCTTTAATTAAGTGGAGAGTTACACAATTACATTGTAGTGGACACCACAAATCATCACATTTTTGTGGTGTCCGTATGAGCATTTTATATTACTTTATATATTAATTTTGTTTCACGTTACTGAAGTGTTTATGTGGTGTAAATGAGAACGTTTGGGATCTGTAACCATAGGTTCGAAGCCGACTTCATATACATTTTTTTTTTTTAATTTAAATATATTGATTTATTAATAATTATTAACCTCTGCAAAAATTTTTGAATTAAAATTAAAGTACATAAAATATTATTTCACTAATAACTTCCGATTTTTTTTTCACGTTTTGTTTTTTTAATTGTTATTATTGAATTATTATTTATTGCACAATTTTTTTTTTTTACAGAGGTTAAAAATCAATTATAATAAATCAGTATATTTAAATTTAAAAAAAACAAAAATTTAAAAAAAGGAAATGAAGTCAAATTCGAACCGAAGTGCGTTCCCCTTGTAAGATCCAAATATTTCATTAATTACACTTTTATTTGGCTATAACTCTGGAACCAATGAAAATAAGTACCATTTACCATATATCGTTGAAAAGCTCTCAATGAGCATTTATCACTGCAGTTAAGAAAAAGTCCTAAATCCAAATCTTTTGGATTTTGAGCTTTTTTGGACACTTTTGATCCAGCTGATTGCAATCAAAAGGAGATGGACACAAATAAATGTTATAACATTCCTAAATCCAAAATTTCAACATTCTACGGCTAATCGTCTTTGAGTTATGCGAGGTAAGTACGTACATACGTCACGTAGAAACTAGTCAGAATGGATTCAGGGATTGCCAAAATGGATATTTCCGTTGAAATCTGAAAACCGAAATTTTTTACGATCGCAATACTTCCTTTACTAAGTACAAAGAAGTAAAAACATAGATTAAAACAAAAAAGAGACAATGCTTCAACTTTCAAGGTCACTTCCTCGTAGTGTTTATCAGGTAATGCTAAGAACCGTGCAATTTTTTATTTTTTACCCTTAACCAAGGACGGGTAACCAGCTATAATTACCATTTTTAAGACGGTAGCTAACTATTCTACAACCCGCATACTTTGTAGATCACTCAAAGTTTCAAGTCCTGTGCTAACCAAACTGTTGCTCTGCATAAATTTGTAATATACATACTTTTTTAAATTGAAAAGTCTCTAATTGTTAATTTATCAATATTATTCTTACAAATATGAGGATAATGAGCACAGTGGGAGTCCGGGGAACCGCCTCATAACTAGTTATTTATAAAAACTGTAAGGTGTTAAATTATAATTTTTTTCAGATAATTTTTGTAAATGTTGATTTTTTTCCATTCATTGAATTTTTTGTATCTGTTCATTATTTATTTTTTTATACTGTACTTCTTTATTTTTTATTTTACTAAATGTGATAATCATTAAACAATAAAATGATATATGTTCAATACGAATGATAACCATTTTTACACGAGCTGCCCGAAAAGGAATGTAATGTATTTAGGGTGTATGTATGTATGTTTGGTCTGAAATTTGTGAGCTCCACACTTCCATATAATACTGTCGTGAATGATGATCTGCACTGGCCGGACATCCAACTTTTTTTTTATTAGTTTTTTTTTGGCAGTCGTTTTTTTTTCAATTTTTAACACATTAAAAACTTGTTTAATTTGAGAGTTCTCCGGATTTCTGATTATCACGTTTCAGCCTTGCAAATGGCATTTCGGATAATCAATGTTCCACTATATATAAATATATTCTGATCCACGAATAATCCTCCCTTTTGGAGGTATATAGTAAAAAAAGTATTGTGTACATATTTAAATTAAAATTAATATTTTATTTTTTTTTTGTCTTCAGTCATTTGACTGGTTTGATGCAGCTCTCCAAGATTCCCTATCTAGTGCTAGTCGTTTCATTTCAGTATACCCTCTACATCCTACATCCCTAACAATTTGTTTTACATATTCCAAACGTGGCCTGCCTACACAATTTTTCCCTTCTACCTGTCCTTCCAATATTAAAGCGACTATTCCAGGATGCCTTAGTATGTGGCCTATAAGTCTGTCTTTTCTTTTAACTATATTTTTCCAAATGCTTCTTTCTTCATCTATTTGCCGCAATACCTCTTCATTTGTCACTTCCACCCATCTGATTTTTAACATTCTTTTAATATTTTATAAATTTCCATATTTCATGGTATGCTAATATTAAAACTGTGAATATGTGAGATCAAATTCTACATAAATACAATACAATACAATACAATTTCTTTCTGTCATTAGTTGGATTCCCCCAATGAGCTGATGCAGTGTATCACGTTGCTTCGCAACAGAAAACGAATTGCTTTGTACTATTTTGTCCCAATATTCTCAGTGGTTGTGACATGTATAAATTGCTTATGGTATTATCAGAATTGCTTTCTCGCAAGTGATTATGTATATCTCACAGCTAGTTCTGTGATGATAGGAGAATGAAGGTATCACTTTTAGAGTCAAATATCAAATGAAAATAATTTGTTTATCATATATACTAGTAATATTAATTCATATATTTTATTCAATGAAGACAAAAGGAGCTCAGAATAATACTTCCTTTATTTAGTAAGTCTGGCAAAAAATTATTTTTTATTCAGAATTGACTATAAAATTTTCAAAACACTATATCAAATCTATCAAACAAACAACAGACTGGTAAAATACAAATCACAAAAATACTTGTCATTTAATAAAATATATTTTTGTAGAAAAAAATGAACCGTTCTAAAATCACCACAAATTCAATTGTACTAATCAGATTTTTAATTTAAAAAATTATTTTTTAATGAATCACCACAAACGAAAGTTTTTTGAGAATTAAAAAAAAGAATATATATACTGATTATCCCCGATAATTGGAAACTTTCTTGGGAGCACTAAAGGTAGATTAAAAAGCTGATGAAATGCTATTATAAGCAGTACCAGGAAGGGGGGGGGAAGGTTTAGTCGGTAGTGCGCAGGTACGCCCTTGTTTGTAATTGGTGGAACCTGTTAGCGAGCCCGTCACTGTTTAGGTGCCCGTAAATTGGGTTCCTTCACCTCCTTGCTGATAATAGGTTGTATTGTACATCTATGACATTGATTATTTATACTTATACAGTGGAAAAATAGTTATGCATGAAATATTTTTAAAAAAATCCAATAAAATCGATATTTCTGACATTTTTTCTGCTCCACCCCAATATCACCTATAAGAAAATTCATTGATTTCGTCTATGTTTGCTACGTTAAAAGAAAGAAACTAAACAAAAAAATCCACTGAAAAATGTACAACCAATAAAAAGTAATGGTTTTTTTTTTGGTTGGTGGGGGGGGGGTTCTTATTTTGAAATAAGATGAAATTTTATTATAATATTACTATTAAAGATTTATATAAACTAAAAAAAAATAATTTTTAAATCGATATTTTTAAACTATGAACGCCTACTCGACCCCAAATTGTTCCTTTTTAACCACTTGCACTATTACTATGTTTAAAAAAAATTCGGTTGCAATGAATAGAAAGATAATTTTTTTTCAATTCTGGTGGAGGATGGAAAATCTGGAAACAATTTTTACTTTCTTGTACTCATACAAGGAAGTACTGAAATCACGAAAAATTTCGGTTTTCAGATTTCAACGGAAATTTCTATTTTGACCATCCTGGATCCATTTTGACTAGTTTCTTCGTGACGTCTGTACGTAGGTATGTCGCATAACTCAAAAACGATTAGCTGTAGAATGTTGAAATTTTGGATTTTGACTGTTGTAACAACTAGTTGTGCACCTCTTCTTTTGATTGCAATCGACTGGACTAAAAGTGTCCAAAAAAGCTTTGGATTTAGGACTATTTCTTAACTGCAGTAATGCTCATTGAAAGCTTTTCAACAATATATCGTAAATTGTACTTATTTTAATTGGTTCCAGAGTTATAGCCAAATAAAAGTTTAATTAATGAAATATTTGGATCTTACAAGGGGAAGGCGCTACGGTTAAAATTTGACTTCATTTCCTTATTTTAAATGTAAATATACTGTTTATTAGTAATTTTTTTCTTTTTTAACACTTTTATTTATTGTCGCATCAATAATAATTAAAGTCATTAGCGATTTATCAGTGTAATTTAACTGTACCTATAAATTTTTAATCTCGAACAAACTCAGCTCGACTACTTCGGAGGTTAATTGAAACTGAACCACCAAAGAACACAGGTATTCACGATCTAGTATTCAAAATTAGTAACTATTAACCTGTGATGTAGAAAATATTTTATGGTATATAATATTTAAATAATAACAATAAAAATAAGCCAATAATAACAGCGAAAATGTTTAAATGTAATTTAATAGGCGTACATGGAAGTCGTGTGTTTTTTACATCAGATTTTTATTATTGGTTTCAGAGTTACATTCATTATTGAAATTTTTAATTAATTAAATATTTAGATCTTTAAAGGGAAGGTACATTTGTTCGAATCCGACTTCATTTCCATCTTTTTTTTAACTTGTTTTTTACTTTAAATATATTGATGAATTAATAATTATTAACCTCTGATTGTATAAATTATTAACCTATATTGTATGATACCAAAGAAAGCAGGGGCAGGTAAATTTGAAGAATACAGAACAATTAGTTTAACTAGTCATGCATCAAAAATCTTAACTAGAATTCTATACAGAAGAATTGAGAGGAGAGTGGAGGAAGTGTTAGGAGAAGACCAATTTGGTTTCAGGAAAAGTATAGGGACAAGGGAAGCAATTTTAGGCCTCAGATTAATAGTAGAAGGAAGATTAAAGAAAAACAAACCAACATACTTGGCGTTTATAGACCTAGAAAAGGCATTCGATAACGTAGACTGGAATAAAATGTTCAGCATTTAAAAAAAATTAGGGTTCAAATACAGAAATAGAAGAACAATTGCTAACATGTACAGGAACCAAACAGCAACAGTAACAATTGAAGAACATAAGAAAGAAGCCGTAATAAGAAAGGGAGTCCGACAAGGATGTTCCCTGTCTCCGTTACTTTTTAATCTTTACATGGAACTAGCAGTTAATGATGTTAAAGAACAATTTAGATTCGGAGTAACAGTACAAGGTGAAAAATTAAAGATGATACGATTTGCTGATGATATAGTAATTCTAGCCGAGAGTAAAAAGGATTTAGAAGAAACAATGAACGGCATAGATGAAGTCCTACGCAAGAACTATCTCATGAAAATAAACAAGAACAAAACAAAAGTAATGAAATGTAGTAGAAATCACAAAGATGGACCACTGAACGTGAAAATAGGAGGAGAAAAGATTATGGAGGTAGAAGAATTTTGTTATTTGGGAAGTTGAATTACTAAAGATGGACGAAGCAGGAGCGATATAAAATGCCAAATAGCACAAGCTAAACGAGCCTTCAGTAAGAAATATAATTTGTTTACATCGAAAATTAATTTAAATGTCAGGAAAAGATTTTTGAAAGTATATGTTTAGAGTGTCGCTTTATATGGAAGTGAAACTTGGACGATCGGAGTATCTGAGAAGAAAAGATTAGAAGCTTTTGAAATGTGGTGCTATAGGAGAATTTTAAAGGTCAGAAGGGGTGGATAAAGTGACAAATGAAGAGGTATTGCGGCAAATAGATGAAGAAAGAAGCATTTGGAAAAATATAGTTAAAAGAAGAGACAGACTTATAGGCCACATACTAAGGCATCCTGGAATAGTCGCTTTAATATTAGAAGGACAAGTAGATGGGAAAAATTGTGTAGGCAGGCCACGTTTGGAATATGTAAAAAAAATTGTTAGGGATGTAGGATGTAGATCAGGAATACTGAAATGAAACGGCTAGCACTAGATAGGGAATCTTGGAGAGCTGCATCAAACCAGTCAAATGACTGAAGACAAAAAAAAAAAATTGTATAAAAATTTTACAACAAATAATAATTCAATAATTACAACAATATAAAAAAAAAGATATGAAAAAATCAGAAGTTATTAGTGAAATAAAATTCTGTGTTCTTTTCATTTTAGAAAGTAGTGTATATGTAATTTAATAGGCGTATGGCATCAATATCAGATTTTTTTTAAACGGTAAGGTAAGCAATTACGCATGTACTGAGCCTAATATAACTGTCGTTTGTTGGCAAAATTTTGAGAAAATTGACCTCATAGAAACTATTTACCCCCACCCACTGGAGATATTGACCTTATACGTTTACCTAAAAATTACTCCAAGAACACTATTCTCTGCTAAATCTCATCAAAAACGGTTTATCTGACCAATGTATGAACACTACCTAACTTTTGTTTTGTTTTTTTTTTGAGTCCGTGAATCATGAAACGTTGAGAAATTAAAAAAAAAACCATATTCCACTTTATACCGATTACTTTCTTGTAGCATATGATACCAGAAAATTAAAATTTATATTTTTATAAAAACTCAACATCGATTGTTATTTTTAAACTTATTACGTTTAAATAGATTTGCTGCTTTGCCAAAACTTTACAAGTTAGATTACACAACAGCTTTATTTTACGTTAAATTTAACAAAGTGTATGCCAACTCATGTGGTTATAGACCAGCTAATTCAATTAGTTATCTAAAACAAGTATGTGCATAAAACAGAGATAGATATATAAGTTTCATTGGAATATATATAACAGGGAGAGAGAGAGAGAGAGAGAGAAATACTGAGAATATATGTGAAGCTGTGAACATGCGTGTGCGTGTGTGTATATATATATATATATATATAGTTCATGCAGTCAGTTAAGAAACTTCTATTATAAACTTATGTAACATGTTGTTGAACAAAGAACTTTGGTAAATCTTGTTGAATGATCTTTCCTAAAGTTACTTACTCAACTCCCCACAACAAATACCCAATACGCATTCTTTTAAATCCCCTGTCAAATTTATTATAAAGTATAATAAATTCTTTATATTTGACCAAAGGAATAAATCTGATAAATAAATAAGAAAATAAAAATTTTTTGACAAAAATAAATGAGTGTTTTAAACCTTATGTATGATGTATTATCCCAATCCGCAGACAAAACATTTATTTTTTCTATATGATTACTGTGTTTAATGTTTCTTAAAATATAATTGTATAAACTAAAATATTATAATTATCTTTATAAATATTTATAAAATGTAAACCTATTAACAAGTTTAATGTGAAAAATTATCAATAATTATCATTATTATAATGGTAATCGTAATTATGAATTCATTAAATAAAAATTATAATTAATTAAAATGAAACTTTTAGCGGAAAGAGTGCGTTCAATTTGGCTTAGATTACAAACAGAATTCGAAGATGAACTTCAACTATGTGAGAACACGTACAAAGAAAGCGAGTGGGTGCATTTTCCCAGATTGTTACTTATAGCTAGTCCATCATAAGTTACACAATATTTCACCAAACATTTCGTAATTCAGTACCGTACAATACTAACATAAATTATTTTCGGACTAAATAATTTGGTTTCAGTGAAAATAAGTTAAAAATGAAATTAGATTTACTGAGTACTAAATTAAATTAGATTAACTTTAAGGTGTGGGTATCGATAAGTTATAAGTTATTTACGGAATGAATAACTTTGTTTAACAGAAATTTAATTGTGTTTAATTAGGTTTAGGTCAAGGTTAATGGTATGATAGATTAATGACTGTTTAGTCTCCGGGAATCATCGTCAAGTACTACTTAAGAGGATGATATGTATGAGTGTAGTCATAATATGGTATGTGTGACTCCTGAGAACATCACAGTTGCACTGTGATGTCCTTAGGAGTCGGGAAGTCCTTAATGAAGACAGGTATAAAACCGGCCCCAGAACTGAGTCCTGAGGAACACCCGATCCAGTTTTAAATAATTCAAACAAGTCTTGATTGTATTTCATTTAGAAAAAAACGTTTATCAACGTATCAGTGTTGGATCAAGTAATACGTAGTAGTTTAAGAATACTTTTGAATTTATATAATAAGCCGGAACTTATCAAAGGCCTGCCGGACTTCCAGAAAAATAGTCTAGCAATACATCTTCTGTTCTAGGCAGTAAACGATGATAGTTAAATAAATTTAATTTACTAAGCATTTGGCACCGTTGGTATTAATACAATTGTATAAATTAAAGTTACACTTTACCAACACTTACCAACAATTTAATAAATATGATCAATGATTTAAATATAAATAATATAAACAAATTTATAATATTAGATATAAAAGATATGAACACAAACATCGACACTAATAAAACCATAAATAACACGACCAATAACAAACCAATAACATGAATTAAAAATAGATAAAAATATAATTTATGAAATAACAAATCTATTAGAACTATGTATTAAATACAACTATTTTAAATTTAATAATAAATGTTATAAACAAGAAACGGGTCTAACTATGGGATCTACACTTACCGCTATTTTAGCAAGATATCTTTATGAATAAACTAGAGAACACTCTGATATCCAATACAATTAATAAACATCAAATTATCTTATATAAATGATATGCGAGTGACATCTTGATATTATATAACCAACAATTAAACAAAGAAGAAAATACAATAACTAAAGAAACGAATTCTTTAAATATTAATATTTAATTGGCAGAATATTAATATTAAATGGAAGAAAGGCTCCTGGAATAGACGGAATACCTGTATAATTACTGCGCAGTGCAGGTGAGGAAGCGATTGATAGATTATACGAACTGGTGTCTAATATTTATGAAAAAGGGGAATTTCCGTCAGATTTCAAAAAAAGTGTTATAGTAATGATACCAAAGAAAGCAGGGTCAGATAAATGTGAAGAATACAGAACAATTAGTTTAACTAGTCATGCATCAAAAATCTTAACTAGAATTCTATACTACAAAGAAGAATTGAGAGGAGAGTGGAAGAAGTGTTAGGAGAGTGTTCAGGAAAAGTATAGGGACAAGGGAAGCAATTTTAGGCCTCAGATTAATAGTAGAAGGAAGATTAAAGAAAAACAAACCAACATACTTGGCGTTTATAGACCTAGAAAAGGCATTCGATAACGTAGACTGGAATAAAATGTTCAGCATTTTAAAAAAATTATGGTTCAAATACAGAGATAGAAGAACAATTGCTAACATGTACAAGAACCAAACAGCAACAGTAACAATTGAAGAACATAAGAAAGAAGCCGTAATAAGAAAGGGAGTCCGACAAGGACGTTCCCTATCTCCATTACTTTTTAATCTTTACATGGAACTAGCAGTTAATGCACAAGCTAAACGAGCCTTCAGTAAGAAATATAATTTGTTTACATCAAAAATTAATTTAAATGTCAGGAAAAGATTTTTGAAAGTGTATGTTTGGAGTGTCGCTTTATATGGAAGTAAAACTTGGACGATCGGAGTATCTGAGAAGAAAAGATTAGAAGCTTTTGAAATGTGGTGCTATAGGAGAATGTTAAAAATCAGATGGGTGGATAAAGTGACAAATGAAGAGGTATTGCGGCAAATAGATGAAGAAAGAAGCATTTGGAAAAATATAGTTAAAAGAAGAGACAGACTTATAGGCCACATACTAAGGCATCCTGGAATAGTCGCTTTAATATTGGAAGGACAGGTATAAGGGAAAAATTGTGTAGGCAGGCCACGTTTGGAATATGTAAAACAAATTGTTAGGGACGTAGGATGTAGAGGGTATACTGAAATGAAACGGCTAGCACTAGATAGGGAATCTTGGAGAGCTGCATCAAACCAGTCAAATGACTGAAGAAAAAAAAAATATTTACTTCACTAGAGAAAATAATAACAGTATTGATTACCTGGACATAAAGTTTAATATAAATTTTATCACTAATGCAATCGATATAAAGTTTTTTAGAAAGCCAACAAACCAGAATACTGTAATACATTTTAATTCTTTCCATCCTTGGAATTAAAAAATGGCAAACTTTAGTTCATTAATAAATACAGCGTTAAAAGACTTAAAATATGATAATATAAAATTGAATAGTGAAACGAATAATATTAAATATATAGCTTTAAATAATGGATAAGATACTAAATTAATAAATAAATTATACATCAGAATAAAAAATAAAATACACAAAGGACAAATTAAAGTTAACGAACAATAGTATAATAAATGAATAAAATATAATTGAATACAATATAAATTATAATAAATTTAATAAAATATCTAAAACTTTTAAATTAAAAACAGCGCATACAACAAATAATGAACTAATAAAAATAAACTTAATAATAAACTATATAAATAATAAGACTCTTCTATTATAATAAAAAAAAAAAAAAATACAAAAAAAAATTACAAAAATATGATAACATATAAAAAAGTTATTTTTTAAAAAAGTTTTTATTTAACTAATATTAATATTAACATTAATAAAAAAAGGAAACAAATTAGAAAAATCCTATAAAAAGTAAAAAATAAGAATTAAATCAAATTGAGGATTTAAAAAAATAAAAATATATTAATAAATATAAAAAATGCACTGAAAAGTAAAAAATAAATTATATAAGCATTTAATAAATAACCAATAAATTATTGTAATAATTATTAAATTTTAAAATTAAAAGTAATGAAAATATTTAGTTAAATAAAAGCGTGGCTCAGTTTTTATAATTTATTTAAAACAACGCAACATTTATTTTTACAATTAATCTTCATTTTCATTTTCAATAACGACGCGAGGAGGCGGAACGGTCTGCTGGAACCTCTCCAGTTGAGACTGACTAGCTACAAGTAACAATCTGGGAAAATGCACCAACTGGCTTTCTTTGTACGTGTTCTCACATGGTTGAAGTTCATCTTCGAATACTGCTTGTAGTCTAAGCCAAATTGAACGCACTCTTTCCGGTAGAAGTTTCATTTTAATTAATTGTGAATTTTTATTTAACGAATTCATAATTACGATTACAATTACAATAGTGATAATAATAATTATGAATTTTTCAGATTACCGTCAAAATGTAATAACTTGTGTAAGATTTCTAAATTTAATTTTTATTTCTAATTTTATTGTCATTACAGTGAAAATTTGAACCATTAAAGAATTAAAACTTGAGTTATTTTATTACAGATAAATAAAGTTTATACATATACTAAACAACTTCATTAAACAAAAAATATATTTTAATATACAGAAAATGTCTATAAATACTTATTCGAAAACATTGTTATGAAAACTGCACCACGCTTTTATTTAACTAAATATTTTCATTACTTTTAATTTTAAAATTTAATAGTATTTATATTTATTTATTGGTTATCTATTAGATATTTATATAATTTATTTTTTACTTTTTAGAGGGTTTTTTCTAATTTGTTTCCTTTTTTTTATTAATGTTAATATTAATATTAGTTAATTAAAAGCTTTTTTTAAAAAATAATTTTTTATATGTGATCAAATATATTTTTGTAATTTTTTTGTATTTTTTTATATTTTTTACTGTAATGAACAAGAAACTTTTTACATCCAAAAAAAAATATTCCTATTAATATTTATATCTGAATATTGTTGTTTGTTCAAGTTTTTTTTGTTTATTAAGGCTAAAAAGTAAAAAATTTTACACATCGAAGTTATATACGTATATCAAATTTCATGGATTTTCATACGATAGTTGATGACAAATAAACATTTTAAGCCATATGCATGAATTTAGCGTAGAGGTATCTCGTGGGGGGTCATATCCAAATTCTAACACCGTGGTATTTTATTGTCATCGAAGTTACATACGTGTACCAAATTTCATTGATTTTCATACGATAGATCAAAAGATATAGCAGTTGCAAGATTTTATTATAACTAAAGCAAGTTAAATAAAAGCTTATAAAAAGATAATTATAATTTAGAAAAACAAGGATTGTGTAGTCTTAAGTGCGAAAACTGTGTTGAGTGTAAAACCTAAAAATATTCATTAAGCGGACTGTAAACCCAAGGGGTGGTTCATACGTCGGGTGGATAAATAAAATAAATGCGTGATTGCTCAAAATCTATTAAAATAACACTACAAACACTTATTACAATTAACACATAAGTACATATAAAAACATAATGTCCGAACGCCTATCGTTCGAGAGTAACGACTTGCTGCTACCACAACCCGCAGCCGAGTGTGTAGTACTAGCCAACCTAACGGCCAAATCCGGAACCAGCAGGGCGCAAACCACTCCACTAGAAACACGCTGAACAAACTCTGAATTAAAATTTATTGGAATGACAAATTGTTCATTGGCCATAAAAATTAAAAAAAATATATTAATTGTATTATTAAATATAATAAGGAAAAATCTAATTTCGCTAAACACATTTTAGTAACTGGACATAATTGTAACCTTAACAAATATATTAAAATATTAGAATACATTAATAACTACTATAAAACCAGTATTTTCAAAAAATTTCATATATATTTGAATAACAATAAATTGATGAATGAACAGGTAACAGCCAGCACATGCGATTTCCTCAGAAGAAGTGGGCGCATTGCTCCCTCCAAATAACTAGGGCCCGCGTTGGCGTATTCCTGCCAGCCCGTAAGGTATTCCTGCTAGCGGTTTTCTTTAAAGCACTCGGCGGACGGACTGAAGGGGAATCACGACGGGAGCACCAGGCTCAAAAGTTTAATATTCGACGGTCAGACCCAGTAAACAATTTAAACGCCGATTCATACGGACAGGAACGCAAATCATTAAATCCGTGCATAAATAAAATTTAATGTTCATAACCGCCACTAAATAACCCCGCCCGATTATAGAATGGTACAGCAGCAAGGGACATTGTCCACGCTCTGCGATCATCTGTAGGGAGAAATATTGAAACTTCCGGTCATTCTTGAGTCTCGTTCCGTTCCGAACAGGTAAGATTCGATAATGATATCCTTTACAAACAAATTATAAAATAATTAATTATTAATAGGTTGGTAGTATTTCATTTCTATTTCATAACAGGCGCAAACATCTTATGAACATGAAGTTACAGTCTTATTGACGTACAATTTAATTTTATCTCTTGAGGACCGACTGAGAAAGTAACAATTTTAATTTAAATACAATTATACATCTTATGGGAAATCCCTGATGATGTAGGCTCCAAAAGTACTCGGATATATACTTTTAAAATTGTTTGTAAGTGTAACTTTATACAATAAATAAATATTTAAAAAAATATAAAAAGTTATGAAATAAATAAAAGGATAAAGTCCTTACAAATAATCTAAATACTTTAATAAAGAAAAAGCACTGGGGTGATGAAAACTGGCGTAGATGTTCGCTTTTATTTAATCTTAACAAGAATCAATAGAGTACACTGCACGATCGTCGAGGGCAATAGTTTTTAAGGGTGAGAGAAGGGAGATAATCCTTTTCTTGTATAAATATTTCAATTCTTTCTTTTTTAAAACGTTTAACATTTTCTTTTATTTAGTTCTTTATAAAGAAATCTGACTACAGTAATAATGTATTTTAAAATTATCTTTCAATTTTTTTTTTATCTCTTCCAAACGACCACATATTTAGGATGGTGTTCTGTCGAAAACAAATTTATTGTTATATATAATTTTTAAGTTTATTTTAACGTGATGTTTAAACCCGTTAGTGTTCGATAAAAATGACGAAAATTGTAAAGTAGAATATTTTTATTTGCGTTTCATGATTCCCGAATTTTAAAAACTCAAAAATCAAATTTTGAAAAGTATCTGATTTATTTTAGAGAATTTCTTATTATAAATAGAAAAATTTTTGTGGTACAGTAACAGCATATGAATAAAAAGTAACATAAAAATCTATCAACTTTACTATAAGGACCTCCTTTTATCCGGAGGTCCCGGGTTCGAATTCCGGTCAGGCATGGCATTTTCATACACGCTAAAAAACATTCATCTCATCCTCTGATGCATGCCTAACGGTGGACCCGGAGGTCCGACGCTGGAACTCTCGACTTCCAAATCAGCTGATTTGGGATGTCCCTTTCATCACTAGATCAACCCGGTGGGTTAGCTCTGGATGCTGCTTGAATTTTAGCTTACGGTTTTTTTTTTTCTGTAGCTATGTTTCTCTATAAAAAGGAAAAATTTTTTTTAAAAATTCAACGAAATCGGTGCGTTAGTAGTCGTGACGAGACTCAACAGTTCTTTTCAGGAGTACCTCATCAAACGCACCAAAGGCCCTTTTCAGGTCCACCATTGCAGAAACCCAAACTGTCCTTTTCAAGGCTATCACAAGGTGTCACGTTCCGTAGGAGCAATCCGGCGTCAATGTACTGTATGTGTACGTAAAGTGTGTGTGTGTGTGTGTGTGTGTAAGGTGCATATCTATATACATATATATATATATATATATGGCGAACGATTGTACCCGGATTTCAGCTCTTCTATTAAAAAGCCTGACTGTAATTTTCTGCCTCAAATTAATGAGTAAAATTGATGGTTTCTTATGTAATATCAGTGAGGAAATAGGATAAAAACATTCCAAAACTGTAAGTCAAGTAGTTTCTAAGATATACGACGTGAACCACAAAATTTTTTGTCCAAAAATAAGTTTTTTTAGGTTTATAGTACAACAGCTTTGTTAAATGACTAATAAATGCCAAGAAGTTAGTAATAAAAATTGTAGAGAATTTAATTCTGAGAAAAGTGATATAAATACAGCCAATAAAAGTAAACAAAACTTTTAAAATAATTGTTTTATTAAATTATAACAGAGGAAAAAAAGGCAGAAAATCTATTATTCTTTCCGTACGTTAAAAACATTATTTTTCAAAACAAAACCGCTAATTACTGAAAATAATTTTAAATAAAATACAAAATTTATAAAACAATATTTTAGCTGTGTACATTCAATAATTTAAACAAGTAAAACGAAATAATTACGTAAAAATAAAGAACTGAAATGTATGTTACTTTAGAAATATTTAAAAAAATTTATTTTTTAGGTTGGCTAGTATAATTACCGGAGTTATAATTCTGGGACCAAATTTATCCCTTTTTCTACCTCAAATTAAGTAAGAAACAACATCTTTACTTCTTAATTTTGGCCCCAAAAATTACAATAGGGTGACTTTTTATTAGAAGAACTGAAATCCGGGTAAAATTTCTCGAAAATAAAGCGTTTCCAGACCCATTATATGAATTTTTTCATTATTTTCAATAGTGTCTTTTGAACTCTATTATATATTATAATAAAAAAAAAAAATAATCAATGTTTTTTTTTAATGAGATGAAAGACAAAAAAGAAATGAAAACTTACCTTAAATTAAGTATTAAGAGAACAAGTCAAAATTTGATTAAAATAAAACAAGTAACATCTGTTAATTATAAGAAATCATAAAATTAACAGTTTAAGAAAACTTCTTAGATTACCTACGGGTGTAAAAACTTTAAGCACACATCTCAGCTCTTTTTTAATGTTCTTTCTGCGTATATATGTTTTGTAATTACAATTTCATGTTAAAAAAAAAAAATCATAAATATTTAGCAGGCAGCCTCTGTAATGCAAATGAAGAGAACGTATTTAAAGTCAGCGTCACAAGTGAACCGCAATTCGCTAACCAAAATTACTTAAGTTTCTCTCTCTCTCTCAATCTCTCTCTCTCTTTAGAGTTACTTTAAATTTGTTATTTACTTTTGGTTAAAATTACATATCATTTAAAATGGATGAAACCCAATAGTCTTCAATTAACTGTGCAATTAATCTAAGAGAAGATGGAATATTAATTAATGATCTTTAAATATGTAATTGCAACTGACAAGAGGTTAAACAGACGCACGCGCGCGCATTTAGGTTGATATACAGTACATATATAATTTAAATTACTTCTGGAAGATTCATTCATATTAATTGTTTATATATATATATTCATTTATTTTAAAGATATTTCTTCCCTAAATTAATTTGTATACATTTAAAGTGACGAAAGGTAAATTATTTTAATTGCACTCCCTCCTTTTCTGTTTAGCCTCCGGAACCACCGTAAGGTATAACTTCAGAGGATGAATGAGTATAATATGTATGAATGTGAACGAGAAAATAAACGCTCACCTATGAAACTTTGCAGCACGACATCTAAAGGATCATATTTGACAAATGACATAATAATTTGTTTATACTTGCGCCATCTCTGTTTTACGCCAAAAAAAAAAAGCTATCACGATACCTTGCTTTTTTTTAGGAATTCATGTATTTTTACTTTCTCAGCAGTTGTAGTGTTGTATACACTCTAACAAGGGAATGTATAGTATCCTTTTAAGAAATCACATATTCCACTTTTACTTTCATGGCATCTACCTCAGCTATCTCCTTCATAGCTTTTCTTATCTCCTTCTTGCAGCATATCTAGAAAGCTACCGTATTATCATACAAAGACTACTACTATACATCGAGTCTGGTAATCAGTCTAAAAATGGAGTTTATTTGCTTATCTCGACATATCATAACACAGGGACCCTAAAAACAAAAAAAGAAGTTTGGGGGGGGGGTAAGTCCGTACGTACATATGTACATATAAATAAATTAACAATTAATATAATCCACCTTACCAGCACGTTGATACGTTCCGTGGATATTTCAGCCTACTTGGAAGCCATCATCAGGAGTTAAAATTATGCATGAAAGTCAATGCTCAAGAATTAAAGTTAAAATTAAAAAACAGTCATGACTTTCCCGGTCCTACTAGTATACTGAAGGAGTATATGTATATTCCTTTTAATTTATTTATTTAACGTATCAGCGGTACCATGTTTGAGAAATTAATATGTACATATGTTGCCGCGTTTTAAGCATAATAACCTTTGACTGTATAAACCGATTTTGGCACAGAGACTCGTATATATGATGTAATTTGTTGGTAAGTTTGGGGTCAAATCTCCAAGCAACGGGTCGATAGTTTCTTTGGGGTCAATTTTCTCAAAGTTTGTAACATAAACCTATTCAGTACATATGCATATGCTTATCTTACCACTTCCCAGTATGCTTCTCAACACTTTTTTTGAGGGAAAAAAAATTTCCCTCTCCCATAAAATAAAAAAAGTTATCTTTTTATTTATCACATATGTTTTAACCGATTTTTTTTGTTGTCTTTCTAACCGTAGTAGTAGTAGTAGTAGTACTGCAAGTGACACAAAAAAAAATATTGGGTGCAATATTGTGAGAGAGGGAACCGATCAAATTTAAAAAATGTAATTTTATAAAATTACTTTTAAATTATTTAAATTTTAATAATAATATTATTACAAAATGTTCATATTTTACACTCATCCCTAAAAAATAATTCTTTGATAAACTTTTATTTGGTTGTATTGGTTATTTTAGGGTTGGAGGAGCATTTAAAAGTAAAAAATTATGAATTTTTTTTAAACCTTTTCCTCATATATAAGAAAATATAACTAATCGCAGGAAAGTACAACTTTGTAATCAGCTTTTCTATTTCTTTAGGCTTAGATATAAATTAAACAAGGAGAAATACAAAAAAGGATGTTAAATTCTATTTATTCTTATATATATATATATATATATATTATATTATATTAATCCAATCAATCCACGTGCAGAATTAATAAAATAAAATAAAATAGGATGACACCTACCTTATTCCATAATCCAAGCAAGAGTGCTTTCGCGAGTACTTCGCATCATCAGTTGTTCTATAATTTTTCAAATCTTTCGTTGGAGATTATACATTAAAATGAAATTTTATGTTACAAATTGCACATTAAAATTAAAATTGAGATTTAAAATTGTTAAAAGATCCTTTTCCAACTAAATCAAAACAGTAATAAAAACTATAATTTTTTTATATTAAAAATTAAAATTAAAAATTGCATAATTGCATATTTCCGTTATATAAAACAAAAATTATTTCTGTTTTGATTTAATCGGAAAAGGATCTTTTTAACAATTTTAAATATTAATTTTAATGTGTAATTTGCAACGAAAGATGTGAAAAATCATAGAGCAACTGACGATGCGAAGTACTCGCGAAAGCGCTCTTGCTTGGATTATGGAATACGGTAGGTGTCATTTTATTTTATTTTAATTCTGTACTTAGATTGATGGCTTAATATAATTTTTATGGTGCAGAGGAATATGAATCCCGAAAGGTTCGATTTTAGGGGAAAAAATTGTGTGTTCGTGGGTGTGCGTGTGCGCGCGCGCGCTTGTGTGGGCATCTATTTTGCGTTAGTAGTGTAATTTTAGCATGTATTATAGGTTGGCTAGACGTCCAATTATCCCCGTCAGGGGAATTTCTACTTATTAATGCTATTAAAATTGGTGTCAGATTTTCAAAGGTGGGGAGAAATAGAGAGGAGTTAGGTGTTACATGTTGAATCAATTTCTCGGATATTTTAACAATAATATTACTGATTTTTTTTTGTACAATTTTTTTAACTTCTAGATATCGGTCATTTGCTGCTAAATTGAAATTTAATATCTTATTTTTTGATACTGAAAACTTGTGTATCGTTGAAAGTGCCTTAAGAGATACTGTTCTATTTCCGATTGGAATATTTATTAGCAAAATTAATATTTAATAACAATAAACCGAAACTATATTTGAATGTTATATAACAAAACAGTATAGTTTGATTATTATTTATGAAAGCAAGCAGTTCAATCGTCCAATTAAACGTTTAAATTGTAATTGAAATAACAGGTAACATGAATATATTGGTTAAATATGTATAAAAGATTCAACCCTACGGCATTCAAATCCAAAAATTTTTTAATTAAAGTTTAAAATACTATCAATTTTTCATAATTATATATGTATTTTTGGTGGTAAATATAGACTATTTTCAAAAAAAAAAAAAAATTAAAAAAATTATTAATTATAAATCTGTCATTTAAAAATGGAAATTTTCATAATTAATTTTTAAAAAAATTTTCGAAGGTATTTTATCAAATTTTAATAAATTATTTCTCTTTTCAAATATTTTTAGAACCTCTCATTTTTTTCTGTTTTAGCCTCCAGAACCACCGTAAGGAATTAATTATTTCAGAGGATAATGAGGGTGTAATGTATGAATATAACTAAAGTGTAGTCTTGTACAATATTAGGTCGATCATTCATGAGATGTGTGGTTAATTAAAACCCAACCACCAACGAACACCACGATCTATTACTCAAATCCGCATAAAATTAAATATTTTTACGGCCAACATCTAATTTTCAAAAACTATTATAAAAGAACACATTCATAAAAAAACAAGTAAAAACATTTTATTGAGTACCCACGTGCATTTCTAGAACATCCAAACCGATAAGAATAAAATATTATTTAAGTTTAATTTTTCCTTATTCTTAAAATAGTGAGAATAATACTTCCTAACTGAATATAATATGTATGAGGCACTATTTCCTTCAGAAAAGACTACATCTACTCGTATTTATTATTTTGTACTGTTTATCCCAGTATATTTTGCAGCTGTAAAACATGTAATGTATTATAAAATATTTCCTTCTCGGAAAGTAATTATGTTAATTATTCCTCTGATTTAAAAACTAAAGGTATTTAACATTTTACCCAAAACATGCTTAATTTTGTTCAGTAAAGAAAGTCATTTACATTGACTTTCGGGAGTAGATGGGAAACTACTTGCCACTCATTTTCTTTAGTAATTATATTTTCAATTATAAGGTGTTTTTAGTAACATGATTTTACCATAATTAAACAACGAGGGTTTAACAAAAAAAAAAAAAAGTCAATTATTTTAATAAAAAAAAAATTACTATAATACAGCAGTAAAAGTAAGAGAAGAAGCGTAAAACAGGCGAAAGCGAAAAATCGATAAAAATAAAGAGAGCGAGTAAAAGAAAGTTAGAAAATATTTAGAGAAGACAATCATGTCTTAAGACTGCTACTTTTCATGAATAAAAGTCATTTACAAAACTAAATTTATTTTATTCAACTGAATAAAAATAAAGAAAAAAAATTCCACGGATTTATCTTTTGAAAGAAGCAATTTCATTTGTTAAAAAAAAAAAAAAAAATATATAATTTAAGAAACAATTATTTTGTGAGACAAGTTTTGTTACTTTAAGTCTGATTTATTTAAGTAAACAGCAGTACGAGTGCCAGAGTACATGATTAAATTGTCTTCATTACAAATAATATAAAGTCTCCTTCTTAAATTTAATTGATTTTTTATTACAACGTAATATTTGTAAAAAACGATTTCAATTAGAAAAAATAAATTTAAATGGATAAAATTTAAAAAAAAATTTGATATTAAAAAAAAAAACTTGCGTATTTCTGTGCAAGACTGATTTTTCACTAATTTAATTTGGTTTATAATGTTAACAACAGATAAAGAAACGTTAAAATTCCAACTTGCAGCACCATAACGAACGACACTTCTGACTTACCCTGTTCAAATTTTTTTTATCATAAATTGAGCATAATTCAAGAACATTTCAATCAATCTTCATCAAATGTTCACATGCACAACATAACATAAATTACAGCAGCATATAAAAATTTCAATGAAATTGATTCAGTAGCGTTGGAGATTTTCGAGCCACAAAATTGCATAAATAGGCCTTTATATTATATATAAGGAAACAATAATTTAAGTGAATGGTATTTTCATACTCTTCACACCACAAAACGTAAACAAAATTCAATTACCCCTCCACCAATTATAATCGAAAAGCACGTTATTACTTTCGTTCTGTCTGTAAAAAAGAAAAAAACAAAGAAGCATCGAAACACAAAAAAAAAAAAATCTATATTCGTATTGTATAAAAGAACGTATAGTATTTAATACAACCTCCTACGAGTCTACCTCCGTATTGGGAAAGGCTCTCCCAATCGATTTAGTTGTGAAAGTTCGGGCAGCCATGTGGAGATTGCGAAGAGGCAGAGATTAGGTCGAGGTATTTGGGATGCGGTTTCGAGCTGGGGCAGTACCGGAACGGAACGGTGATCACAACGCACCGGATCTAAATTTCGTTCAGTTACAAATCTCCCGCCTGCGGAAGAGGCTGCAGAGCCTCGCGATGGAAGCATGGCAGCTGGAATGGGACACCACGACTAAGGGAAGATCCCTGTAAAAGTATGTACGGGATCTGGTAGGATGGTATGCCTCGAGTTTCGTTTTTAACGGCAACGGGTGCCCAGGTGCTCACCAAACTTGTTAAATTGAGCCAATATCTGTTTCGGTACTGCCTGGCAGCTGATGAGCTGTGTATCTGCGGGGAGGTCCAATCAAATGAACACCTGATGTTTGACTGCCCTGCTGTTGGAAGAGCCAGTAACCAGGCCACCCTGGAACTTAGAGGTCAAGGAGAAAATTGGCCACTCACAAGCGGCGAGAGCCGCATTGTCGGACCGTGTGGGAGTTCCTTGATGCTGTTGGTATGTTCATCAGTAGTTTACTTAAGGAAAAGACTCCTAACGCGCTGCTATGGAACGTTAATCTTGAAATATATGGCTGACTACCAGCCAATTAGGGTTCCAACCGCTTTAATATGGTGTACAGGTACTTGCTGGCATTCAGCGACCTAGGCGTGGCACCGAATTGCTATCTTGACAAATTAAATTTTATTTATGAATGTCATATATATTTTTAGTAGTTGCCGGGGTGCGCCTACCAATTTTAGTAAATATATAAGTGAGCCAGTGAGTTGGGACAGGTAAGCCGGTGGTGTATGGCACCGCGCTTAGTCCGCTCATGCTGTTAGGTAAGTTCTAGGAGCTATTTACGACACTGATCGCTAAACTGTTTCGAGACTCGGTAGCCGTTTGTGGCGCAGATATTCGGTCTTATGCTTTAGGGCGAACGAATGGGGTGGTGGCGGGAGAAATGCCAAGTATTTGTATTGTATAAATAATAAATTTATGATATTAAAAAATAATCAGGTTGTTTAAACTCGTTCATCTCTGCAGTAGCTGCATAAAAAATTCACAAATACACAGTTAACATAACCTCAAATTTTTTCGACATTGAAGTTAATCGTAACTCAAGAACGACTCAACCAAATCTTCATACGCACAATTTCATATCCGCTACTCTAGTATATTTAAATTTCAATGAAATTGTTCAAGTAGTTTTGGAAATTTTAAAGTCAAAATATGTTATATATAGGTTTATAAGTGTTGTGTTTTGTGTGTATTTTTTAGTCATATATATATATATATATATATATATATATATATTTACTTGCCGGATCGTCTAGCCTCATAGGCTACATTTTAAAAAAAATCCTGAAAAATGGTTGTTGTAGTTTTGTATATATATATATATATATATATATATATATATATATATATATTAGCCTCATGGAATAAGGAAGGCCGTAAAATCAAAAATTATTTTATTGGAAATTTGGGAAGTTTATATCTTATTTTGGTGTATCACCATAATCCATAAAAATTGATTATACCTTGATCTTGGGCTACCACATTTTAAAAAGTACTGAAAAATTTTATTTTTAGTTTTTTCGATCTCAACGCTAAAAACACTTCTGACTTTTAAGGCTAATGACTTTTACGGCTTTTAAGGCTTAATGACTTAAGAGGCTATTTTATTTTACAATTTCGTAGAAATTTTACGAGTTTATTTTTTTCAATTCGATTTTTACTTTTTACTTCGTTATATGAAGTAAATGAAGTATTGTGATTGCTAAACATTTCGGTTTTTAGATTTCAACGGAAATATGCATTTTGACCATTCCTGAATACATTTCGACTAGTTCTGGATTGATGTCTGTACGTACGTATGTATCTTGCATAAATAAAAAACGATTAGAATGTTGAAATTTTGATTTATTATTTATTTAGCCTATGGCACTAAAAAATAACACCAATTACAGTCAAAATTATAAACAAAGATTTAACAAATTAATATATGCTATCGATTCTAGAGTAGCTCTACCAGGAAATCTTCACGGTTCCCTTCATAATCTGTCCTAGGGCATACCTTTGTGATGTGTCTGATAGTTTGATTTTCGCCACACTCACAAAGGGCATCGGTTTTTTACCCCATTTATACAGGAAATAGGCCTGTATACCATGCTGAGTCCGTATTCCGTTGTAATATCTAATTGTGTGCATTAGACTGGACCAAAGTATCCAAAAAAAAGCCCCAAAATTGAACACATTTGAATTTTGGACTTTTTCTTAACTGCAGTAATAAGCCCTCATTAGAGCTTTTTAATATATATATATATATATACATATATAATAAGTATTGCTTATTTTCATTGTTTCCAGAGTTATAGCCAAATAAAATTTTAATTAATTAAATATTTGGATCTTACAAAGGGAAGGTACATTGATTAGATCAGACTTCATCTCTTTTTTTTAACTTTTTTTTATTTAATTACGAGTATATTGATTAATTAATAATTATTAACCTCTGATAGAAAAAATAAGGTTTTACGATAAATAATAATTGAATAATAAAAATTTAAAAATATCAGAAATTATTAATGTAATAAAATTTTATGTAATTTCCATTTTAAATAAATGTAATTTATAAGCCTACAAGGGAGTCATGTATTCACATCAGATTTTTTATTACTTTACAATTTTGTTTTACAAATTTTCAGAATTTTTATTTAATAAATTTTTACGGAAAGTTATGCAATATTTTGCCACCTTTTTTATTTCTAAATTAATAATTTTTCATCTTTTAAAAAAATAATTTATATATTTTACACGTAAAAAATATAAATACTGACATATGTAAAAAACAAAAAAAAAAAAAAAATAGTAATAAGAAATAAGCTTAGACTAAAACTTAATTAAATGTTTTCCTTTTTTCGACTTTAAATTGAAATACTTCAACATTACTGCAGTTGCAACAGTTTGAGTCGAGGACAAACTACTAGTTAAAAATATTTAGGTCAAAATGTTCTTTTTCGTTCTACAAAGATTGTAGGCAGTATACGTAATGTATTCTATTGATTACTTATAAAAAGTCAAACAGTTGAACTAACTTAAATTAAGCATCCAAATACTATAGAGATCAAATATGTACAAAATAAAATCAAGTTACGTGCTAGTAAAGAATCGGCAATATATATTAGTTGATAAAATGTATAATTATTTTCTTTAGTTTTAATAAAGGAAATTATCTTATGAACGGAATTTAAAATTACTTTAGAAGGAAAGATAGAATCATATTTAAACGTTTAATGTTATTTTTAGAGTTTGTATGAATTTTTGTGACGTTCCTACGTTGTCCTTTCTAAGTCAATTAATCGAAAAACGATATAATTAATTACATCAAGAGGGTAAACATCCTGGTAGAAACGTTTTCAATTTTTATTTATTTATTTTTTTAAATCTTTACTTCCAGTTTTTACATTCCCGGTGAATATAATGTCAAAAATGGGTATCGAATTTTCTGCTAATCTTTAGGTTTTTAGAGTAGCTAGTTCATCTGAATAAATAAAAAAAAAAAAAAAAAAACATATGTACGAGTATATAACATATGTACGTACGAACAAAGTTAAAAAAAGGGAAGGCACTTGTTCGAGTGCCTTCCCTTTTTTTATCCTTTTTTTAACTTTTTTTAATTTAAATTCATTGATTTATTAGTAATTATTAACGTCTGATTGTAAAAACATTTTTACAATAAATAATAATTCAATAATAACAATTAAAAAAAATATCAGAAGTTATGAAAAATAAAAATGTGTATGTGTAATTTAATAGGCGTACAAGGAAGTTATATGGTGTCCAAATCATATTCTTTTATATTAACCTAAAATAACAGAAAGTGTTTAACAAGTATATAATACCTTGGTTTTTTTTTGGTGGGGGAAGGAGAAAAACAGAATTTCAGTTTTATATAACAAGTAAAATAATCGTACGAAATTTAAATAAATTAGTTAGTTAGACGTACCCTTTTGATAGTTAGCGCATATGTGAATTTAGTGTTTCGTAATTGTTTGCTGTTTTTTTTTTCAACTTTTCATTAAACATACTGAATTGTTGTACAATATACTTTTTTAAGCTTTGTTATTCATTTACCAAATGGATACAACTACTTTAGAACGTAGCAATATTATTACTTTATCTCAACATACGAGAATGTCATAGAAGATGTTTGTTGAAAAATATAAGGTAGGATTGGTTACTGTTAACTGAATTTTAAAGCGGTCAAAAAATACCGATTGACTTTTCCCAAAAAGAAGGAAAATGTGGTCGTTAAAAGAAAAACCACTCCTAATACAGACCATTTATTGATTAGACAAAGCAAAATGAATCATAGGTTATCTGCTACAGATTTAATTAGAGAAATGAGGACAAGTTTTTTCATACACATATAAATAATGTTAAACGATGACTCTGGTACGTCGATCAGAGAGCACACCGACTAATTAAACAAGCAACTGTTTACTGAAAAAATGTAAAAGAATATTATCCAATGGGCTAAAATCTATAAAGAATATATTAGAGAACTGAACGTATCGACGTAGTTAAAGAGCTAGCGAAGATCAATTCTGGTTTCGATCTGCATGTTAATTGGAAAATGGAAAGGGGAATGGAACATTCCCGTGGATATCTCAGGACTCACACCGATGCAACCGTTTGCATTCGCTGCGACTGTCAACTAACTGTACACCATGGCCTTGTGGATCGTATTTCTTATGCGGCATTGGGTCGGAATTTTAAATTAGGGAATAATTTCCGAAATATCTTAGGAAACAACGGGACAGCGTTATCAAAGGGTTTACGAGTTTTTAAGGCCATCCGTTTATATTCATTTTTTGAGTTTTCTGTAGTATGTTTCAGCTATTTACGTAATTTGGAGAATGGTAATTTTATTGTTTTGATTTATATTATTTATGTAATATTCATTGTGGTTTTATTTCGCTTTTAGCAGTCGTCATAGGCGTTTTCGATTTATGTTGTGTTTTTATATTACTGGTTTTTTGTTTTTAATTTAATTTTAATTGTAATTTTTAATATTTATTTACAACTAGCAGAAGCAGAATTGCTTCGCTATTGCTAGATTTGCGAATATATATAGATTAAATGAACACGATTGAAAGTTTGATAAATCTTTAACAAAATGAAAATTACAGAACTTAACAAAATTTAACATTTTCCTTTTCCCATTTTCATTTTTACCATATTCATTTTCCCCAATTTCCCCGTTTCCTCCTCACTTCCTTTTCTTTCCCTTATATTCCTTTTCCCTCTTCCTCTTTATTTTTGCTCCTTTCCCTTTCCTCATTTTCCCCTTTTATCTTTTTTATTTTTCCCTTCTTCCGTTTTTATTTTGCTTTTTTCCCCGCGCGTAAATCGGTCCAGTAGTTTTTTAGTCTATAGCGGACACACATATCGGAAACATTAAAATGGAATCGTAAAATATTTAGTATAACGTATGTTGCTTTTACGCCCAACAGATAGCGCTGTTTTTAAAAAAAAAGCATGTTTTTAACTGTCACAGGTGTGACATCTTAGGTATATAAAAACACGTGCGTATTCGAATGAAAAGTTGTGTCAAAATTTCAAAGCAATCGGTGAAGAACTTTCGGAGATTTAAGATTTTGAATAAATTTACATTTGCATTTTTATTCATATAGATTAAAAAATCATGTCCGACCAATGATTACGATACTTTATTGCGCCCAGAAAAAAAAAAGTTGGAGCAGAACATTGGAAAAGAGTTCTCTTTTTTGACTAATCTAATTTTGAAATCCAGAAGCATAAAGTAAAGTTTGTAGGCAAAAGTTATACTGAGGTTGGATCATTTTTTTTTATCATGCAAACACCAAAAAATTCTTTAATAGAACATTTTTTGTGGTAATATGATCTTATGTTTTATGGTTCCAACAGAAGGAAGATGAATTCTAATAATTACATACATATTTTCTCTAGAGAAGAATGGTTATACTCTTAAAAAAATTGTTTCCAGCCATGGACGGGATTTTCCAGCAGTATCTTGCACTGACCTATACATCTAAAAATATAAAAACTTTTCACTCTAAATGGTATAAAGGTTTATCCACGGCCTGAAAACTAAGCAGACTTAAACTGATCGAGAATTTTTGGTCAATTTGTAAGAAAAAAATGGCAATAAATTATTTAATAATTAGGATTTCTCAAGATGATGAAATGAGAAACACAATCAAATTCAATAAGAAACACAATCAAATTCAATAAATGCCTAAACGTTGCGAAGAGGTAATAGTGGACAAGGGTCATATATATTATTCAAATATCAGTTTGTACTTTATACTGATAATTAACTTCATTATTAAGAGGAACCTCTTTGTTTCATTGAGTGTTCCAATTAATTTGAGCAGTTTTGAATATAAATCACGAAATGGATAGCGTAAGTCATGTAAAAAAAAACTTCAGGAATTTTATAATACAATTACACATTATATTTAATTTTATTTCCGTAGGATTATTTCCTTTAATTTCACGGACATTGAATAAACAAATTATTGTTACAACTTCCTCCTGTATACCAATTAATTTTAATATAATTTATTTATTTAGCTGTTTAATATTTATAACAAACTGATAAACAAATATAAAAAATTTATTACGGTAAATTTAATTAATACTATAAATATTACCTCTAATTTATTTAATTTAAAATTAAATTTTATTAATAAAATTTAATTACAAATTCTATACCTAAAATATTAGAGTTTTAAAAACAAAGGAAATTCAAGTAACGTTTCAAATTATATAATATGATAAAACGTTTAATTAATCAATACTAATATAATCATATACTAACAGATTAAATAAAATAGTAAATTAATTAATAATAACATACTAAAGATATCCCAGTCAAAAATGAACTTTCACGTTAATAAATATAGGTGAAAATATTTCTATAATACTTGAAGAAATTAAACAATTGAAATATAGAAAACTACAAACAGATTTAATAGTTTTAAATTTTTGATTTTCTAAACTTTGTTACTTCCTTGTACGAAGTAAAGGAAGTATTGTGATCGTGAAAAAATTTCGGTTTCCGAATTTCAACGGAAATATTCATTTTGACCATTCCTGAATCCATTTTGACCAGTTTCGGAGTGACGTCTGTATGTACGTATGTATCTCGCATAACTCAAAAACGATTAGGATATTGAAATTTTGAATTTAGGACTGTTGTAACATTTAATTGTGTACCTCCCCTTTCAATTCGACTGGACCAAAAGTGTCCAAAAGAGCTCAAAATCAAAAACAAATTGTATGTTTGACTTATTATTAAATGGATTAATAAGCCCAGATTGAAAGCTTTTCAAGGATATTTCAAAAGTGGTACTTATTTTCATTGGTTCCCCGAGTTATAGCAAAATAAAATTTTAAATAAAGAAATATTTGGATCTTACAAGGGGAAGGCTCATCGGTTCATATCAGCCTTTAACTTCATTTTTGTTAACGTTTATTTATAATTTAAATATATTAATTTATTATATTAACCTCTGTCTGTAAAAAAATTACGATAAATAATTCAATAACAAAAAAAAAATATATATATATATATATATATCAGAAATTATTAATGAAATAAAATTTTATGTAATTTTCATTTTTAAAAAAAACGTGTATATTTAATTTAATAGGCGTACAAGGAAGTCATGATGTAGTGACAACATTAGATTTTTTTTTTAATGATTCATAGAGTATTGATATTGGTGAGGTTAAATTTGCGGTAAATATTATGGCAACAGCTAAGCATTTAATACTAATGTGATTATTTAATACTAATGGACCCATTAGTATTAAATAATCACAAGTTACTGATGGAAAACCCTTAAAGAGATATTAATGAGCCGTATTTCCTTAAATAACATTTATATCTTTACGTGAAATAATCTTTACATTTATATCTTTAAATAAAATAATATATCTTTACGTGATTACAGATCTAACAAAATAATTGGCGTTATTGAAACTTTTTATAATATAAAATGACGTATTTAACCTAACTGAAATAAAAATGAATCAATTCTTGCGCAATACTGGTCATGAAGTTCCACTTTTCATTATTTTATTTTTTGTTTAGTACAAAACGAGTATTTTTTTGTATAATTATTTTGCAAACTTTCTGTGCAAGAAATATACAAAACATGGTACTTATATGTTATACGGGACCCCTACTGAAATAGAATAGTTTTTTTGTGTTCTACTTGTTCTAGTAAATTTGCATCATTTATCTAATAATTTATTATTTATGATATGAATTTATCATAAAAATTCATATATTGTGTCGAGTTGCGTACGAAGGACGCAACTCGACACAATAAAACTTTTTTATTACTTTTTGTATATAAGTTATATTATTAACGTTAAACAAACGAAGGTAACGAGCGAAGTGAGCGTAGATTAAATTTGATTAGATTATACTGATTCCGTGTAATGAAGAGTCACGCACGTATATTAACATAACCGTTTTTTTCCTTTTTTAGCCTCCGGGAATCACAGTCAGGTATTGCTTCAGAGGATGAATGTATGAGTGTAAGTGAAGTGTAGTCTTGTACAGTTTCAGTTCGACCATTTCTGATATGTGTGGTTAATTGAAACCCAACCACCAAAGAACATCGGTATCCACGATCTAGTATTCAAATCCGTATAAAAGTACTAGGATTTGAACGTTGGAACTCTGGACTTCGAAATCAGCTAATTTGCAAAGATGACTTCACCACTACACCAACCCGGTGAATTAAATGTAGTTGTGGACTGTCCAGCAGAACAGAGAACGAAAACCTGAGGAAGTGAGGTGTAGGATATCGGACTGAAGAGCGAAGGGAGGACAGACTGCCCTCTGCAGAGCTGGTGTTCATTGGTGCTTGCATGGATGGGCGACAATGATGCTGCACGGGGACTCTGAACACACTGAGTTCGAAGGCACCTCCTGGAACTGACTAATGCTTAAATGTGGTTTCCAGCCTCGTGAGGTGCGGGGCTGATGAGGTGGAGGTTTAGTCAGGTGTAGGGCACAGGCTACATACACCGTAACATTGTCGGAACCTGTTAGCGAGCCCGACACATTCTTTGTCCGTAAATGGGATTACTCCTATAACCAAAGAAAAAAAAATGGTCAGTATAATCTAGCCGGCCTCCGTGGCGTGAATGGTAGCGTCTCGGCCTTTCATCCGAGGTCCCGGGTTCGAATCCCGGTAAGGCATGGCATTTTCACACACTCTACAAATCATTCATTTCATCCACTGAATTAATCCCTTACGGTGGACCCGGAGGTTAAACAAAAAAAAAAAGGTTAGTTTGAACTTTCTTTTCTTTTTCCTGTTTTGCCTCCGGGAATTACCGTTCAAGTATTACTTCAGAGGATGATATGTATGAGTGTAAATGAATTTTAGTTCTTGTACAGTCTCAGAACCACCATTCCTGAGATGTGTGGTTAATTGAAACTCAACCACCAAAGAAAACAGGTATCCCCGTGTTGGTAAACCACCGGGTTGATCAAGTGGTGAACGCTTCTTCCTAAATCAGCAAATTTGGAGGTCGAGAGTTCCAGCTTTCAAGTCCTAGTAAAGTTAATTCTAACTTAAGTTAAATCTAACTTAAGGGTAGTAGATTGTATTCTGTTTTATTAAGATTCATAGATATGCTTTACACATACAATATTCCGACTAACAGAAAATAAATTTACTCTATAATTTTCATAAAAACACGGAAAAATAACTTTGCATGTAACTACATAAACAAACGGATTAAACACATTAACATCCAATTAAAATAAAATCGTGCTTCGCTCTATCAAACATTTATATAAAATATATACGAACTAAAAATTGAAGTAATTAAATCTGCTAAAGTAGAATTTTTATTATTTAATATTTTTTTATTAAAGCAACATAACTAAAAACCCAACCAAAAACATTTGAATAATAAAGAAAGACCTGGTATTTTATGAATAGAAATAATAATATAATCTCATACTAACGGAATAATAATATTGTAAATAAATTTTTTAACATATTTAACTTTTATGCTACTCTAAATATGGTAGTAAAAATGTCTTGCATATATATCTATAGTAATAAAGAAAGGGTACAGCAAAAGAATTTCACGCTGGGAAAAAAACACGGGACAACACAATAAGAATTATACACTTGATATAACACGAATAAATGACATAACTTTAGAAAGTGAAGTGGTGCATTAAGATACGACGAGAAAAAAGTTCTTATAAACTTACAGGTATATTTATTAACCAATAAATTTTTGTGTATATGCTTGAAAATACTTAGATTTTCATGCGTCTTGTCTATTATGTATGGTTGTTTTTTACAGTTTTAAAAAAAGGGTTGAATTATTTTAATAGAAATCTAATTTATATTTAATTTAAGATTTTCAATAACTTAAAGTAAAGTACCTCATATTTTTATGATTTCAAAAAAAACGTATAATTAATTATAAAACGTTTCAATCGTATATAAAAGTATAATTATTAATCATATAGGAAAGGTTCTCTCTAAAGTAAAGACCATTTCATTGTAAAAAATTTTATTCTGAAAACTTCATAAATAATTTTTATTTCTCTTAAACCTTATACTACTTCTCTATATAATCGCCACATGAATTAAGACATTTATCGTAGAGATACACCAGTTTCAATATACCCTCGTCGTATTATTCTGCCGCCAG